>NC_063239.1:4269722-4569722 GCF_020740725.1 Corvus hawaiiensis | reverse complement strand
CAGGCGGCCTCTCTGTGTCACAAGGGGCTCCTTGATTCCATGATTCCCCACGGCGTCACCATGGAGCCTTGTTTCTAGGAGGTTCTGTACTGTCACAATTGTCTCCTGGATCCCATGAGCCCCTGCAGTGTCACAATGGCTCCTTGCTTCCATGAGGAACACAAAAGCTTTGCATCAACACTGAGCAACAGCTGCTGAACACACCTGGGAGCATCTGCTTGCATCAAAAGAGGGCTTCAAGCTGAGAATGGCAGCAGCAGCTTCCATCTGCAACAGAGAGCCAGGCAAAGGACAGGGACAGAGAATTCAGTGGAAAGACTGCGGGAATTCTGCTCCCAGAGATCATTCCTGCTCACAGGGTCCCTTGTAGAAAGGGGACATCATTCCAGGCAGCCTGGACTGAGCATGTAGGGTTTGTTGTTGAGGAAACCTGCTCAGGCTTTTCCATTCTTTCCTTACAAACAGGAAAACTTCTCTGGGCCTGTGTGCAGGCAGAGCCCTAAGGAGAGCAGTTGGCACATGGTGCCGTGGGCTGGGACAGCCAGCTGCAGAGCTCAAGGGAAGAAGCCCCGCTGTGTCACAATGGCTCCTTGGCTTCATGTGCATCACCTGTGTCACCATGGTCTCCTTGATTCCATGAGGCCCCACTGCGTCACAATGGCTCCTTGCTTCCATGAGGTTCCGCAGTGTCACCATGCTCACCTTTGATCCACATTGTCATAATGGACAATTGCTTCCATGTGGCCCCACTGTGTCACAATAGCCCCTTGGTTCCATAGGTTTTTGTTGGGGTCCCTCCCCTGCCGTGTAGCCCTGGGAGAGGGGCCCTGAGGGCACAGACACGGGGTTTCCTGCCCCTGCTCAGCCTCGTTCCCATTGGTTGGTTTGTGTTCCCTGCGCGGGCAGAAGGACCCTTGGTCCCGTGACTGGAACAGTTCCTGGGCAGAGCTCCGGCCATGCGGCTGGAGAAATAAACATCTCTCTGAAACATCTAGCAAGAATCTGTCTGTCCATATATATTTCCTTTCCATGGGACTCCTGGTTTGATATATGCGTGTTGCAGGATCCCCACTGCAACAAATGGTGGAGATTTGTGAGCAGAACCATCCCCGATCCCTAAGCGACTGATTTGTGTGAGTAAACCCTGGAAACTTTGGATTCCTCTTCTTGGTTTTGCTTTGCTATTCCATATCTAAACTATGGAGGAACCGTGGGAAGACTCTTGGCTCTCAGAGCCGCATATGGACATTTATCTTAAACTTAAAATGATTCTTGAACAACGATTTGTAAATTTTAGCTTGATTCAAGCTCAAAAAGAACTGAAACACTTCCTGGCATGGTTGTTTAAGAACTTTTTCTATGTTTCTTGGGATTTAATTCTTACCAAGGGCTTTTGGAAAACCGTTTGGACACAGTTAATATTGGAGTCAAAATATATGCCGATGGAAGAATATTTTCGTGAATATTATTTAGTTACTGAGACTGTTGAGCAATGTCAGCTGTGTCCTGGCGAAGGGAATCCTGGCGCAGGGACCGTGCGGCCCAGGCCACGTGCACCGAGCGCTCTGAGAGCAGCAGCGAGGCAGTTCCCGCGCGCGGGCGGAGCCACGCGAGCCGCAGTGTCGGTGGCGGAGCAGGGAGCGGCGGGACCCGGCGGGACCCGCACGGCGCAGCACAGCGCGTGGTGGAGCGAGCCCCGGGAACGCCCGACCGAGAGGGGCGGCGCGTGGGCAGCGGCTGGCGGCGATGGCGGTGGAACGGAGCCGCGCCCAGCCGAGACGCGCGCTGGAGCAGGGCGCGGGGGAGTCATCGCTCGGGGGCCCGGCCGAGACGTGGGTGCAGCGCCCGGCAGCGGCAGCGAAGCTGCGACCAGAGGAGGCGACGCACGGAGAACTGAGCGGCACGGCCCGGCCCGGCCCGCACAGCCCCGAACGCGACCCCGGGAAGAGCGCGCAGGCACCAGCAGCTCCAACAATTCCAACACGGGAGCGACCGAAGGAGAGAGCAAAGACGCAGCGAGACAGAAAACAGCAGCCACTCGGAAAAAGGAAAAAATCATAGCAACTAAGACCTTAGGGATAGTAAAATGGTATAATGTTAAGCAAAATTATGGTTTTATAACAAGGTGTGACAACCAGCAAGACATATTCGTGCATAGAACTGCTATTAAAAAGAATAACCCTGAAAAATGCATCCCAAGCTTGGGAGATGGAGAGGTGGTGGAATTTAATATTGTAGTAGGGAGAAAAGGGTTACAAGCATCGCAGGTCACTGGGCCTGATGGTGTTCCTGTAAAAGGCAGTATATATGCAAAAAATCGTAGTCATGTTAGACAATATCTCCATTGTAAGCCCCCCCTACAGTTTCCCTTTCCTAATCCCACCTTTCCCTTTTACCCTATGTCCTATTACCCCCAGTGTATTCCTAATCCATTTTTTCATCCATGGTTTCCCTCACAAAACCATGCTTTTGCCAATTGTGTCCCCAAAAATCCCTTTCCAATGCCGAGTGGGGGATGAAAAGGGGGAGGGAAGAAGTTAAACCCTCTCCTGCCTCAGTTTCCCCACAAAGCATGCTCAGAGTTCTGTCTCCCTTCTGTCAGCCCTAAGATGTTCCACAGAATCTGATTGGACATTTAAAGACTCAGGAGGGTGGCTTGTTTTGTTTTGAAACTGTTCTTGTTATGTTTATCCAGTTGTTTTCATTCTCCTTTTATTAAAATAAAACGGGTGAGGTGTTGGGGTCCCTCCCCTGCCGTGTAGCCCTGGGAGAGGGGCCCTGAGGGCACAGACACGGGGTTTCCTGCCCCTGCTCAGCCTCGTTCCCATTGGTTGGTTTGTGTTCCCTGCGCGGGCAGAAGGACCCTTGGTCCCGTGACTGGAACAGTTCCTGGGCAGAGCTCCGGCCATGCGGCTGGAGAAATAAACATCTCTGAAACAGCTATCAGGAATCTGTCTGTCCATATATATTTCCTTTCCACGGGACTCCTGGTTTGATATATGCGTGTTGCAGGATCCCCACTGCAACAGGTTTTCTAGAATGTAATGTATAATTTTCTACAATGTAACAATGGACTCCTTGGTTCTGTGAGCTACCCTGCTTTTTGCAGAGGTGTCTTTGGTTCCAACAAGGCCCCGCTGTGTCTCAGTGCACCCTGGTTTCCATGCGCATCTGGAGTATCACAAAGGCTCCTTGGTTCCACGAGGTCTTGCTGTGTCACAATGGATGCTGTGCTCCATGAGGCCCTCCAAAGTCATCATGGAGCCTTGATTCCATGTGCTTCCATTGTGTCCCAGGGATCGCCTTGGTTCCATCAGTTTCCTTAGTGGCACAATGCTCTCCATGCTTCCATGATTGCCCACAATGTCACAATGCTCTCCATGCTTCCATGAGGCCCTGCTTTGCCACAATGGTCCCCTTGTGTCCATGAGGCCCCACTGTGTCCCAATGGACGGATGGTTCCATGTGGTTCCGAGCTGTTCCCATGGTCTTCTTGAATCTGCAGTGCAACAATGGACCATTGCTTCCAGGCGGCCTCTGTGTCACAAGGGGCTCCTTGATTCCATGATTCGCCACGGTGTCACCATGGAGCCTTGTTTCTAGGAGGTTCTGTACTGTCACAATTGTCTCCTTGATGCCATGAGCCCCTGCAGTGTCACAATGGCTCCTTGCTTCCATGAGGAACACAAAAGCTTTGCATCAACACTGAGCAACAGCTGCTGAACACACCTGGGAGCACCTGCTTGCATCAAAAGAGGGCTTCAAGCTGAGAACGGCAGCAGCAGCTTCCATCTGCAACAGAGAGCCCGGCAAAGGACAGGGACAGAGAATTCAGTGGAAAGACTTCGAGAATTCTGCTTTCAGAGATCATTCCTGCTCACAGGGTCCCTTGTAGAAAGGGGACATCATTCCAGGCAGCCTGGACTGAGCATGTAGGGTTTGTTGTTTAGGAAACCTGCTCAGGCTTTTCCATTCTTTCCTTACAAACAGGAAAACTTCTCTGGGCCTGTGTGCAGGCAGAGCCTTAAGGAGAGCAGTTGGCACATGGTGCCGTGGGCTGGGACCGCCAGCTGCAGAGCTCAAGGGAAGAAGCCCCGCTGTGTCACAATGGCTCCTTGGCTTCATGTGCATCACCTGTGTCACAATAGTCTCCTTGATTCCATGAGGCCCCACTGTGTCACAATGGCTCCTTGGCTTCATGTGCATCACCTGTGTCACCATGGTCTCCTTGATTCCATGAGGCCTCACTGTGTCACAATGGCTCCTTGGCTTCATGTGCATCACCTGTGTCACCATGGTCTCCTTGATTCCATGAGGCCCCACTGCGTCACAAAGGCTCCTTGCTTCCATGAGGTTCCGCAGTGTCACCATGCTCACCTTTGATCCACATTGTCATAATGGACAATTGCTTCCATGTGGCCCCACTGTGTCACAATAGCCCCTTGGTTCCATAGGTTTTCTAGAATGTAATGTATAATTTTCTACAATGTAACAATGGACTCCTTGGTTCTGGGAGCTACCCTGCTTTTTGCAGAGGTGTCTTTGGTTCCAACAAGGCCCCGCTGTGTCTCAGTGCACCCTGGCTTCCATGCGCATCTGGACTATCACAAAGGCTCCTTGGTTCCTCGAGGTCTTGCTGTGTCACAATGGATGCTGTGCTCCATGAGGCCCTCCAAAGTCATCATGGAGCCTTGATTCCATGTGCTTCCATTGTGTCCCAGTGATCGCCTTGGTTCCATCAGTTTCCTTAGTGGCACAATGCTCTCCATGCTTCCATGACTGCCCACAATGTCACAATGCTCTCCATGCTTCCATGAGGCCCTGCTTTGCCACAATGGTCCCCTTGTGCCCATGAGGCCCCGCTGTGTCCCAGTGGACGGAGGGTTCCATGAGGTTCCGTGCTGTCCCCATGGTCTTCTTGAATCCGCAGTGTAACAATGGACCATTGCTTCCAGGCGGCCTCTCTGTGTCACAAGGGGCTCCTTGATTCCATGATTCCCCACGGTGTCACCATGGAGCCTTGTTTCTAGGAGGTTCTGTACTGTCACAATTGTCTCCTTGATGCCATGAGCCCCTGCAGTGTCACAATGGCTCCTTGCTTCCATGAGGAACACAAAAGCTTTGCATCAACACTGAGCAACAGCTGCTGAACACACCTGGGAGCACCTGCTTGCATCAAAAGAGGGCTTCAAGCTGAGAATGGCAGCAGCAGCTTCCATCTGCAACAGAGAGCCAGGCAAAGGACAGGGACAGAGAATTCAGTGGAAAGACTGCGAGAATTCTGCTCCCAGAGATCATTCCTGCTCACAGGGTCCCTTGTAGAAAGGGGACATCATTCCAGGCAGCCTGGACGGAGCATGTAGGGTTTGTTGTTTAGGAAACCTGCTCAGGCTTTTCCATTCTTTCCTTACAAACAGGAAAACTTCTCTGGGCCTGTGTGCAGGCAGAGCCCTGAGGAGAGCAGTTGGCACATGGTGCCGTGGGCTGGGACCGCCAGCTGCAGAGCTGAAGGGAAGAAGCCCCGCTGTGTCACAATGGCTCCTTGGCTTCATGTGCATCACCTGTGTCACAATAGTCTCCTTGATTCCATGAGGCCCCACTGTGTCACAATGGCTCCTTGGCTTCATGTGCATCACCTGTGTCACCATGGTCTCCTTGATTCCATGAGGCCTCACTGTGTCACAATGGCTCCTTGGCTTCATGTGCATCACCTGTGTCACCATGGTCTCCTTGATTCCATGAGGCCCCACTGCGTCACAAAGGCTCCTTGCTTCCATGAGGTTCCGCAGTGTCACCATGCTCACCTTTGATCCACATTGTCATAATGGACAATTGCTTCCATGTGGCCCCACTGTGTCACAATAGCCCCTTGGTTCCATAGGTTTTCTAGAATGTAATGTATAATTTTCTACAATGTAACAATGGACTCCTTGGTTCTGGGAGCTACCCTGCTTTTTGCAGAGGTGTCTTTGGTTCCAACAAGGCCCCGCTGTGTCTCAGTGCACCCTGGCTTCCATGCGCATCTGGACTATCACAAAGGCTCCTTGGTTCCACGAGGTCTTGCTGTGTCACAATGGATGCTGTGCTCCATGAGGCCCTCCAAAGTCATCATGGAGCCTTGATTCCATGTGCTCCCATTGTGTCCCAGTGATCGCCTGTTGCAGTGGGGATCCTGCAACACGCATATATCAAACCAGGAGTCCCGTGGAAAGGAAATATATATGGACAGACAGATTCTTGATAGCTGTTTCAGAGAGATGTTTATTTCTCCAGCCGCATGGCCGGAGCTCTGCCCAGGAACTGTTCCAGTCACGGGACCAAGGGTCCTTCTGCCCGCGCAGGGGAACACAAACCAACCAATGGGAACGAGGCTGAGCAGGGACAGGGTAGCCCCGTGTCTGTGCCCTCAGGGCCCCTCTCCCAGGGCTACACGGCGGGGGAGGGACCCCAACACCTCACCCGTTTTATTTTAATAAAAGGAGAATGAAAACAACTGGATAAACATAACAAGAACAGATTCAAAACAAAACAAGCCACCCTCCTGAGTCTTTAAATGTCCAAACAGATTCTGTGGAACATCTTAGGGCTGACAGAAGGGAGACAGAATTCTCTGAGCATGCTTTGTGGGGAAACTGAGGCAGGAGAGGGTTTAACTTCTTCCCTCCCCCTTTTCATCCCCCACTCGGCATTGGAAAGAGATTTTTGGGGAAACAATTGGCAAAAGCATGGCTTTGTGAGGGAAACCATGGGTGAAAAAACGGATTGGGAATACACTGGGGGTAATAGGACATAGGGTAAAAGGGAAAGGTGGGATTAGGAAAGGGAAACTGTAGGGGGGGCTTACAATGGAGATACTGTCTAACATGACTACGATTTTTTGCATATATACTGCCTTTTACAGGAACACCATCAGGCCCAGTGACCTGCGATGCTTGTAACCCTTTTCTCCCTAGTACAATATTAAATTCCACCACTTCTCCATCTCCCAAGCTTGGGATGCATTTTTCAGGGTTATTCTTTTTAATAGCAGTTCTATGCACAAATATGTCTTGCTGGTTGTCATACCTTGTTATAAAACCATAATTTTGCTTAACATTATACCATTTTACTATCCCTAAGGTCTTAGTTGCTATGATCTTTTCCTTTTTCCGAGTGGCTGCTGTTTTCTGTCTCGCTGCGTCTTTGCTCTCTCCTTCGGTCGCTCCCGTGTTGGAATTCTCGGGGCTGCTGGTGCCTGCGCGCTCTTCCCGGGGTCGCGTTCGGGGCTGCGCGGGCCGGGCCGGGCCACGCCGCTCAGTTCTCCGTGCGTCGCCTCCTCTGGTCGCAGCTTCGCTGCCGCTGCCGGGCGCTGCACCCACGTCTCGGCCGGGCCCCCGAGCGACGACTCCCCCGCGCCCCGCTCCAGCGCGCGTCTCGGCTGGGCGCGGCTCCGTTCCATCGCCACCGCCGCCAGCCGCTGCCCGCGTGCCGCTTCTCTCGGTCGGGCGTTCCCGGGGCTGGCTCCACCACGCACTGCACAGGACCGGGCGGGCACCGCCGGGTCCCGCCGCGCCTCGCTCCGCCACCGACACTGCGGCTCGCGTGGCTCCGCCCGCACGCGGGAACTGCCTCGCTGCTGCTCTCAGAGCGCTCGGTGCACGTGGCCTGGGCCGCACGGTCCCTGCGCCACGCTTCCCTTCACCAGGACACAGCTGACATTGCTCAACAGTCTCAGTAACTAAATAATATTCACGAAAATATTCTTCCATCGGCATATATTTTGACTCCAATATTAACTGTGTCCAAACGGTTTTCCAAAAGCCCTTGGTAATAATTAAATCCCAAGAAACATAGAAAAAGTTCTTAAACAACCATGCCAGGAAGTGTTTCAGTTCTTTTTGAGCTTGAATCAAGCTAAAATTTACAAATCGTTGTTCAAGAATCATTTTAAGTTTAAGATAAATGTCCATATGCGGCTCTGAGAGCCAAGAGTCTTCCCACGGTTCCTCCATAGTTTAGATATGGAATAGCAAAGCAAAACCAAGAAGAGGAATCCAAAGTTTCCAGGGTTTACTCACACAAATCAGTCGCTTAGGGATCGGGGATGGTTCTGCTCACAAATCTCCACCATTTGTTGCAGTGGGGATCCTGCAACACGCATATATCAAACCAGGAGTCCCGTGGAAAGGAAATATATATGGACAGACAGATTCTTGATAGCTGTTTCAGAGAGATGTTTATTTCTCCAGCCGCATGGCCGGAGCTCTGCCCAGGAACTGTTCCAGTCACGGGACCAAGGGTCCTTCTGCCCGCGCAGGGGAACACAAACCAACCAATGGGAACGAGGCTGAGCAGGGACAGGGTAGCCCCGTGTCTGTGCCCTCAGGGCCCCTCTCCCAGGGCTACACGGCGGGGGAGGGACCCCAACAATCGCCTTGGTTCCATCAGTTTCCTTAGTGGCACAATGCTCTCCATGCTTCCATGATTGCCCACAATGTCACAATGCTCTCCATGCTTCCATGAGGCCCTGCTTTGCCACAATGGTCCCCTTGTGCCCATGAGGCCCCGCTGTGTCCCAGTGGACGGAGGGTTCCATGAGGTTCCGTGCTGTCCCCATGGTCTTCTTGAATCCGCAGTGTAACAATGGACCATTGCTTCCAGGCGGCCTCTCTGTGTCACAAGGGGCTCCTTGATTCCATGATTCGCCACGGTGTCACCATGGAGCCTTGTTTCTAGGAGGTTCTGTACTGTCACAATTGTCTCCTTGATGCCATGAGCCCCTGCAGTGTCACAATGGCTCCTTGCTTCCATGAGGAACACAAAAGCTTTGCATCAACACTGAGCAACAGCTGCTGAACACACCTGGGAGCATCTGCTTGCATCAAAAGAGGGCTTCAAGCTGAGAAAGGCAGCAGCAGCTTCCATCTGCAACAGAGAGCCAGGCAAAGGACAGGGACAGAGAATTCAGTGGAAAGACTGCGGGAATTCTGCTCCCAGAGATCATTCCTGCTCACAGGGTCCCTTGTAGAAAGGGGACATCATTCCAGGCAGCCTGGACGGAGCATGTAGGGTTTGTTGTTTAGGAAACCTGCTCAGGCTTTTCCATTCTTTCCTTACAAACAGGAAAACTTCCCTGGGCCTGTGTGCAGGCAGAGCCCTGAGGAGAGCAGTTGGCACATGGTGCCGTGGGCTGGGACAGCCAGCTGCAGAGCTCAAGGGAAGAAGCCCCGCTGTGTCACAATGGCTCCTTGGCTTCATGTGCATCACCTGTGTCACAATAGTCTCCTTGATTCCATGAGGCCCCACTGTGTCACAATGGCTCCTTGGCTTCATGTGCATCACCTGTGTCACCATGGTCTCCTTGATTCCATGAGGCCCCACTGCGTCACAAAGGCTCCTTGCTTCCATGAGGTTCCGCAGTGTCACCATGCTCACCTTTGATCCACATTGTCATAATGGACAATTGCTTCCATGTGGCCCCACTGTGTCACAATAGCCCCTTGGTTCCATAGGTTTTCTAGAATGTAATGTATAATTTTCTACAATGTAACAATGGACTCCTTGGTTCTGGGAGCTACCCTGCTTTTTGCAGAGGTGTCTTTGGTTCCAACAAGGCCCCGCTGTGTCTCAGTGCACCCTGGCTTCCATGCGCATCTGGAGTATCACAAAGGCTCCTTGGTTCCACGAGGTCTTGCTGTGTCACAATGGATGCTGTGCTCCATGAGGCCCTCCAAAGTCATCATGGAGCCTTGATTCCATGTGCTTCCATTGTGGCCCAGGGATCGCCTTGGTTCCATCAGTTTCCTTAGTGGCACAATGCTCTCCATGCTTCCATGATTGCCCACAATGTCACAATGCTCTCCATGCTTCCATGAGGCCCTGCTTTGCCACAATGGTCCCCTTGTGCCCATGAGGCCCCGCTGTGTCCCAGTGGACGGAGGGTTCCATGAGGTTCCGTGCTGTCCCCATGGTCTTCTTGAATCCGCAGTGTAACAATGGACCATTGCTTCCAGGCGGCCTCTCTGTGTCACAAGGGGCTCCTTGATTCCATGATTCCCCACGGCGTCACCATGGAGCCTTGTTTCTAGGAGGTTCTGTACTGTCACAATTGTCTCCTTGATGCCATGAGCCCCTGCAGTGTCACAATGGCTCCTTGCTTCCATGAGGAACACAAAAGCTTTGCATCAACACTGAGCAACAGCTGCTGAACACACCTGGGAGCATCTGCTTGCATCAAAAGAGGGCTTCAAGCTGAGAATGGCAGCAGCAGCTTCCATCTGCAACAGAGAGCCAGGCAAAGGACAGGGACAGAGAATTCAGTGGAAAGACTGCGGGAATTCTGCTCCCAGAGATCATTCCTGTTCACAGTGTCCCTTGTAGAAAGGGGACATCATTCCAGGCAGCCTGGACTGAGCATGTAGGGTTTGTTGTTGAGGAAACCTGCTCAGGCTTTTCCATTCTTTCCTTACAAACAGGAAAACTTCTCTGGGCCTGTGTGCAGGCAGAGCCCTGAGGAGAGCAGTTGGCACATGGTGCCGTGGGCTGGGACCGCCAGCTGCAGAGCTCAAGGGAAGAAGCCCCGCTGTGTCACAATGGCTCCTTGGCTTCATGTGCATCACCTGTGTCACAATAGTCTCTTTGATTCCATGAGGCCCCACTGTGTCACAATGGCTCCTTGCTTTCATGAGGTTCCGCAGTGTCACCATGCTCACCTTTGATCCACATTGTCATAATGGACAATTGCTTCCATGTGGCCCCACTGTGTCACAATAGCCCCTTGGTTCCATAGGTTTTCTAGAATGTAATGTATAATTTTCTACAATGTAACAATGGACTCCTTGGTTCTGGGAGCTACCCTGCTTTTTGCAGAGGTGTCTTTGGTTCCAACAAGGCCCCGCTGTGTCTCAGTGCACCCTGGCTTCCATGCGCATCTGGAGTATCACAAAGGCTCCTTGGTTCCACGAAGTCTTGCTATGTCACAATGGATGCTGTGCTCCATGAGGCCCTCCAAAATATTCATGGAGCCTTGATTCCATGTGCTTCCATTGTGTCCCAGTGATCGCCTTGGTTCCAACAGTTTCCTTAGTGGCACAATGCTCTCCATGCTTCCATGATTGCCCACAATGTCACAATGCTCTCCATGCTTCCATGAGGCCCTGCTTTGCCACAATGGTCCCCTTGTGACCATGAGGCCCCGCTGTGTCCCAGTGGACGGAGGGTTCCATGAGGTTCCGTGCTGTCCCCATGGTCTTCTTGAATCCGCAGTGCAACAATGGACCATTGCTTCCAGGCGGCCTCTCTGTGTCACAAGGGGCTCCTTGATTCCATGATTCCCCACGGTGTCACCATGGAGCCTTGTTTCTAGGAGGTTCTGTACTGTCACAATTGTCTCCTTGATGCCATGAGCCCCTGCAGTGTCACAATGGCTCCTTGCTTCCATGAGGAACACAAAAGCTTTGCATCAACACTGAGCAACAGCTGCTGAACACACCTGGGAGCACCTGCTTGCATCAAAAGAGGGCTTCAAGCTGAGAATGGCAGCAGCAGCTTCCATCTGCAACAGAGAGCCAGGCAAAGGACAGGGACAGAGAATTCAGTGGAAAGACTGCGGGAATTCTGCTCCCAGAGATCATTCCTGCTCACAGGGTCCCTTGTAGAAAGGGGACATCATTCCAGGCAGCCTGGACTGAGCATGTAGGGTTTGTTGTTGAGGAAACCTGCTCAGGCTTTTCCATTCTTTCCTTACAAACAGGAAAACTTCTCTGGGCCTGTGTGCAGGCAGAGCCCTGAGGAGAGCAGATGGCACATGGTGCCGTGGGCTGGGACCGCCAGCTGCAGAGCTCAAGGGAAGAAGCCCCGCTGTGTCACAATGGCTCCTTGGCTTCATGTGCATCACCTGTGTCACCATGGTCTCCTTGATTCCATGAGGCCCCACTGTGTCACAATGGCTCCTTGGCTTCATGTGCATCACCTGTGTCACAATAGTCTCCTTGATTCCATGAGGCCCCACTGTGTCACAATGGCTCCTTGGCTTCATGTGCATCACCTGTGTCACAATGGTCTCCTTGATTCCATGAGGCCCCACTTTGTCACAATGGCTCCTTGCTTCCATGAGGTTTCGCAGTGTCACCATGCTCACCTTTGATCCACATTGTCATAATGGACAATTGCTTCCATGTGGCCCCACTGTGTCACAATAGCCCCTTGGTTCCATAGGTTTTCTAGAATGTAATGTATAATTTTCTACAATGTAACAATGGACTCCTTGGTTCTGGGAGCTACCCTGCTTTTTGCAGAGGTGTCTTTGGTTCCAACAAGGCCCCGCTGTGTCTCAGTGCACCCTGGCTTCCATGCGCATCTGGACTATCACAAAGGCTCCTTGGTTCCACGAGGTCTTGCTGTGTCACAATGGATGCTGTGCTCCATGAGGCCCTCCAAAGTCATCATGGAGCCTTGATTCCATGTGCTTCCATTGTGGCCCAGGGATCGCCTTGGTTCCATCAGTTTCCTTAGTGGCACAATGCTCTCCATGCTTCCATGATTGCCCACAATGTCACAATGCTCTCCATGCTTCCATGAGGCCCTGCTTTGCCACAATGGTCCCCTTGTGCCCATGAGGCCCCGCTGTGTCCCAGTGGACGGAGGGTTCCATGAGGTTCCGTGCTGTCCCCATGGTCTTCTTGAATCCGCAGTGTAACAATGGACCATTGCTTCCAGGCGGCCTCTCTGTGTCACAAGGGGCTCCTTGATTCCATGATTCGCCACGGTGTCACCATGGAGCCTTGTTTCTAGGAGGTTCTGTACTGTCACAATTGTCTCCTTGATGCCATGAGCCCCTGCAGTGTCACAATGGCTCCTTGCTTCCATGAGGAACACAAAAGCTTTGCATCAACACTGAGCAACAGCTGCTGAACACACCTGGGAGCATCTGCTTGCATCAAAAGAGGGCTTCAAGCTGAGAAAGGCACCAGCAGTCTCCATCTGCAACAGAGAGCCAGGCAAAGGACAGGGACAGAGAATTCAGTGGAAAGACTGCGGGAATTCTGCTCCCAGAGATCATTCCTGTTCACAGTGTCCCGTGTAGAAAGGGGACATCATTCCAGGCAGCCTGGACTGAGCATGTAGGGTTTGTTGTTGAGGAAACCTGCTCAGGCTTTTCCATTCTTTCCTTACAAACAGGAAAACTTCTCTGGGCCTGTGTGCAGGCAGAGCCCTGAGGAGAGCAGTTGGCACATGGTGCCGTGGGCTGGGACCGCCAGCTGCAGAGCTCAAGGGAAGAAGCCCCGCTGTGTCACAATGGCTCCTTGGCTTCATGTGCATCACCTGTGTCACAATAGTCTCTTTGATTCCATGAGGCCCCACTGTGTCACAATGGCTCCTTGCTTTCATGAGGTTCCGCAGTGTCACCATGCTCACCTTTGATCCACATTGTCATAATGGACAATTGCTTCCATGTGGCCCCACTGTGTCACAATAGCCCCTTGGTTCCATAGGTTTTCTAGAATGTAATGTATAATTTTCTACAATGTAACAATGGACTCCTTGGTTCTGGGAGCTACCCTGCTTTTTGCAGAGGTGTCTTTGGTTCCAACAAGGCCCCGCTGTGTCTCAGTGCACCCTGGTTTCCATGCGCATCTGGAGTATCACAAAGGCTCCTTGGTTCCACGAGGTCTTGCTATGTCACAATGGATGCTGTGCTCCATGAGGCCCTCCAAAATATTCATGGAGCCTTGATTCCATGTGCTTCCATTGTGTCCCAGTGATCGCCTTGGTTCCAACAGTTTCCTTAGTGGCACAATGCTCTCCATGCTTCCATGATTGCCCACAATGTCACAATGCTCTCCATGCTTCCATGAGGCCCTGCTTTGCCACAATGGTCCCCTTGTGACCATGAGGCCCCGCTGTGTCCCAGTGGACGGAGGGTTCCATGAGGTTCCGTGCTGTCCCCATGGTCTTCTTGAATCCGCAGTGCAACAATGGACCATTGCTTCCAGGCGGCCTCTCTGTGTCACAAGGGGCTCCTTGATTCCATGATTCCCCACGGTGTCACCATGGAGCCTTGTTTCTAGGAGGTTCTGTACTGTCACAATTGTCTCCTTGATGCCATGAGCCCCTGCAGTGTCACAATGGCTCCTTGCTTCCATGAGGAACACAAAAGCTTTGCATCAACACTGAGCAACAGCTGCTGAACACACCTGGGAGCACCTGCTTGCATCAAAAGAGGGCTTCAAGCTGAGAATGGCAGCAGCAGCTTCCATCTGCAACAGAGAGCCAGGCAAAGGACAGGGACAGAGAATTCAGTGGAAAGACTGCGGGAATTCTGCTCCCAGAGATCATTCCTGCTCACAGGGTCCCTTGTAGAAAGGGGACATCATTCCAGGCAGCCTGGACTGAGCATGTAGGGTTTGTTGTTGAGGAAACCTGCTCAGGCTTTTCCATTCTTTCCTTACAAACAGGAAAACTTGTCTGGGCCTGTGTGCAGGCAGAGCCCTGAGGAGAGCAGATGGCACATGGTGCCGTGGGCTGGGACCGCCAGCTGCAGAGCTCAAGGGAAGAAGCCCCGCTGTGTCACAATGGCTCCTTGGCTTCATGTGCATCACCTGTGTCACCATGGTCTCCTTGATTCCATGAGGCCCCACTGTGTCACAATGGCTCCTTGGCTTCATGTGCATCACCTGTGTCACAATAGTCTCCTTGATTCCATGAGGCCCCACTGTGTCACAATGGCTCCTTGGCTTCATGTGCATCACCTGTGTCACAATGGTCTCCTTGATTCCATGAGGCCCCACTGGGTCACAATGGCTCCTTGCTTCCATGAGGTTCCGCAGTGTCACCATGCTCACCTTTGATCCACATTGTCATAATGGACAATTGCTTCCATGTGGCCCCACTGTGTCACAATAGCCCCTTGGTTCCATAGGTTTTCTAGAATGTAATGTATAATTTTCTACAATGTAACAATGGACTCCTTGGTTCTGGGAGCTACCCTGCTTTTTGCAGAGGTGTCTTTGGTTCCAACAAGGCCCCGCTGTGTCTCAGTGCACCCTGGCTTCCATGCGCATCTGGACTATCACAAAGGCTCCTTGGTTCCACGAGGTCTTGCTGTGTCACAATGGATCCTGTGCTCCATGAGGCCCTCCAAAGTCATCATGGAGCCTTGATTCCATGTGCTTCCATTGTGTCCCAGTGATCGCCTTGGTTCCATCAGTTTCCTTAGTGGCACAATGCTCTCCATGCTTCCATGATTGCCCACAATGTCACAATGCTCTCCATGCTTCCATGAGGCCCTGCTTTGCCACAATGGTCCCCTTGTGACCATGAGGCCCCGCTGTGTCCCAATGGACGGAGGGTCCCATGAGGTTCCGTGCTGTCCCATGCTCTTCTTGAATCCGCAGTGTAACAATGGACCATTGCTTCCAGGCGGCCTCTCTGTATCACAAGGGGCTCCTTGATTCCATGATTCCCCACGGTGTCACCATGGAGCCTTGTTTCTAGGAGGTTCTGTACTGTCACAATTGTCTCCTTGATCCCATGAGCCCCTGCAGTGTCACAATGGCTCCTTGGCTTCATGTGCATCACCTGTGTCACCATGGTCTCCTTGATTCCATGAGGCCCCGCTGTGTCCCAATGGACGGAGGGTTCCATGAGGTTCCGTGCTGTCCCCATGGTCTTCTTGAATCCGCAGTGTAACAATGGACCATTGCTTCCAGGCGGCCTCTCTGTGTCACAAGGGGCTCCTTGATTCCATGATTCGCCACGGTGTCACCATGGAGCCTTGTTTCTAGGAGGTTCTGTACTGTCACAATTGTCTCCTTGATGCCATGAGCCCCTGCAGTGTCACAATGGCTCCTTGCTTCCATGAGGAACACAAAAGCTTTGCATCAACACTGAGCAACAGCTGCTGAACACACCTGGGAGCACCTGCTTGCATCAAAAGAGGGCTTCAAGCTGAGAATGGCAGCAGCAGCTTCCATCTGCAACAGAGAGCCAGGCAAAGGACAGGGACAGAGAATTCAGTGGAAAGACTGCGAGAATTCTGCTCCCAGAGATCATTCCTGCTCACAGGGTCCCTTGTAGAAAGGGGACATCATTCCAGGCAGCCTGGACTGAGCATGTAGGGTTTGTTGTTGAGGAAACCTGCTCAGGCTTTTCCATTCTTTCCTTACAAACAGGAAAACTTCTCTGGGCCTGTGTGCAGGCAGAGCCCTGAGGAGAGCAGATGGCACATGGTGCCGTGGGCTGGGACCGCCAGCTGCAGAGCTCAAGGGAAGAAGCCCCGCTGTGTCACAATGGCTCCTTGGCTTCATGTGCATCACCTGTGTCACCATAGTCTCCTTGATTCCATGAGGCCCCACTGTGTCACAATGGCTCCTTGGCTTCATGTGCATCACCTGTGTCACAATGGTCTCCTTGATTCCATGAGGCCCCACTTTGTCACAATGGCTCCTTGGCTTCCATGAGGTTCCGCAGTGTCACCATGCTCACCTTTGATCCACATTGTCATAATGGACAATTGCTTCCATGTGGCCCCACTGTGTCACAATAGCCCCTTGGTTCCATAGATTTTCTAGAATGTAATGTATAATTTTCTACAATGTAACAATGGACTCCTTGGTTCTGGGAGCTACCCTGCTTTTTGCAGAGGTGTCTTTGGTTCCAACAAGGCCCCGCTGTGTCTCAGTGCACCCTGGCTTCCATGCGCATCTGGAGTATCACAAAGGCTCCTTGGTTCCACGAGGTCTTGCTGTGTCACAATGGATCCTGTGCTCCATGAGGCCCTCCAAAGTCATCATGGAGCCTTGATTCCATGTGCTTCCATTGTGTCCCAGTGATCGCCTTGGTTCCATCAGTTTCCTTAGTGGCACAATGCTCTCCATGCTTCCATGATTGCCCACAATGTCACAATGCTCTCCATGCTTCCATGAGGCCCTGCTTTGCCACAATGGTCCCCTTGTGCCCATGAGGCCCCGCTGTGTCCCAGTGGACGGAGGGTTCCATGAGGTTCCGTGCTGTCCCCATGGTCTTCTTGAATCCGCAGTGTAACAATGGACCATTGCTTCCAGGCGGCCTCTCTGTGTCACAAGGGGCTCCTTGATTCCATGATTCTCCATGGTGTCACCATGGAGCCTTGTTTCTAGGAGGTTCTGTACTGTCACAATTGTCTCCTTGATGCCATGAGCCCCTGCAGTGTCACAATGGCTCCTTGCTTCCATGAGGAACACAAAAGCTTTGCATCAACACTGAGCAACAGCTGCTGAACACACCTGGGAGCACCTGCTTGCATCAAAAGAGGGCTTCAAGCTGAGAATGGCAGCAGCAGCTTCCATCTGCAACAGAGAGCCAGGCAAAGGACAGGGACAGAGAATTCAGTGGAAAGACTGCGAGAATTCTGCTTTCAGAGATCATTCCTGCTCACAGGGTCCCTTGTAGAAAGGGGACATCATTCCAGGCAGCCTGGACGGAGCATGTAGGGTTTGTTGTTGAGGAAACCTGCTCAGGCTTTTCCATTCTTTCCTTACAAACAGGAAAACTTCTCTGGGCCTGTGTGCAGGCAGAGCCCTGAGGAGAGCAGATGGCACATGGTGCCGTGGGCTGGGACCGCCAGCTGCAGAGCTCAAGGGAAGAAGCCCCGCTGTGTCACAATGGCTCCTTGGCTTCATGTGCATCACCTGTGTCACCATGGTCTCCTTGATTCCATGAGGCCCCACTGTGTCACAATGGCTCCTTGGCTTCATGTGCATCACCTGTGTCACCATGGTCTCCTTGATTCCATGAGGCCCCACTGTGTCACAATGGCTCCTTGGCTTCATGTGCATCACCTGTGTCACAATAGTCTCCTTGATTCCATGAGGCCCCACTGGGTCACAATGGCTCCTTGGCTTCATGTGCATCACCTGTGTCACAATGGTCTCCTTGATTCCATGAGGCCCCACTGCGTCACAATGGCTCCTTGGTTCCATGAGGTTCCGCAGTGTCACCATGCTCACCTTTGATCCACATTGTCATAATGGACAATTGCTTCCATGTGGCCCCACTGTGTCACAATAGCCCCTTGGTTCCATAGGTTTTCTAGAATGTAATGTATAATTTTCTACAATGTAACAATGGACTCCTTGGTTCTGGGAGCTACCCTGCTTTTTGCAGAGGTGTCTTTGGTTCCAACAAGGCCCCGCTGTGTCTCAGTGCACCCTGGCTTCCATGCGCATCTGGAGTATCACAAAGGCTCCTTGGTTCCACGAGGTCTTGCTGTGTCACAATGGATGCTGTGCTCCATGAGGCCCTCCAAAGTCATCATGGAGCCTTGATTCCATGTGCTTCCATTGTGTCCCAGTGATCGCCTTGGTTCCATCAGTTTCCTTAGTGGCACAATGCTCTCCATGCTTCCATGATTGCCCACAATGTCACAATGCTCTCCATGCTTCCATGAGGCCCTGCTTTGCCACAATGGTCCCCTTGTGTCCATGAGGCCCCGCTGTGTCCCAATGGACGGAGGGTCCCATGAGGTTCCGTGCTGTCCCCATGGTCTTCTTGAATCCGCAGTGTAACAGTGGACCATTGCTTCCAGGCGGCCTCTCTGTGTCACAAGGGGCTCCTTGATTCCATGATTCCCCACGGTGTCACCATGGAGCCTTGTTTCTAGGAGGTTCTGTACTGTCACAATTGTCTCCTTGATCCCATGAGCCCCCGCTGTGTCACAATGGCTCCTTGGCTTCATGTGCATCACCTGTGTCACCATGGTCTCCTTGATTCCATGAGGCCCCGCTGTGTCCCAATGGACGGATGGTTCCATGAGGTTCCGTGCTGTCCCCATGGTCTTCTTGAATCCGCAGTGTAACAATGGACCATTGCTTCCAGGCGGCCTCTCTGTGTCACAAGGGGCTCCTTGATTCCATGATTCGCCACGGTGTCACCATGGAGCCTTGTTTCTAGGAGGTTCTGTACTGTCACAATTGTCTCCTTGATGCCATGAGCCCCTGCAGTGTCACAATGGCTCCTTGCTTCCATGAGGAACACAAAAGCTTTGCATCAACACTGAGCAACAGCTGCTGAACACACCTGGGAGCACCTGCTTGCATCAAAAGAGGGCTTCAAGCTGAGAATGGCAGCAGCAGCTTCCATCTGCAACAGAGAGCCAGGCAAAGGACAGGGACAGAGAATTCAGTGGAAAGACTGCGAGAATTCTGCTTTCAGAGATCATTCCTGCTCACAGGGTCCCTTGTAGAAAGGGGACATCATTCCAGGCAGCCTGGACTGAGCATGTAGGGTTTGTTGTTGAGGAAACCTGCTCAGGCTTTTCCATTCTTTCCTTACAAACAGGAAAACTTCTCTGGGCCTGTGTGCAGGCAGAGCCCTGAGGAGAGCAGATGGCACATGGTGCCGTGGGCTGGGACCGCCAGCTGCAGAGCTCAAGGGAAGAAGCCCCGCTGTGTCACAATGGCTCCTTGGCTTCATGTGCATCACCTGTGTCACCATGGTCTCCTTGATTCCATGAGGCCCCACTGTGTCACAATGGCTCCTTGGCTTCATGTGCATCACCTGTGTCACCATGGTCTCCTTGATTCCATGAGGCCCCACGGTGTCACAATGGCTCCTTGGCTTCATGTGCATCACCTGTGTCACCATGGTCTCCTTGATTCCATGAGGCCCCACTGTGTCACAATGGCTCCTTGGCTTCATGTGCATCACCTGTGTCACAATAGTCTCCTTGATTCCATGAGGCCCCACTGTGTCACAATGGCTCCTTGGCTTCATGTGCATCACCTGTGTCACAATGGCTCCTTGCTTCCATGAGGTTCCGCAGTGTCACCATGCTCACCTTTGATCCACATTGTCATAATGGACAATTGCTTCCATGTGGCCCCACTGTGTCACAATAGCCCCTTGGTTCCATAGGTTTTCTAGAATGTAATGTATAATTTTCTACAATGTAACAATGGACTCCTTGGTTCTGGGAGCTACCCTGCTTTTTGCAGAGGTGTCTTTGGTTCCAACAAGGCCCCGCTGTGTCTCAGTGCACCCTGGCTTCCATGCGCATCTGGAGTATCACAAAGGCTCCTTGGTTCCACGAGGTCTTGCTGTGTCACAATGGATGCTGTGCTCCATGAGGCCCTCCAAAGTCATCATGGAGCCTTGATTCCATGTGCCTCCATTGTGGCCCAGGGATCGCCTTGGTTCCATCAGTTTCCTTAGTGGCACAATGCTCTCCATGCTTCCATGATTGCCCACAATGTCACAATGCTCTCCATGCTTCCATGAGGCCCCGCTGTGTCCCAGTGGACGGAGGGTTCCATGAGGTTCCGTGCTGTCCCCATGGTCTTCTTGAATCCGCAGTGTAACAGTGGACCATTGCTTCCAGGCGGCCTCTCTGTGTCACAAGGGGCTCCTTGATTCCATGATTCCCCACGGTGTCACCATGGAGCCTTGTTTCTAGGAGGTTCTGTACTGTCACAATTGTCTCCTTGATGCCATGAGCCCCTGCAGTGTCACAATGGCTCCTTGCTTCCATGAGGAACACAAAAGCTTTGCATCAACACTGAGCAACAGCTGCTGAACACACCTGGGAGCACCTGCTTGCATCAAAAGAGGGCTTCAAGCTGAGAATGGCAGCAGCAGCTTCCATCTGCAACAGAGAGCCAGGCAAAGGACAGGGACAGAGAATTCAGTGGAAAGACTGTGAGAATTCTGCTTTCAGAGATCATTCCTGCTCACAGGGTCCCTTGTAGAAAGGGGACATCATTCCAGGCAGCCTGGACTGAGCATGTAGGGTTTGTTGTTGAGGAAACCTGCTCAGGCTTTTCCATTCTTTCCTTACAAACAGGAAAACTTCTCTGGGCCTGTGTGCAGGCAGAGCCCTGAGGAGAGCAGATGGCACATGGTGCCGTGGGCTGGGACCGCCAGCTGCAGAGCTCAAGGGAAGAAGCCCCGCTGTGTCACAATGGCTCCTTGGCTTCATGTGCATCACCTGTGTCACCATGGTCTCCTTGATTCCATGAGGCCCCACTGGGTCACAATGGCTCCTTGGCTTCATGTGCATCACCTGTGTCACCATGGTCTCCTTGATTCCATGAGGCCCCACGGTGTCACAATGGCTCCTTGGCTTCATGTGCATCACCTGTGTCACCATGGTCTCCTTGATTCCATGAGGCCCCACTGTGTCACAATGGCTCCTTGGCTTCATGTGCATCACCTGTGTCACAATAGTCTCCTTGATTCCATGAGGCCCCACTGTGTCACAATGGCTCCTTGGCTTCATGTGCATCACCTGTGTCACAATGGCTCCTTGCTTCCATGAGGTTCCGCAGTGTCACCATGCTCACCTTTGATCCACATTGTCATAATGGACAATTGCTTCCATGTGGCCCCACTGTGTCACAATAGCCCCTTGGTTCCATAGGTTTTCTAGAATGTAATGTATAATTTTCTACAATGTAACAATGGACTCCTTGGTTCTGGGAGCTACCCTGCTTTTTGCAGAGGTGTCTTTGGTTCCAACAAGGCCCCGCTGTGTCTCAGTGCACCCTGGCTTCCATGCGCATCTGGAGTATCACAAAGGCTCCTTGGTTCCACGAGGTCTTGCTGTGTCACAATGGATGCTGTGCTCCATGAGGCCCTCCAAAGTCATCATGGAGCCTTGATTCCATGTGCTTCCATTGTGTCCCAGTGATCGCCTTGGTTCCATCAGTTTCCTTAGTGGCACAATGCTCTCCATGCTTCCATGATTGCCCACAATGTCACAATGCTCTCCATGCTTCCATGAGGCCCCGCTGTGTCCCAGTGGACGGAGGGTTCCATGAGGTTCCGTGCTGTCCCCATGGTCTTCTTGAATCCGCAGTGTAACAGTGGACCATTGCTTCCAGGCGGCCTCTCTGTGTCACAAGGGGCTCCTTGATTCCATGATTCGCCACGGTGTCACCATGGAGCCTTGTTTCTAGGAGGTTCTGTACTGTCACAATTGTCTCCTTGATGCCATGAGCCCCTGCAGTGTCACAATGGCTCCTTGCTTCCATGAGGAACACAAAAGCTTTGCATCAACACTGAGCAACAGCTGCTGAACACACCTGGGAGCACCTGCTTGCATCAAAAGAGGGCTTCAAGCTGAGAATGGCAGCAGCAGCTTCCATCTGCAACAGAGAGCCAGGCAAAGGACAGGGACAGAGAATTCAGTGGAAAGACTGCGAGAATTCTGCTTTCAGAGATCATTCCTGCTCACAGGGTCCCTTGTAGAAAGGGGACATCATTCCAGGCAGCCTGGACTGAGCATGTAGGGTTTGTTGTTGAGGAAACCTGCTCAGGCTTTTCCATTCTTTCCTTACAAACAGGAAAACTTCTCTGGGCCTGTGTGCAGGCAGAGCCCTGAGGAGAGCAGATGGCACATGGTGCCGTGGGCTGGGACCGCCAGCTGCAGAGCTCAAGGGAAGAAGCCCCGCTGTGTCACAATGGCTCCTTGGCTTCATGTGCATCACCTGTGTCACCATGGTCTCCTTGATTCCATGAGGCCCCACTGGGTCACAATGGCTCCTTGGCTTCATGTGCATCACCTGTGTCACAATAGTCTCCTTGATTCCATGAGGCCCCACTGGGTCACAATGGCTCCTTGGCTTCATGTGCATCACCTGTGTCACAATAGTCTCCTTGATTCCATGAGGCCCCACTGGGTCACAATGGCTCCTTGGCTTCATGTGCATCACCTGTGTCACAATGGTCTCCTTGATTCCATGAGGCCCCACTTTGTCACAATGGCTCCTTGCTTCCATGAGGTTCCACAGTGTCACCATGCTCACCTTTGATCCACATTGTCATAATGGACAATTGCTTCCATGTGGCCCCACTGTGTCACAATAGCCCCTTGGTTCCATAGGTTTTCTAGAATGTAATGTATAATTTTCTACAATGTAACAATGGACTCCTTGGTTCTGGGAGCTACCCTGCTTTTTGCAGAGGTGTCTTTGGTTCCAACAAGGCCCCGCTGTGTCTCAGTGCACCCTGGTTTCCATGCGCATCTGGAGTATCACAAAGGCTCCTTGGTTCCACGAGGTCTTGCTGTGTCACAATGGATGCTGTGCTCCATGAGGCCCTCCAAAGTCATCATGGAGCCTTGATTCCATGTGCTTCCATTGTGGCCCAGTGATCGCCTTGGTTCCATCAGTTTCCTTAGTGGCACAATGCTCTCCATGCTTCCATGATTGCCCACAATGTCACAATGCTCTCCATGCTTCCATGAGGCCCCGCTGTGTCCCAGTGGACGGAGGGTTCCATGAGGTTCCGTGCTGTCCACATGGTCTTGTTGAATCCGCAGTGTAACAGTGGACCATTGCTTCCAGGCGGCCTCTCTGTGTCACAAGGGGCTCCTTGATTCCATGATTCCCCACGGTGTCACCATGGAGCCTTGTTTCTAGGAGGTTCTGTACTGTCACAATTGTCTCCTTGATGCCATGAGCCCCTGCAGTGTCACAATGGCTCCTTGCTTCCATGAGGAACACAAAAGCTTTGCATCAACACTGAGCAACAGCTGCTGAACACACCTGGGAGCACCTGCTTGCATCAAAAGAGGGCTTCAAGCTGAGAATGGCAGCAGCAGCTTCCATCTGCAACAGAGAGCCAGGCAAAGGACAGGGACAGAGAATTCAGTGGAAAGACTGCGAGAATTCTGCTCCCAGAGATCATTCCCGCTCACAGGGTCCCTTGTAGAAAGGGGACATCATTCCAGGCAGCCTGGACGGAGCATGTAGGGATTTTTGTTTAGGAAACCTGCTCAGGCTTTTCCATTCTTTCCTTACAAACAGGAAAACTTCTCTGGGCCTGTGTGCAGGCAGAGCCCTAAGGAGAGCAGTTGGCACATGGTGCCGTGGGCTGGGACAGCCAGCTGCAGAGCTGAAGGGAAGAAGCCCCGCTGTGTCACAATGGCTCCTTGGCTTCATGTGCATCACCTGTGTCACCATGGTCTCCTTGATTCCATGAGGCCCCACTGTGTCACAATGGCTCCTTGGCTTCATGTGCATCACCTGTGTCACCATGGTCTCCTTGATTCCATGAGGCCCCACTGTGTCACAATGGCTCCTTGGCTTCATGTGCATCACCTGTGTCACAATAGTCTCCTTGATTCCATGAGGCCCCACTGCGTCACAAAGGCTCCTTGCTTCCATGAGGTTCCGCAGTGTCACCATGCTCACCTTTGATCCACATTGTCATAATGGACAATTGCTTCCATGTGGCCCCACTGTGTCACAATAGCCCCTTGGTTCCATAGGTTTTCTAGAATGTAATGTATAATTTTCTACAATGTAACAATGGACTCCTTGGTTCTGGGAGCTACCCTGCTTTTTGCAGAGGTGTCTTTGGTTCCAACAAGGCCCCGCTGTGTCTCAGTGCACCCTGGCTTCCATGCGCATCTGGAGTATCACAAAGGCTCCTTGGTTCCACGAGGTCTTGCTGTGTCACAATGGATGCTGTGCTCCATGAGGCCCTCCAAAGTCATCATGGAGCCTTGATTCCATGTGCTTCCATTGTGTCCCAGTGATCGCCTTGGTTCCATCAGTTTCCTTAGTGGCACAATGCTCTCCATGCTTCCATGATTGCCCACAATGTCACAATGCTCTCCATGCTTCCATGAGGCCCTGCTTTGCCACAATGGTCCCCTTGTGACCATGAGGCCCCGCTGTGTCCCAATGGACGGAGGGTCCCATGAGGTTCCGTGCTGTCCCCATGGTCTTCTTGAATCCGCAGTGTAACAGTGGACCATTGCTTCCAGGCGGCCTCTCTGTGTCACAAGGGGCTCCTTGATTCCATGATTCCCCACGGTGTCACCATGGAGCCTTGTTTCTAGGAGGTTCTGTACTGTCACAATTGTCTCCTTGATGCCATGAGCCCCTGCAGTGTCACAATGGCTCCTTGCTTCCATGAGGAACACAAAAGCTTTGCATCAACACTGAGCAACAGCTGCTGAACACACCTGGGAGCACCTGCTTGCATCAAAAGAGGGCTTCAAGCTGAGAATGGCAGCAGCAGCTTCCATCTGCAACAGAGAGCCAGGCAAAGGACAGGGACAGAGAATTCAGTGGAAAGACTGCGAGAATTCTGCTTTCAGAGATCATTCCTGCTCACAGGGTCCCTTGTAGAAAGGGGACATCATTCCAGGCAGCCTGGACTGAGCATGTAGGGTTTGTTGTTGAGGAAACCTGCTCAGGCTTTTCCATTCTTTCCTTACAAACAGGAAAACTTGTCTGGGCCTGTGTGCAGGCAGAGCCCTGAGGAGAGCAGATGGCACATGGTGCCGTGGGCTGGGACCGCCAGCTGCAGAGCTCAAGGGAAGAAGCCCCGCTGTGTCACAATGGCTCCTTGGCTTCATGTGCATCACCTGTGTCACCATGGTCTCCTTGATTCCATGAGGCCCCACTGTGTCACAATGGCTCCTTGGCTTCATGTGCATCACCTGTGTCACAATGGTCTCCTTGATTCCATGAGGCCCCACTGCGTCACAAAGGCTCCTTGCTTCCATGAGGTTCCGCAGTGTCACCATGCTCACCTTTGATCCACATTGTCATAATGGACAATTGCTTCCATGTGGCCCCACTGTGTCACAATAGCCCCTGGGTTCCATAGGTTTTCTAGAATGTAATGTATAATTTTCTACAATGTAACAATGGACTCCTTGGTTCTGGGAGCTACCCTGCTTTTTGCAGAGGTGTCTTTGGTTCCAACAAGGCCCCGCTGTGTCTCAGTGCACCCTGGCTTCCATGCGCATCTGGAGTATCACAAAGGCTCCTTGGTTCCACGAGGTCTTGCTGTGTCACAATGGATGCTGTGCTCCATGAGGCCCTCCAAAGTCATCATGGAGCCTTGATTCCATGTGCTTCCATTGTGTCCCAGTGATCGCCTTGGTTCCATCAGTTTCCTTAGTGGCACAATGCTCTCCATGCTTCCATGATTGCCCACAATGTCACAATGCTCTCCATGCTTCCATGAGGCCCCGCTGTGTCCCAGTGGACGGAGGGTTCCATGAGGTTCCGTGCTGTCCACATGGTCTTCTTGAATCCGCAGTGTAACAATGGACCATTGCTTCCAGGCGGCCTCTCTGTGTCACAAGGGGCTCCTTGATTCCATGATTCCCCACGGTGTCACCATGGAGCCTTGTTTCTAGGAGGTTCTGTACTGTCACAATTGTCTCCTTGATCCCATGAGCCCCTGCAGTGTCACAATGGCTCCTTGCTTCCATGAGGAACACAAAAGCTTTGCATCAACACTGAGCAACAGCTGCTGAACACACCTGGGAGCACCTGCTTGCATCAAAAGAGGGCTTCAAGCTGAGAATGGCAGCAGCAGTTTCCATCTGCAACAGAGAGCCAGGCAAAGGACAGGGACAGAGAATTCAGTGGAAAGACTGCGAGAATTCTGCTTTCAGAGATCATTCCTGCTCACAGGGTCCCTTGTAGAAAGGGGACATCATTCCAGGCAGCCTGGACGGAGCATGTAGGGATTTTTGTTTAGGAAACCTGCTCAGGCTTTTCCATTCTTTCCTTACAAACAGGAAAACTTCTCTGGGCCTGTGTGCAGGCAGAGCCCTAAGGAGAGCAGTTGGCACATGGTGCCGTGGGCTGGGACAGCCAGCTGCAGAGCTCAAGGGAAGAAGCCCCGCTGTGTCACAATGGCTCCTTGGCTTCATGTGCATCACCTGTGTCACCATGGTCTCCTTGATTCCATGAGGCCCCACTGTGTCACAATGGCTCCTTGGCTTCATGTGCATCACCTGTGTCACAATAGTCTCCTTGATTCCATGAGGCCCCACTGCGTCACAAAGGCTCCTTGCTTCCATGAGGTTCCGCAGTGTCACCATGCTCACCTTTGATCCACATTGTCATAATGGACAATTGCTTCCATGTGGCCCCACTGTGTCACAATAGCCCCTTGGTTCCATAGGTTTTCTAGAATGTAATGTATAATTTTCTACAATGTAACAATGGACTCCTTGGTTCTGGGAGCTACCCTGCTTTTTGCAGAGGTGTCTTTGGTTCCAACAAGGCCCCGCTGTGTCTCAGTGCACCCTGGCTTCCATGCGCATCTGGAGTATCACAAAGGCTCCTTGGTTCCACGAGGTCTTGCTGTGTCACAATGGATGCTGTGCTCCATGAGGCCCTCCAAAGTCATCATGGAGCCTTGATTCCATGTGCTTCCATTGTGTCCCAGTGATCGCCTTGGTTCCATCAGTTTCCTTAGTGGCACAATGCTCTCCATGCTTCCATGATTGCCCACAATGTCACAATGCTCTCCATGCTTCCATGAGGCCCTGCTTTGCCACAATGGTCCCCTTGTGCCCATGAGGCCCCGCTGTGTCCCAGTGGACGGAGGGTTCCATGAGGTTCCGTGCTGTCCCCATGGTCTTCTTGAATCCGCAGTGTAACAATGGACCATTGCTTCCAGGCGGCCTCTCTGTGTCACAAGGGGCTCCTTGATTCCATGATTCCCCACGGCGTCACCATGGAGCCTTGTTTCTAGGAGGTTCTGTACTGTCACAATTGTCTCCTTGATGCCATGAGCCCCTGCAGTGTCACAATGGCTCCTTGCTTCCATGAGGAACACAAAAGCTTTGCATCAACACTGAGCAACAGCTGCTGAACACACCTGGGAGCATCTGCTTGCATCAAAAGAGGGCTTCAAGCTGAGAATGGCACCAGCAGCTTCCATCTGACACTGAGAGCCAGGCAAAGGACAGGGACAGAGAATTCAGTGGAAAGACTGCGGGAATTCTGCTCCCAGAGATCATTCCTGTTCACAGTGTCCCTTGTAGAAAGGGGACATCATTCCAGGCAGCCTGGACTGAGCATGTAGGGTTTGTTGTTGAGGAAACCTGCTCAGGCTTTTCCATTCTTTCCTTACAAACAGGAAAACTTCTCTGGGCCTGTGTGCAGGCAGAGCCCTGAGGAGAGCAGTTGGCACATGGTGCCGTGGGCTGGGACCGCCAGCTGCAGAGCTCAAGGGAAGAAGCCCCGCTGTGTCACAATGGCTCCTTGGCTTCATGTGCATCACCTGTGTCACAATAGTCTCTTTGATTCCATGAGGCCCCACTGTGTCACAATGGCTCCTTGCTTTCATGAGGTTCCGCAGTGTCACCATGCTCACCTTTGATCCACATTGTCATAATGGACAATTGCTTCCATGTGGCCCCACTGTGTCACAATAGCCCCTTGGTTCCATAGGTTTTCTAGAATGTAATGTATAATTTTCTACAATGTAACAATGGACTCCTTGGTTCTGGGAGCTACCCTGCTTTTTGCAGAGGTGTCTTTGGTTCCAACAAGGCCCCGCTGTGTCTCAGTGCACCCTGGCTTCCATGCGCATCTGGAGTATCACAAAGGCTCCTTGGTTCCACGAAGTCTTGCTATGTCACAATGGATGCTGTGCTCCATGAGGCCCTCCAAAATATTCATGGAGCCTTGATTCCATGTGCTTCCATTGTGTCCCAGTGATCGCCTTGGTTCCAACAGTTTCCTTAGTGGCACAATGCTCTCCATGCTTCCATGATTGCCCACAATGTCACAATGCTCTCCATGCTTCCATGAGGCCCTGCTTTGCCACAATGGTCCCCTTGTGACCATGAGGCCCCGCTGTGTCCCAGTGGACGGAGGGTTCCATGAGGTTCCGTGCTGTCCCCATGGTCTTCTTGAATCCGCAGTGCAACAATGGACCATTGCTTCCAGGCGGCCTCTCTGTGTCACAAGGGGCTCCTTGATTCCATGATTCCCCACGGTGTCACCATGGAGCCTTGTTTCTAGGAGGTTCTGTACTGTCACAATTGTCTCCTTGATGCCATGAGCCCCTGCAGTGTCACAATGGCTCCTTGCTTCCATGAGGAACACAAAAGCTTTGCATCAACACTGAGCAACAGCTGCTGAACACACCTGGGAGCACCTGCTTGCATCAAAAGAGGGCTTCAAGCTGAGAATGGCAGCAGCAGCTTCCATCTGCAACAGAGAGCCAGGCAAAGGACAGGGACAGAGAATTCAGTGGAAAGACTGCGGGAATTCTGCTCCCAGAGATCATTCCTGCTCACAGGGTCCCTTGTAGAAAGGGGACATCATTCCAGGCAGCCTGGACTGAGCATGTAGGGTTTGTTGTTGAGGAAACCTGCTCAGGCTTTTCCATTCTTTCCTTACAAACAGGAAAACTTCTCTGGGCCTGTGTGCAGGCAGAGCCCTGAGGAGAGCAGATGGCACATGGTGCCGTGGGCTGGGACCGCCAGCTGCAGAGCTCAAGGGAAGAAGCCCCGCTGTGTCACAATGGCTCCTTGGCTTCATGTGCATCACCTGTGTCACCATGGTCTCCTTGATTCCATGAGGCCCCACTGTGTCACAATGGCTCCTTGGCTTCATGTGCATCACCTGTGTCACAATAGTCTCCTTGATTCCATGAGGCCCCACTGTGTCACAATGGCTCCTTGGCTTCATGTGCATCACCTGTGTCACAATGGTCTCCTTGATTCCATGAGGCCCCACTTTGTCACAATGGCTCCTTGCTTCCATGAGGTTTCGCAGTGTCACCATGCTCACCTTTGATCCACATTGTCATAATGGACAATTGCTTCCATGTGGCCCCACTGTGTCACAATAGCCCCTTGGTTCCATAGGTTTTCTAGAATGTAATGTATAATTTTCTACAATGTAACAATGGACTCCTTGGTTCTGGGAGCTACCCTGCTTTTTGCAGAGGTGTCTTTGGTTCCAACAAGGCCCCGCTGTGTCTCAGTGCACCCTGGCTTCCATGCGCATCTGGACTATCACAAAGGCTCCTTGGTTCCACGAGGTCTTGCTGTGTCACAATGGATGCTGTGCTCCATGAGGCCCTCCAAAGTCATCATGGAGCCTTGATTCCATGTGCTTCCATTGTGGCCCAGGGATCGCCTTGGTTCCATCAGTTTCCTTAGTGGCACAATGCTCTCCATGCTTCCATGATTGCCCACAATGTCACAATGCTCTCCATGCTTCCATGAGGCCCTGCTTTGCCACAATGGTCCCCTTGTGCCCATGAGGCCCCGCTGTGTCCCAGTGGACGGAGGGTTCCATGAGGTTCCGTGCTGTCCCCATGGTCTTCTTGAATCCGCAGTGTAACAATGGACCATTGCTTCCAGGCGGCCTCTCTGTGTCACAAGGGGCTCCTTGATTCCATGATTCGCCACGGTGTCACCATGGAGCCTTGTTTCTAGGAGGTTCTGTACTGTCACAATTGTCTCCTTGATGCCATGAGCCCCTGCAGTGTCACAATGGCTCCTTGCTTCCATGAGGAACACAAAAGCTTTGCATCAACACTGAGCAACAGCTGCTGAACACACCTGGGAGCATCTGCTTGCATCAAAAGAGGGCTTCAAGCTGAGAAAGGCACCAGCAGTCTCCATCTGCAACAGAGAGCCAGGCAAAGGACAGGGACAGAGAATTCAGTGGAAAGACTGCGGGAATTCTGCTCCCAGAGATCATTCCTGTTCACAGTGTCCCGTGTAGAAAGGGGACATCATTCCAGGCAGCCTGGACTGAGCATGTAGGGTTTGTTGTTGAGGAAACCTGCTCAGGCTTTTCCATTCTTTCCTTACAAACAGGAAAACTTCTCTGGGCCTGTGTGCAGGCAGAGCCCTGAGGAGAGCAGTTGGCACATGGTGCCGTGGGCTGGGACCGCCAGCTGCAGAGCTCAAGGGAAGAAGCCCCGCTGTGTCACAATGGCTCCTTGGCTTCATGTGCATCACCTGTGTCACAATAGTCTCTTTGATTCCATGAGGCCCCACTGTGTCACAATGGCTCCTTGCTTTCATGAGGTTCCGCAGTGTCACCATGCTCACCTTTGATCCACATTGTCATAATGGACAATTGCTTCCATGTGGCCCCACTGTGTCACAATAGCCCCTTGGTTCCATAGGTTTTCTAGAATGTAATGTATAATTTTCTACAATGTAACAATGGACTCCTTGGTTCTGGGAGCTACCCTGCTTTTTGCAGAGGTGTCTTTGGTTCCAACAAGGCCCCGCTGTGTCTCAGTGCACCCTGGTTTCCATGCGCATCTGTAGTATCACAAAGGCTCCTTGGTTCCACGAGGTCTTGCTGTGTCACAATGGATGCTGTGCTCCATGAGGCCCTCCAAAATATTCATGGAGCCTTGATTCCATGTGCTTCCATTGTGTCCCAGTGATCGCCTTGGTTCCAACAGTTTCCTTAGTGGCACAATGCTCTCCATGCTTCCATGATTGCCCACAATGTCACAATGCTCTCCATGCTTCCATGAGGCCCTGCTTTGCCACAATGGTCCCCTTGTGACCATGAGGCCCCGCTGTGTCCCAGTGGACGGAGGGTTCCATGAGGTTCCGTGCTGTCCCCATGGTCTTCTTGAATCCGCAGTGCAACAATGGACCATTGCTTCCAGGCGGCCTCTCTGTGTCACAAGGGGCTCCTTGATTCCATGATTCCCCACGGTGTCACCATGGAGCCTTGTTTCTAGGAGGTTCTGTACTGTCACAATTGTCTCCTTGATGCCATGAGCCCCTGCAGTGTCACAATGGCTCCTTGCTTCCATGAGGAACACAAAAGCTTTGCATCAACACTGAGCAACAGCTGCTGAACACACCTGGGAGCACCTGCTTGCATCAAAAGAGGGCTTCAAGCTGAGAATGGCAGCAGCAGCTTCCATCTGCAACAGAGAGCCAGGCAAAGGACAGGGACAGAGAATTCAGTGGAAAGACTGCGGGAATTCTGCTCCCAGAGATCATTCCTGCTCACAGGGTCCCTTGTAGAAAGGGGACATCATTCCAGGCAGCCTGGACTGAGCATGTAGGGTTTGTTGTTGAGGAAACCTGCTCAGGCTTTTCCATTCTTTCCTTACAAACAGGAAAACTTGTCTGGGCCTGTGTGCAGGCAGAGCCCTGAGGAGAGCAGATGGCACATGGTGCCGTGGGCTGGGACCGCCAGCTGCAGAGCTCAAGGGAAGAAGCCCCGCTGTGTCACAATGGCTCCTTGGCTTCATGTGCATCACCTGTGTCACCATGGTCTCCTTGATTCCATGAGGCCCCACTGTGTCACAATGGCTCCTTGGCTTCATGTGCATCACCTGTGTCACCATGGTCTCCTTGATTCCATGAGGCCCCACTGTGTCACAATGGCTCCTTGGCTTCATGTGCATCACCTGTGTCACAATGGTCTCCTTGATTCCATGAGGCCCCACTTTGTCACAATGGCTCCTTGCTTCCATGAGGTTCCGCAGTGTCACCATGCTCACCTTTGATCCACATTGTCATAATGGACAATTGCTTCCATGTGGCCCCACTGTGTCACAATAGCCCCTTGGTTCCATAGGTTTTCTAGAATGTAATGTATAATTTTCTACAATGTAACAATGGACTCCTTGGTTCTGGGAGCTACCCTGCTTTTTGCAGAGGTGTCTTTGGTTCCAACAAGGCCCCGCTGTGTCTCAGTGCACCCTGGCTTCCATGCGCATCTGGACTATCACAAAGGCTCCTTGGTTCCACGAGGTCTTGCTGTGTCACAATGGATCCTGTGCTCCATGAGGCCCTCCAAAGTCATCATGGAGCCTTGATTCCATGTGCTTCCATTGTGTCCCAGTGATCGCCTTGGTTCCATCAGTTTCCTTAGTGGCACAATGCTCTCCATGCTTCCATGATTGCCCACAATGTCACAATGCTCTCCATGCTTCCATGAGGCCCTGCTTTGCCACAATGGTCCCCTTGTGACCATGAGGCCCCGCTGTGTCCCAATGGACGGAGGGTCCCATGAGGTTCCGTGCTGTCCCATGCTCTTCTTGAATCCGCAGTGTAACAATGGACCATTGCTTCCAGGCGGCCTCTCTGTATCACAAGGGGCTCCTTGATTCCATGATTCCCCACGGTGTCACCATGGAGCCTTGTTTCTAGGAGGTTCTGTACTGTCACAATTGTCTCCTTGATCCCATGAGCCCCTGCAGTGTCACAATGGCTCCTTGGCTTCATGTGCATCACCTGTGTCACCATGGTCTCCTTGATTCCATGAGGCCCCGCTGTGTCCCAATGGACGGAGGGTTCCATGAGGTTCCGTGCTGTCCCCATGGTCTTCTTGAATCCGCAGTGTAACAATGGACCATTGCTTCCAGGCGGCCTCTCTGTGTCACAAGGGGCTCCTTGATTCCATGATTCGCCACGGTGTCACCATGGAGCCTTGTTTCTAGGAGGTTCTGTACTGTCACAATTGTCTCCTTGATGCCATGAGCCCCTGCAGTGTCACAATGGCTCCTTGCTTCCATGAGGAACACAAAAGCTTTGCATCAACACTGAGCAACAGCTGCTGAACACACCTGGGAGCACCTGCTTGCATCAAAAGAGGGCTTCAAGCTGAGAATGGCAGCAGCAGCTTCCATCTGCAACAGAGAGCCAGGCAAAGGACAGGGACAGAGAATTCAGTGGAAAGACTGCGAGAATTCTGCTCCCAGAGATCATTCCTGCTCACAGGGTCCCTTGTAGAAAGGGGACATCATTCCAGGCAGCCTGGACTGAGCATGTAGGGTTTGTTGTTGAGGAAACCTGCTCAGGCTTTTCCATTCTTTCCTTACAAACAGGAAAACTTCTCTGGGCCTGTGTGCAGGCAGAGCCCTGAGGAGAGCAGATGGCACATGGTGCCGTGGGCTGGGACCGCCAGCTGCAGAGCTCAAGGGAAGAAGCCCCGCTGTGTCACAATGGCTCCTTGGCTTCATGTGCATCACCTGTGTCACCATAGTCTCCTTGATTCCATGAGGCCCCACTGTGTCACAATGGCTCCTTGGCTTCATGTGCATCACCTGTGTCACAATGGTCTCCTTGATTCCATGAGGCCCCACTTTGTCACAATGGCTCCTTGGCTTCCATGAGGTTCCGCAGTGTCACCATGCTCACCTTTGATCCACATTGTCATAATGGACAATTGCTTCCATGTGGCCCCACTGTGTCACAATAGCCCCTTGGTTCCATAGATTTTCTAGAATGTAATGTATAATTTTCTACAATGTAACAATGGACTCCTTGGTTCTGGGAGCTACCCTGCTTTTTGCAGAGGTGTCTTTGGTTCCAACAAGGCCCCGCTGTGTCTCAGTGCACCCTGGCTTCCATGCGCATCTGGAGTATCACAAAGGCTCCTTGGTTCCACGAGGTCTTGCTGTGTCACAATGGATCCTGTGCTCCATGAGGCCCTCCAAAGTCATCATGGAGCCTTGATTCCATGTGCTTCCATTGTGTCCCAGTGATCGCCTTGGTTCCATCAGTTTCCTTAGTGGCACAATGCTCTCCATGCTTCCATGATTGCCCACAATGTCACAATGCTCTCCATGCTTCCATGAGGCCCTGCTTTGCCACAATGGTCCCCTTGTGCCCATGAGGCCCCGCTGTGTCCCAGTGGACGGAGGGTTCCATGAGGTTCCGTGCTGTCCCCATGGTCTTCTTGAATCCGCAGTGTAACAATGGACCATTGCTTCCAGGCGGCCTCTCTGTGTCACAAGGGGCTCCTTGATTCCATGATTCTCCATGGTGTCACCATGGAGCCTTGTTTCTAGGAGGTTCTGTACTGTCACAATTGTCTCCTTGATGCCATGAGCCCCTGCAGTGTCACAATGGCTCCTTGCTTCCATGAGGAACACAAAAGCTTTGCATCAACACTGAGCAACAGCTGCTGAACACACCTGGGAGCACCTGCTTGCATCAAAAGAGGGCTTCAAGCTGAGAATGGCAGCAGCAGCTTCCATCTGCAACAGAGAGCCAGGCAAAGGACAGGGACAGAGAATTCAGTGGAAAGACTGCGAGAATTCTGCTTTCAGAGATCATTCCTGCTCACAGGGTCCCTTGTAGAAAGGGGACATCATTCCAGGCAGCCTGGACGGAGCATGTAGGGTTTGTTGTTGAGGAAACCTGCTCAGGCTTTTCCATTCTTTCCTTACAAACAGGAAAACTTCTCTGGGCCTGTGTGCAGGCAGAGCCCTGAGGAGAGCAGATGGCACATGGTGCCGTGGGCTGGGACCGCCAGCTGCAGAGCTCAAGGGAAGAAGCCCCGCTGTGTCACAATGGCTCCTTGGCTTCATGTGCATCACCTGTGTCACCATGGTCTCCTTGATTCCATGAGGCCCCACTGTGTCACAATGGCTCCTTGGCTTCATGTGCATCACCTGTGTCACCATGGTCTCCTTGATTCCATGAGGCCCCACTGTGTCACAATGGCTCCTTGGCTTCATGTGCATCACCTGTGTCACAATAGTCTCCTTGATTCCATGAGGCCCCACTGGGTCACAATGGCTCCTTGGCTTCATGTGCATCACCTGTGTCACAATGGTCTCCTTGATTCCATGAGGCCCCACTGCGTCACAATGGCTCCTTGGTTCCATGAGGTTCCGCAGTGTCACCATGCTCACCTTTGATCCACATTGTCATAATGGACAATTGCTTCCATGTGGCCCCACTGTGTCACAATAGCCCCTTGGTTCCATAGGTTTTCTAGAATGTAATGTATAATTTTCTACAATGTAACAATGGACTCCTTGGTTCTGGGAGCTACCCTGCTTTTTGCAGAGGTGTCTTTGGTTCCAACAAGGCCCCGCTGTGTCTCAGTGCACCCTGGCTTCCATGCGCATCTGGAGTATCACAAAGGCTCCTTGGTTCCACGAGGTCTTGCTGTGTCACAATGGATGCTGTGCTCCATGAGGCCCTCCAAAGTCATCATGGAGCCTTGATTCCATGTGCTTCCATTGTGTCCCAGTGATCGCCTTGGTTCCATCAGTTTCCTTAGTGGCACAATGCTCTCCATGCTTCCATGATTGCCCACAATGTCACAATGCTCTCCATGCTTCCATGAGGCCCTGCTTTGCCACAATGGTCCCCTTGTGTCCATGAGGCCCCGCTGTGTCCCAATGGACGGAGGGTCCCATGAGGTTCCGTGCTGTCCCCATGGTCTTCTTGAATCCGCAGTGTAACAGTGGACCATTGCTTCCAGGCGGCCTCTCTGTGTCACAAGGGGCTCCTTGATTCCATGATTCCCCACGGTGTCACCATGGAGCCTTGTTTCTAGGAGGTTCTGTACTGTCACAATTGTCTCCTTGATCCCATGAGCCCCCGCTGTGTCACAATGGCTCCTTGGCTTCATGTGCATCACCTGTGTCACCATGGTCTCCTTGATTCCATGAGGCCCCGCTGTGTCCCAATGGACGGATGGTTCCATGAGGTTCCGTGCTGTCCCCATGGTCTTCTTGAATCCGCAGTGTAACAATGGACCATTGCTTCCAGGCGGCCTCTCTGTGTCACAAGGGGCTCCTTGATTCCATGATTCGCCACGGTGTCACCATGGAGCCTTGTTTCTAGGAGGTTCTGTACTGTCACAATTGTCTCCTTGATGCCATGAGCCCCTGCAGTGTCACAATGGCTCCTTGCTTCCATGAGGAACACAAAAGCTTTGCATCAACACTGAGCAACAGCTGCTGAACACACCTGGGAGCACCTGCTTGCATCAAAAGAGGGCTTCAAGCTGAGAATGGCAGCAGCAGCTTCCATCTGCAACAGAGAGCCAGGCAAAGGACAGGGACAGAGAATTCAGTGGAAAGACTGCGAGAATTCTGCTTTCAGAGATCATTCCTGCTCACAGGGTCCCTTGTAGAAAGGGGACATCATTCCAGGCAGCCTGGACTGAGCATGTAGGGTTTGTTGTTGAGGAAACCTGCTCAGGCTTTTCCATTCTTTCCTTACAAACAGGAAAACTTCTCTGGGCCTGTGTGCAGGCAGAGCCCTGAGGAGAGCAGATGGCACATGGTGCCGTGGGCTGGGACCGCCAGCTGCAGAGCTCAAGGGAAGAAGCCCCGCTGTGTCACAATGGCTCCTTGGCTTCATGTGCATCACCTGTGTCACCATGGTCTCCTTGATTCCATGAGGCCCCACTGTGTCACAATGGCTCCTTGGCTTCATGTGCATCACCTGTGTCACCATGGTCTCCTTGATTCCATGAGGCCCCACTGTGTCACAATGGCTCCTTGGCTTCATGTGCATCACCTGTGTCACCATGGTCTCCTTGATTCCATGAGGCCCCACGGTGTCACAATGGCTCCTTGGCTTCATGTGCATCACCTGTGTCACCATGGTCTCCTTGATTCCATGAGGCCCCACTGTGTCACAATGGCTCCTTGGCTTCATGTGCATCACCTGTGTCACAATAGTCTCCTTGATTCCATGAGGCCCCACTGTGTCACAATGGCTCCTTGGCTTCATGTGCATCACCTGTGTCACAATGGCTCCTTGCTTCCATGAGGTTCCGCAGTGTCACCATGCTCACCTTTGATCCACATTGTCATAATGGACAATTGCTTCCATGTGGCCCCACTGTGTCACAATAGCCCCTTGGTTCCATAGGTTTTCTAGAATGTAATGTATAATTTTCTACAATGTAACAATGGACTCCTTGGTTCTGGGAGCTACCCTGCTTTTTGCAGAGGTGTCTTTGGTTCCAACAAGGCCCCGCTGTGTCTCAGTGCACCCTGGCTTCCATGCGCATCTGGAGTATCACAAAGGCTCCTTGGTTCCACGAGGTCTTGCTGTGTCACAATGGATGCTGTGCTCCATGAGGCCCTCCAAAGTCATCATGGAGCCTTGATTCCATGTGCTTCCATTGTGGCCCAGGGATCGCCTTGGTTCCATCAGTTTCCTTAGTGGCACAATGCTCTCCATGCTTCCATGATTGCCCACAATGTCACAATGCTCTCCATGCTTCCATGAGGCCCCGCTGTGTCCCAATGGACGGAGGGTTCCATGAGGTTCCGTGCTGTCCCCATGGTCTTCTTGAATCCGCAGTGTAACAGTGGACCATTGCTTCCAGGCGGCCTCTCTGTGTCACAAGGGGCTCCTTGATTCCATGATTCCCCACGGTGTCACCATGGAGCCTTGTTTCTAGGAGGTTCTGTACTGTCACAATTGTCTCCTTGATGCCATGAGCCCCTGCAGTGTCACAATGGCTCCTTGCTTCCATGAGGAACACAAAAGCTTTGCATCAACACTGAGCAACAGCTGCTGAACACACCTGGGAGCACCTGCTTGCATCAAAAGAGGGCTTCAAGCTGAGAATGGCAGCAGCAGCTTCCATCTGCAACAGAGAGCCAGGCAAAGGACAGGGACAGAGAATTCAGTGGAAAGACTGCGAGAATTCTGCTTTCAGAGATCATTCCTGCTCACAGGGTCCCTTGTAGAAAGGGGACATCATTCCAGGCAGCCTGGACTGAGCATGTAGGGTTTGTTGTTGAGGAAACCTGCTCAGGCTTTTCCATTCTTTCCTTACAAACAGGAAAACTTCTCTGGGCCTGTGTGCAGGCAGAGCCCTGAGGAGAGCAGATGGCACATGGTGCCGTGGGCTGGGACCGCCAGCTGCAGAGCTCAAGGGAAGAAGCCCCGCTGTGTCACAATGGCTCCTTGGCTTCATGTGCATCACCTGTGTCACCATGGTCTCCTTGATTCCATGAGGCCCCACTGGGTCACAATGGCTCCTTGGCTTCATGTGCATCACCTGTGTCACCATGGTCTCCTTGATTCCATGAGGCCCCACTGTGTCACAATGGCTCCTTGGCTTCATGTGCATCACCTGTGTCACCATGGTCTCCTTGATTCCATGAGGCCCCACGGTGTCACAATGGCTCCTTGGCTTCATGTGCATCACCTGTGTCACCATGGTCTCCTTGATTCCATGAGGCCCCACTGTGTCACAATGGCTCCTTGGCTTCATGTGCATCACCTGTGTCACAATAGTCTCCTTGATTCCATGAGGCCCCACTGTGTCACAATGGCTCCTTGGCTTCATGTGCATCACCTGTGTCACAATGGCTCCTTGCTTCCATGAGGTTCCGCAGTGTCACCATGCTCACCTTTGATCCACATTGTCATAATGGACAATTGCTTCCATGTGGCCCCACTGTGTCACAATAGCCCCTTGGTTCCATAGGTTTTCTAGAATGTAATGTATAATTTTCTACAATGTAACAATGGACTCCTTGGTTCTGGGAGCTACCCTGCTTTTTGCAGAGGTGTCTTTGGTTCCAACAAGGCCCCGCTGTGTCTCAGTGCACCCTGGCTTCCATGCGCATCTGGAGTATCACAAAGGCTCCTTGGTTCCACGAGGTCTTGCTGTGTCACAATGGATGCTGTGCTCCATGAGGCCCTCCAAAGTCATCATGGAGCCTTGATTCCATGTGCTTCCATTGTGTCCCAGTGATCGCCTTGGTTCCATCAGTTTCCTTAGTGGCACAATGCTCTCCATGCTTCCATGATTGCCCACAATGTCACAATGCTCTCCATGCTTCCATGAGGCCCCGCTGTGTCCCAGTGGACGGAGGGTTCCATGAGGTTCCGTGCTGTCCCCATGGTCTTCTTGAATCCGCAGTGTAACAGTGGACCATTGCTTCCAGGCGGCCTCTCTGTGTCACAAGGGGCTCCTTGATTCCATGATTCGCCACGGTGTCACCATGGAGCCTTGTTTCTAGGAGGTTCTGTACTGTCACAATTGTCTCCTTGATGCCATGAGCCCCTGCAGTGTCACAATGGCTCCTTGCTTCCATGAGGAACACAAAAGCTTTGCATCAACACTGAGCAACAGCTGCTGAACACACCTGGGAGCACCTGCTTGCATCAAAAGAGGGCTTCAAGCTGAGAATGGCAGCAGCAGCTTCCATCTGCAACAGAGAGCCAGGCAAAGGACAGGGACAGAGAATTCAGTGGAAAGACTGCGAGAATTCTGCTTTCAGAGATCATTCCTGCTCACAGGGTCCCTTGTAGAAAGGGGACATCATTCCAGGCAGCCTGGACTGAGCATGTAGGGTTTGTTGTTGAGGAAACCTGCTCAGGCTTTTCCATTCTTTCCTTACAAACAGGAAAACTTCTCTGGGCCTGTGTGCAGGCAGAGCCCTGAGGAGAGCAGATGGCACATGGTGCCGTGGGCTGGGACCGCCAGCTGCAGAGCTCAAGGGAAGAAGCCCCGCTGTGTCACAATGGCTCCTTGGCTTCATGTGCATCACCTGTGTCACCATGGTCTCCTTGATTCCATGAGGCCCCACTGGGTCACAATGGCTCCTTGGCTTCATGTGCATCACCTGTGTCACAATAGTCTCCTTGATTCCATGAGGCCCCACTGGGTCACAATGGCTCCTTGGCTTCATGTGCATCACCTGTGTCACAATAGTCTCCTTGATTCCATGAGGCCCCACTGTGTCACAATGGCTCCTTGGCTTCATGTGCATCACCTGTGTCACAATGGTCTCCTTGATTCCATGAGGCCCCACTTTGTCACAATGGCTCCTTGCTTCCATGAGGTTCCACAGTGTCACCATGCTCACCTTTGATCCACATTGTCATAATGGACAATTGCTTCCATGTGGCCCCACTGTGTCACAATAGCCCCTTGGTTCCATAGGTTTTCTAGAATGTAATGTATAATTTTCTACAATGTAACAATGGACTCCTTGGTTCTGGGAGCTACCCTGCTTTTTGCAGAGGTGTCTTTGGTTCCAACAAGGCCCCGCTGTGTCTCAGTGCACCCTGGCTTCCATGCGCATCTGGAGTATCACAAAGGCTCCTTGGTTCCACGAGGTCTTGCTGTGTCACAATGGATGCTGTGCTCCATGAGGCCCTCCAAAGTCATCATGGAGCCTTGATTCCATGTGCTTCCATTGTGTCCCAGTGATCGCCTTGGTTCCATCAGTTTCCTTAGTGGCACAATGCTCTCCATGCTTCCATGATTGCCCACAATGTCACAATGCTCTCCATGCTTCCATGAGGCCCCGCTGTGTCCCAGTGGACGGAGGGTTCCATGAGGTTCCGTGCTGTCCACATGGTCTTGTTGAATCCGCAGTGTAACAGTGGACCATTGCTTCCAGGCGGCCTCTCTGTGTCACAAGGGGCTCCTTGATTCCATGATTCCCCACGGTGTCACCATGGAGCCTTGTTTCTAGGAGGTTCTGTACTGTCACAATTGTCTCCTTGATGCCATGAGCCCCTGCAGTGTCACAATGGCTCCTTGCTTCCATGAGGAACACAAAAGCTTTGCATCAACACTGAGCAACAGCTGCTGAACACACCTGGGAGCACCTGCTTGCATCAAAAGAGGGCTTCAAGCTGAGAATGGCAGCAGCAGCTTCCATCTGCAACAGAGAGCCAGGCAAAGGACAGGGACAGAGAATTCAGTGGAAAGACTGCGAGAATTCTGCTCCCAGAGATCATTCCTGCTCACAGGGTCCCTTGTAGAAAGGGGACATCATTCCAGGCAGCCTGGACGGAGCATGTAGGGATTTTTGTTTAGGAAACCTGCTCAGGCTTTTCCATTCTTTCCTTACAAACAGGAAAACTTCTCTGGGCCTGTGTGCAGGCAGAGCCCTAAGGAGAGCAGTTGGCACATGGTGCCGTGGGCTGGGACAGCCAGCTGCAGAGCTGAAGGGAAGAAGCCCCGCTGTGTCACAATGGCTCCTTGGCTTCATGTGCATCACCTGTGTCACCATGGTCTCCTTGATTCCATGAGGCCCCACTGTGTCACAATGGCTCCTTGGCTTCATGTGCATCACCTGTGTCACCATGGTCTCCTTGATTCCATGAGGCCCCACTGTGTCACAATGGCTCCTTGGCTTCATGTGCATCACCTGTGTCACAATAGTCTCCTTGATTCCATGAGGCCCCACTGCGTCACAAAGGCTCCTTGCTTCCATGAGGTTCCGCAGTGTCACCATGCTCACCTTTGATCCACATTGTCATAATGGACAATTGCTTCCATGTGGCCCCACTGTGTCACAATAGCCCCTTGGTTCCATAGGTTTTCTAGAATGTAATGTATAATTTTCTACAATGTAACAATGGACTCCTTGGTTCTGGGAGCTACCCTGCTTTTTGCAGAGGTGTCTTTGGTTCCAACAAGGCCCCGCTGTGTCTCAGTGCACCCTGGCTTCCATGCGCATCTGGAGTATCACAAAGGCTCCTTGGTTCCACGAGGTCTTGCTGTGTCACAATGGATGCTGTGCTCCATGAGGCCCTCCAAAGTCATCATGGAGCCTTGATTCCATGTGCTTCCATTGTGTCCCAGTGATCGCCTTGGTTCCATCAGTTTCCTTAGTGGCACAATGCTCTCCATGCTTCCATGATTGCCCACAATGTCACAATGCTCTCCATGCTTCCATGAGGCCCTGCTTTGCCACAATGGTCCCCTTGTGACCATGAGGCCCCGCTGTGTCCCAATGGACGGAGGGTCCCATGAGGTTCCGTGCTGTCCCCATGGTCTTCTTGAATCCGCAGTGTAACAGTGGACCATTGCTTCCAGGCGGCCTCTCTGTGTCACAAGGGGCTCCTTGATTCCATGATTCCCCACGGTGTCACCATGGAGCCTTGTTTCTAGGAGGTTCTGTACTGTCACAATTGTCTCCTTGATCCCATGAGCCCCTGCAGTGTCACAATGGCTCCTTGCTTCCATGAGGAACACAAAAGCTTTGCATCAACACTGAGCAACAGCTGCTGAACACACCTGGGAGCACCTGCTTGCATCAAAAGAGGGCTTCAAGCTGAGAATGGCAGCAGCAGCTTCCATCTGCAACAGAGAGCCAGGCAAAGGACAGGGACAGAGAATTCAGTGGAAAGACTGCGAGAATTCTGCTTTCAGAGATCATTCCTGCTCACAGGGTCCCTTGTAGAAAGGGGACATCATTCCAGGCAGCCTGGACTGAGCATGTAGGGTTTGTTGTTGAGGAAACCTGCTCAGGCTTTTCCATTCTTTCCTTACAAACAGGAAAACTTCTCTGGGCCTGTGTGCAGGCAGAGCCCTGAGGAGAGCAGATGGCACATGGTGCCGTGGGCTGGGACCGCCAGCTGCAGAGCTCAAGGGAAGAAGCCCCGCTGTGTCACAATGGCTCCTTGGCTTCATGTGCATCACCTGTGTCACCATGGTCTCCTTGATTCCATGAGGCCCCACTGTGTCACAATGGCTCCTTGGCTTCATGTGCATCACCTGTGTCACAATGGTCTCCTTGATTCCATGAGGCCCCACTGCGTCACAAAGGCTCCTTGCTTCCATGAGGTTCCGCAGTGTCACCATGCTCACCTTTGATCCACATTGTCATAATGGACAATTGCTTCCATGTGGCCCCACTGTGTCACAATAGCCCCTGGGTTCCATAGGTTTTCTAGAATGTAATGTATAATTTTCTACAATGTAACAATGGACTCCTTGGTTCTGGGAGCTACCCTGCTTTTTGCAGAGGTGTCTTTGGTTCCAACAAGGCCCCGCTGTGTCTCAGTGCACCCTGGCTTCCATGCGCATCTGGAGTATCACAAAGGCTCCTTGCTTCCACGAGGTCTTGCTGTGTCACAATGGATGCTGTGCTCCATGAGGCCCTCCAAAGTCATCATGGAGCCTTGATTCCATGTGCTTCCATTGTGTCCCAGTGATCGCCTTGGTTCCATCAGTTTCCTTAGTGGCACAATGCTCTCCATGCTTCCATGATTGCCCACAATGTCACAATGCTCTCCATGCTTCCATGAGGCCCCGCTGTGTCCCAGTGGACGGAGGGTTCCATGAGGTTCCGTGCTGTCCACATGGTCTTGTTGAATCCGCAGTGTAACAGTGGACCATTGCTTCCAGGCGGCCTCTCTGTGTCACAAGGGGCTCCTTGATTCCATGATTCCCCACGGTGTCACCATGGAGCCTTGTTTCTAGGAGGTTCTGTACTGTCACAATTGTCTCCTTGATGCCATGAGCCCCTGCAGTGTCACAATGGCTCCTTGCTTCCATGAGGAACACAAAAGCTTTGCATCAACACTGAGCAACAGCTGCTGAACACACCTGGGAGCACCTGCTTGCATCAAAAGAGGGCTTCAAGCTGAGAATGGCAGCAGCAGCTTCCATCTGCAACAGAGAGCCAGGCAAAGGACAGGGACAGAGAATTCAGTGGAAAGACTGCGAGAATTCTGCTCCCAGAGATCATTCCTGCTCACAGGGTCCCTTGTAGAAAGGGGACATCATTCCAGGCAGCCTGGACGGAGCATGTAGGGATTTTTGTTTAGGAAACCTGCTCAGGCTTTTCCATTCTTTCCTTACAAACAGGAAAACTTCTCTGGGCCTGTGTGCAGGCAGAGCCCTAAGGAGAGCAGTTGGCACATGGTGCCGTGGGCTGGGACAGCCAGCTGCAGAGCTGAAGGGAAGAAGCCCCGCTGTGTCACAATGGCTCCTTGGCTTCATGTGCATCACCTGTGTCACCATGGTCTCCTTGATTCCATGAGGCCCCACTGTGTCACAATGGCTCCTTGGCTTCATGTGCATCACCTGTGTCACCATGGTCTCCTTGATTCCATGAGGCCCCACTGTGTCACAATGGCTCCTTGGCTTCATGTGCATCACCTGTGTCACAATAGTCTCCTTGATTCCATGAGGCCCCACTGCGTCACAAAGGCTCCTTGCTTCCATGAGGTTCCGCAGTGTCACCATGCTCACCTTTGATCCACATTGTCATAATGGACAATTGCTTCCATGTGGCCCCACTGTGTCACAATAGCCCCTTGGTTCCATAGGTTTTCTAGAATGTAATGTATAATTTTCTACAATGTAACAATGGACTCCTTGGTTCTGGGAGCTACCCTGCTTTTTGCAGAGGTGTCTTTGGTTCCAACAAGGCCCCGCTGTGTCTCAGCGCACCCTGGCTTCCATGCGCATCTGGAGTATCACAAAGGCTCCTTGGTTCCACGAGGTCTTGCTGTGTCACAATGGATGCTGTGCTCCATGAGGCCCTCCAAAGTCATCATGGAGCCTTGATTCCATGTGCTTCCATTGTGTCCCAGTGATCGCCTTGGTTCCATCAGTTTCCTTAGTGGCACAATGCTCTCCATGCTTCCATGATTGCCCACAATGTCACAATGCTCTCCATGCTTCCATGAGGCCCTGCTTTGCCACAATGGTCCCCTTGTGACCATGAGGCCCCGCTGTGTCCCAATGGACGGAGGGTCCCATGAGGTTCCGTGCTGTCCCCATGGTCTTCTTGAATCCGCAGTGTAACAGTGGACCATTGCTTCCAGGCGGCCTCTCTGTGTCACAAGGGGCTCCTTGATTCCATGATTCCCCACGGTGTCACCATGGAGCCTTGTTTCTAGGAGGTTCTGTACTGTCACAATTGTCTCCTTGATCCCATGAGCCCCTGCAGTGTCACAATGGCTCCTTGCTTCCATGAGGAACACAAAAGCTTTGCATCAACACTGAGCAACAGCTGCTGAACACACCTGGGAGCACCTGCTTGCATCAAAAGAGGGCTTCAAGCTGAGAATGGCAGCAGCAGCTTCCATCTGCAACAGAGAGCCAGGCAAAGGACAGGGACAGAGAATTCAGTGGAAAGACTGCGAGAATTCTGCTCCCAGAGATCATTCCTGCTCACAGGGTCCCTTGTAGAAAGGGGACATCATTCCAGGCAGCCTGGACTGAGCATGTAGGGTTTGTTGTTGAGGAAACCTGCTCAGGCTTTTCCATTCTTTCCTTACAAACAGGAAAACTTGTCTGGGCCTGTGTGCAGGCAGAGCCCTGAGGAGAGCAGATGGCACATGGTGCCGTGGGCTGGGACAGCCAGCTGCAGAGCTCAAGGGAAGAAGCCCCGCTGTGTCACAATGGCTCCTTGGCTTCATGTGCATCACCTGTGTCACCATGGTCTCCTTGATTCCATGAGGCCCCACTGTGTCACAATGGCTCCTTGGCTTCATGTGCATCACCTGTGTCACAATAGTCTCCTTGATTCCATGAGGCCCCACTGCGTCACAAAGGCTCCTTGCTTCCATGAGGTTCCGCAGTGTCACCATGCTCACCTTTGATCCACATTGTCATAATGGACAATTGCTTCCATGTGGCCCCACTGTGTCACAATAGCCCCTTGGTTCCATAGGTTTTCTAGAATGTAATGTATAATTTTCTACAATGTAACAATGGACTCCTTGGTTCTGGGAGCTACCCTGCTTTTTGCAGAGGTGTCTTTGGTTCCAACAAGGCCCCGCTGTGTCTCAGTGCACCCTGGCTTCCATGCGCATCTGGAGTATCACAAAGGCTCCTTGGTTCCACGAGGTCTTGCTGTGTCACAATGGATGCTGTGCTCCATGAGGCCCTCCAAAGTCATCATGGAGCCTTGATTCCATGTGCTTCCATTGTGTCCCAGTGATCGCCTTGGTTCCATCAGTTTCCTTAGTGGCACAATGCTCTCCATGCTTCCATGATTGCCCACAATGTCACAATGCTCTCCATGCTTCCATGAGGCCCCGCTGTGTCCCAGTGGACGGAGGGTTCCATGAGGTTCCGTGCTGTCCACATGGTCTTCTTGAATCCGCAGTGTAACAGTGGACCATTGCTTCCAGGCGGCCTCTCTGTGTCACAAGGGGCTCCTTGATTCCATGATTCCCCACGGTGTCACCATGGAGCCTTGTTTCTAGGAGGTTCTGTACTGTCACAATTGTCTCCTTGATCCCATGAGCCCCTGCAGTGTCACAATGGCTCCTTGCTTCCATGAGGAACACAAAAGCTTTGCATCAACACTGAGCAACAGCTGCTGAACACACCTGGGAGCACCTGCTTGCATCAAAAGAGGGCTTCAAGCTGAGAATGGCAGCAGCAGTTTCCATCTGCAACAGAGAGCCAGGCAAAGGACAGGGACAGAGAATTCAGTGGAAAGACTGCGAGAATTCTGCTTTCAGAGATCATTCCTGCTCACAGTGTCCCTTGTAGAAAGGGGACATCATTGCAGGCAGCCTGGACGGAGCATGTAGGGATTTTTGTTTAGGAAACCTGCTCAGGCTTTTCCATTCTTTCCTTACAAACAGGAAAACTTCTCTGGGCCTGTGTGCAGGCAGAGCCCTAAGGAGAGCAGTTGGCACATGGTGCCGTGGGCTGGGACAGCCAGCTGCAGAGCTCAAGGGAAGAAGCCCCGCTGTGTCACAATGGCTCCTTGGCTTCATGTGCATCACCTGTGTCACCATGGTCTCCTTGATTCCATGAGGCCCCACTGTGTCACAATGGCTCCTTGGCTTCATGTGCATCACCTGTGTCACAATAGTCTCCTTGATTCCATGAGGCCCCACTGCGTCACAAAGGCTCCTTGCTTCCATGAGGTTCCGCAGTGTCACCATGCTCACCTTTGATCCACATTGTCATAATGGACAATTGCTTCCATGTGGCCCCACTGTGTCACAATAGCCCCTTGGTTCCATAGGTTTTCTAGAATGTAATGTATAATTTTCTACAATGTAACAATGGACTCCTTGGTTCTGGGAGCTACCCTGCTTTTTGCAGAGGTGTCTTTGGTTCCAACAAGGCCCCGCTGTGTCTCAGTGCACCCTGGCTTCCATGCGCATCTGGAGTATCACAAAGGCTCCTTGGTTCCACGAGGTCTTGCTGTGTCACAATGGATCCTGTGCTCCATGAGGCCCTCCAAAGTCATCATGGAGCCTTGATTCCATGTGCTTCCATTGTGTCCCAGTGATCGCCTTGGTTCCATCAGTTTCCTTAGTGGCACAATGCCCTCCATGCTTCCATGATTGCCCACAATGTCACAATGCTCTCCATGCTTCCATGAGGCCCTGCTTTGCCACAATGGTCCCCTTGTGACCATGAGGCCCCGCTGTGTCCCAATGGACGGAGGGTCCCATGAGGTTCCGTGCTGTCCCCATGGTCTTCTTGAATCCGCAGTGTAACAGTGGACCATTGCTTCCAGGCGGCCTCTCTGTGTCACAAGGGGCTCCTTGATTCCATGATTCCCCATGGTGTCACCATGGAGCCTTGTTTCTAGGAGGTTCTGTACTGTCACAATTGTCTCCTTGATGCCATGAGCCCCTGCAGTGTCACAATGGCTCCTTGCTTCCATGAGGAACACAAAAGCTTTGCATCAACACTGAGCAACAGCTGCTGAACACACCTGGGAGCACCTGCTTGCATCAAAAGAGGGCTTCAAGCTGAGAATGGCAGCAGCAGCTTCCATCTGCAACAGAGAGCCAGGCAAAGGACAGGGACAGAGAATTCAGTGGAAAGACTGCGAGAATTCTGCTTTCAGAGATCATTCCTGCTCACAGGGTCCCTTGTAGAAAGGGGACATCATTCCAGGCAGCCTGGACTGAGCATGTAGGGTTTGTTGTTGAGGAAACCTGCTCAGGCTTTTCCATTCTTTCCTTACAAACAGGAAAACTTCTCTGGGCCTGTGTGCAGGCAGAGCCCTGAGGAGAGCAGATGGCACATGGTGCCGTGGGCTGGGACCGCCAGCTGCAGAGCTCAAGGGAAGAAGCCCCGCTGTGTCACAATGGCTCCTTGGCTTCATGTGCATCACCTGTGTCACCATGGTCTCCTTGATTCCATGAGGCCCCACTGTGTCACAATGGCTCCTTGGCTTCATGTGCATCACCTGTGTCACAATGGTCTCCTTGATTCCATGAGGCCCCACTGCGTCACAAAGGCTCCTTGCTTCCATGAGGTTCCGCAGTGTCACCATGCTCACCTTTGATCCACATTGTCATAATGGACAATTGCTTCCATGTGGCCCCACTGTGTCACAATAGCCCCTGGGTTCCATAGGTTTTCTAGAATGTAATGTATAATTTTCTACAATGTAACAATGGACTCCTTGGTTCTGGGAGCTACCCTGCTTTTTGCAGAGGTGTCTTTGGTTCCAACAAGGCCCCGCTGTGTCTCAGTGCACCCTGGCTTCCATGCGCATCTGGAGTATCACAAAGGCTCCTTGGTTCCACGAGGTCTTGCTGTGTCACAATGGATGCTGTGCTCCATGAGGCCCTCCAAAGTCATCATGGAGCCTTGATTCCATGTGCTTCCATTGTGTCCCAGTGATCGCCTTGGTTCCATCAGTTTCCTTAGTGGCACAATGCTCTCCATGCTTCCATGATTGCCCACAATGTCACAATGCTCTCCATGCTTCCATGAGGCCCTGCTTTGCCACAATGGTCCCCTTGTGACCATGAGGCCCCGCTGTGTCCCAATGGACGGAGGGTCCCATGAGGTTCCATGCTGTCCCCATGGTCTTCTTGAATCCGCAGTGTAACAATGGACCATTGCTTCCAGGCGGCCTCTCTGTGTCACAAGGGGCTCCTTGATTCCATGATTCGCCACGGTGTCACCATGGAGCCTTGTTTCTAGGAGGTTCTGTACTGTCACAATTGTCTCCTTGATGCCATGAGCCCCTGCAGTGTCACAATGGCTCCTTGCTTCCATGAGGAACACAAAAGCTTTGCATCAACACTGAGCAACAGCTGCTGAACACACCTGGGAGCACCTGCTTGCATCAAAAGAGGGCTTCAAGCTGAGAATGGCAGCAGCAGCTTCCATCTGCAACAGAGAGCCAGGCAAAGGACAGGGACAGAGAATTCAGTGGAAAGACTGCGAGAATTCTGCTTTCAGAGATCATTCCTGCTCACAGGGTCCCTTGTAGAAAGGGGACATCATTGCAGGCAGCCTGGACGGAGCATGTAGGGATTTTTGTTTAGGAAACCTGCTCAGGCTTTTCCATTCTTTCCTTACAAACAGGAAAACTTCTCTGGGCCTGTGTGCAGGCAGAGCCCTGAGGAGAGCAGATGGCACATGGTGCCGTGGGCTGGGACCGCCAGCTGCAGAGCTCAAGGGAAGAAGCCCCGCTGTGTCACAATGGCTCCTTGGCTTCATGTGCATCACCTGTGTCACCATGGTCTCCTTGATTCCATGAGGCCCCACTGTGTCACAATGGCTCCTTGCTTCCATGAGTTTCCGCAGTGTCACCATGCTCACCTTTGATCCACATTGTCATAATGGACAATTGCTTCCATGTGGCCCCACTCTGTCACAATAGCCCCTTGGTTCCATAGGTTTTCTAGAATGTAATGTATAATTTTCTACAATGTAACAATGGACTCCTTGGTTCTGGGAGCTACCCTGCTTTTTGCAGAGGTGTCTTTGGTTCCAACAAGGCCCCGCTATGTCTCAGTGCACCCTGGCTTCCATGCGCATCTGGAGTATCACAAAGGCTCCTTGGTTCCACGAGGTCTTGCTGTGTCACAATGGATGCTGTGCTCCATGAGGCCCTCCAAAGTCATCATGGAGCCTTGATTCCATGTGCTTCCATTGTGTCCCAGTGATCGCCTTGGTTCCATCAGTTTCCTTAGTGGCACAATGCTCTCCATGCTTCCATGATTGCCCACAATGTCACAATGCTCTCCATGCTTCCATGAGGCCCCGCTGTGTCCCAGTGGACGGAGGGTTCCATGAGGTTCCGTGCTGTCCCCATGGTCTTCTTGAATCCGCAGTGTAACAGTGGACCATTGCTTCCAGGCGGCCTCTCTGTGTCACAAGGGGCTCCTTGATTCCATGATTCCCCACGGTGTCACCATGGAGCCTTGTTTCTAGGAGGTTCTGTACTGTCACAATTGTCTCCTTGATGCCATGAGCCCCTGCAGTGTCACAATGGCTCCTTGCTTCCATGAGGAACACAAAAGCTTTGCATCAACACTGAGCAACAGCTGCTGAACACACCTGGGAGCACCTGCTTGCATCAAAAGAGGGCTTCAAGCTGAGAATGGCAGCAGCAGCTTCCATCTGCAACAGAGAGCCAGGCAAAGGACAGGGACAGAGAATTCAGTGGAAAGACTGCGAGAATTCTGCTCCCAGAGATCATTCCTGCTCACAGTGTCCCTTGTAGAAAGGGGACATCATTCCAGGCAGCCTGGACTGAGCATGTAGGGATTTTTGTTTAGGAAACCTGCTCAGGCTTTTCCATTCTTTCCTTACAAACAGGAAAACTTCTCTGGGCCTGTGTGCAGGCAGAGCCCTAAGGAGAGCAGTTGGCACATGGTGCCGTGGGCTGGGACAGCCAGCTGCAGAGCTCAAGGGAAGAAGCCCCGCTGTGTCACAATGGCTCCTTGGCTTCATGTGCATCACCTGTGTCACCATGGTCTCCTTGATTCCATGAGGCCCCACTGTGTCACAATGGCTCCTTGGCTTCATGTGCATCACCTGTGTCACCATGGTCTCCTTGATTCCATGAGGCCCCACTGTGTCACAATGGCTCCTTGGCTTCATGTGCATCACCTGTGTCACAATGGTCTCCTTGATTCCATGAGGCCCCACTTTGTCACAATGGCTCCTTGCTTCCATGAGGTTCCGCAGTGTCACCATGCTCACCTTTGATCCACATTGTCATAATGGACAATTGCTTCCATGTGGCCCCACTGTGTCACAATAGCCCCTTGGTTCCATAGGTTTTCTAGAATGTAATGTATAATTTTCTACAATGTAACAATGGACTCCTTGGTTCTGGGAGCTACCCTGCTTTTTGCAGAGGTGTCTTTGGTTCCAACAAGGCCCCGCTGTGTCTCAGTGCACCCTGGCTTCCATGCGCATCTGGAGTATCACAAAGGCTCCTTGGTTCCACGAGGTCTTGCTGTGTCACAATGGATCCTGTGCTCCATGAGGCCCTCCAAAGTCATCATGGAGCCTTGATTCCATGTGCTTCCATTGTGTCCCAGTGATCGCCTTGGTTCCATCAGTTTCCTTAGTGGCACAATGCTCTCCATGCTTCCATGATTGCCCACAATGTCACAATGCTCTCCATGCTTCCATGAGGCCCTGCTTTGCCACAATGGTCCCCTTGTGACCATGAGGCCCCGCTGTGTCCCAATGGACGGAGGGTCCCATGAGGTTCCGTGCTGTCCCCATGGTCTTCTTGAATCCGCAGTGTAACAATGGACCATTGCTTCCAGGCGGCCTCTCTGTGTCACAAGGGGCTCCTTGATTCCATGATTCCCCACGGTGTCACCATGGAGCCTTGTTTCTAGGAGGTTCTGTACTGTCACAATTGTCTCCTTGATCCCATGAGCCCCCGCTGTGTCACAATGGCTCCTTGGCTTCATGTGCATCACCTGTGTCACCATGGTCTCCTTGATTCCATGAGGCCCCGCTGTGTCCCAATGGACGGATGGTTCCATGAGGTTCCGTGCTGTCCCCATGGTCTTCTTGAATCCGCAGTGTAACAGTGGACCATTGCTTCCAGGCGGCCTCTCTGTGTCACAAGGGGCTCCTTGATTCCATGATTCGCCACGGTGTCACCATGGAGCCTTGTTTCTAGGAGGTTCTGTACTGTCACAATTGTCTCCTTGATGCCATGAGCCCCTGCAGTGTCACAATGGCTCCTTGCTTCCATGAGGAACACAAAAGCTTTGCATCAACACTGAGCAACAGCTGCTGAACACACCTGGGAGCATCTGCTTGCATCAAAAGAGGGCTTCAAGCTGAGAATGGCAGCAGCAGCTTCCATCTGCAACAGAGAGCCAGGCAAAGGACAGGGACAGAGAATTCAGTGGAAAGACTGCGAGAATTCTGCTTTCAGAGATCATTCCTGCTCACAGGGTCCCTTGTAGAAAGGGGACATCATTCCAGGCAGCCTGGACTGAGCATGTAGGGTTTGTTGTTGAAGAAACCTGCTCAGGCTTTTCCATTCTTTCCTTACAAACAGGAAAACTTCTCTGGGCCTGTGTGCAGGCAGAGCCCTGAGGAGAGCAGATGGCACATGGTGCCGTGGGCTGGGACCGCCAGCTGCAGAGCTCAAGGGAAGAAGCCCCGCTGTGTCACAATGGCTCCTTGGCTTCATGTGCATCACCTGTGTCACCATGGTCTCCTTGATTCCATGAGGCCCCACTGGGTCACAATGGCTCCTTGGCTTCATGTGCATCACCTGTGTCACAATGGTCTCCTTGATTCCATGAGGCCCCACTGTGTCACAATGGCTCCTTGCTTCCATGAGGTTCCGCAGTGTCACCATGCTCACCTTTGATCCACATTGTCATAATGGACAATTGCTTCCATGTGGCCCCACTGTGTCACAATAGCCCCTTGGTTCCATAGGTTTTCTAGAATGTAATGTATAATTTTCTACAATGTAACAATGGACTCCTTGGTTCTGGGAGCTACCCTGCTTTTTGCAGAGGTGTCTTTGGTTCCAACAAGGCCCCGCTGTGTCTCAGTGCACCCTGGCTTCCATGCGCATCTGGACTATCACAAAGGCTCCTTGGTTCCACGAGGTCTTGCTGTGTCACAATGGATGCTGTGCTCCATGAGGCCCTCCAAAGTCATCATGGAGCCTTGATTCCATGTGCTTCCATTGTGTCCCAGTGATCGCCTTGGTTCCATCAGTTTCCTTAGTGGCACAATGCTCTCCATGCTTCCATGATTGCCCACAATGTCACAATGCTCTCCATGCTTCCATGAGGCCCCGCTGTGTCCCAGTGGACGGAGGGTTCCATGAGGTTCCGTGCTGTCCCCATGGTCTTCTTGAATCCGCAGTGTAACAATGGACCATTGCTTCCAGGCGGCCTCTCTGTGTCACAAGGGGCTCCTTGATTCCATGATTCGCCACGGTGTCACCATGGAGCCTTGTTTCTAGGAGGTTCTGTACTGTCACAATTGTCTCCTTGATGCCATGAGCCCCTGCAGTGTCACAATGGCTCCTTGCTTCCATGAGGAACACAAAAGCTTTGCATCAACACTGAGCAACAGCTGCTGAACACACCTGGGAGCACCTGCTTGCATCAAAAGAGGGCTTCAAGCTGAGAATGGCAGCAGCAGCTTCCATCTGCAACAGAGAGCCAGGCAAAGGACAGGGACAGAGAATTCAGTGGAAAGACTGCGAGAATTCTGCTTTCAGAGATCATTCCTGCTCACAGGGTCCCTTGTAGAAAGGGGACATCATTCCAGGCAGCCTGGACTGAGCATGTAGGGTTTGTTGTTGAGGAAACCTGCTCAGGCTTTTCCATTCTTTCCTTACAAACAGGAAAACTTCTCTGGGCCTGTGTGCAGGCAGAGCCCTGAGGAGAGCAGATGGCACATGGTGCCGTGGGCTGGGACCGCCAGCTGCAGAGCTCAAGGGAAGAAGCCCCGCTGTGTCACAATGGCTCCTTGGCTTCATGTGCATCACCTGTGTCACCATGGTCTCCTTGATTCCATGAGGCCCCACTGTGTCACAATGGCTCCTTGGCTTCATGTGCATCACCTGTGTCACAATAGTCTCCTTGATTCCATGAGGCCCCACTGTGTCACAATGGCTCCTTGGCTTCATGTGCATCACCTGTGTCACAATAGTCTCCTTGATTCCATGAGGCCCCACTGGGTCACAATGGCTCCTTGGCTTCATGTGCATCACCTGTGTCACAATGGTCTCCTTGATTCCATGAGGCCCCACTTTGTCACAATGGCTCCTTGCTTCCATGAGGTTCCGCAGTGTCACCATGCTCACCTTTGATCCACATTGTCATAATGGACAATTGCTTCCATGTGGCCCCACTGTGTCACAATAGCCCCTTGGTTCCATAGGTTTTCTAGAATGTAATGTATAATTTTCTACAATGTAACAATGGACTCCTTGGTTCTGTGAGCTACCCTGCTTTTTGCAGAGGTGTCTTTGGTTCCAACAAGGCCCCGCTGTGTCTCAGTGCACCCTGGCTTCCATGCGCATCTGGAGTATCACAAAGGCTCCTTGGTTCCACGAGGTCTTGCTGTGTCACAATGGATGCTGTGCTCCATGAGGCCCTCCAAAGTCATCATGGAGCCTTGATTCCATGTGCTTCCATTGTGTCCCAGTGATCGCCTTGGTTCCATCAGTTTCCTTAGTGGCACAATGCTCTCCATGCTTCCATGATTGCCCACAATGTCACAATGCTCTCCATGCTTCCATGAGGCCCTGCTTTGCCACAATGGTCCCCTTGTGCCCATGAGGCCCCGCTGTGTCCCAATGGACGGAGGGTCCCATGAGGTTCCGTGCTGTCCCATGGTCTTCTTGAATCCGCAGTGTAACAATGGACCATTGCTTCCAGGCGGCCTCTCTGTGTCACAAGGGGCTCCTTGATTCCATGATTCCCCACGGTGTCACCATGGAGCCTTGTTTCTAGGAGGTTCTGTACTGTCACAATTGTCTCCTTGATCCCATGAGCCCCCGCTGTGTCACAATGGCTCCTTGGCTTCATGTGCATCACCTGTGTCACCACGGTCTCCTTGATTCCATGAGGCCCCGCTGTGTCCCAATGGACGGATGGTTCCATGAGGTTCCGTGCTGTCCCCATGGTCTTCTTGAATCCGCAGTGTAACAGTGGACCATTGCTTCCAGGCGGCCTCTCTGTGTCACAAGGGGCTCCTTGATTCCATGATTCCCCACGGTGTCATCATGGAGCCTTGTTTCTAGGAGGTTCTGTACTGTCACAATTGTCTCCTTGATGCCATGAGCCTCTGCAGTGTCACAATGGCTCCTTGCTTCCATGAGGAACACAAAAGCTTTGCATCAACACTGAGCAACAGCTGCTGAACACACCTGGGAGCACCTGCTTGCATCAAAAGAGGGCTTCAAGCTGAGAATGGCAGCAGCAGCTTCCATCTGCAACAGAGAGCCAGGCAAAGGACAGGGGCAGAGAATTCAGTGGAAAGACTGCGAGAATTCTGCTTTCAGAGATCATTCCTGCTCACAGAGTCCCTTGTAGAAAGGGGACATCATTCCAGGCAGCCTGGACTGAGCATGTAGGGTTTGTTGTTGAGGAAACCTGCTCAGGCTTTTCCATTCTTTCCTTACAAACAGGAAAACTTCTCTGGGCCTGTGTGCAGGCAGAGCCCTGAGGAGAGCAGATGGCACATGGTGCCGTGGGCTGGGACCGCCAGCTGCAGAGCTCAAGGGAAGAAGCCCCGCTGTGTCACAATGGCTCCTTGGCTTCATGTGCATCACCTGTGTCACCATGGTCTCCTTGATTCCATGAGGCCCCACTGTGTCACAATGGCTCCTTGGCTTCATGTGCATCACCTGTGTCACCATGGTCTCCTTGATTCCATGAGGCCCCACTGTGTCACAATGGCTCCTTGGCTTCATGTGCATCACCTGTGTCACAATAGTCTCCTTGATTCCATGAGGCCCCACTGTGTCACAATGGCTCCTTGGCTTCATGTGCATCACCTGTGTCACCATGGTCTCCTTGATTCCATGAGGCCCCACTGTGTCACAATGGCTCCTTGCTTCCATGAGGTTCCGCAGTGTCACCATGCTCACCTTTGATCCACATTGTCATAATGGACAATTGCTTCCATGTGGCCCCACTGTGTCACAATAGCCCCTTGGTTCCATAGGTTTTCTAGAATGTAATGTATAATTTTCTACAATGTAACAATGGACTCCTTGGTTCTGGGAGCTACCCTGCTTTTTGCAGAGGTGTCTTTGGTTCCAACAAGGCCCCGCTGTGTCTCAGTGCACCCTGGCTTCCATGCGCATCTGGAGTATCACAAAGGCTCCTTGGTTCCACGAGGTCTTGCTGTGTCACAATGGATGCTGTGCTCCATGAGGCCCTCCAAAGTCATCATGGAGCCTTGATTCCATGTGCTTCCATTGTGTCCCAGTGATCGCCTTGGTTCCATCAGTTTCCTTAGTGGCACAATGCTCTCCATGCTTCCATGATTGCCCACAATGTCACAATGCTCTCCATGCTTCCATGAGGCCCCGCTGTGTCCCAGTGGACGGAGGGTTCCATGAGGTTCCGTGCTGTCCCCATGGTCTTCTTGAATCCGCAGTGTAACAGTGGACCATTGCTTCCAGGCGGCCTCTCTGTGTCACAAGGGGCTCCTTGATTCCATGATTCCCCACGGTGTCACCATGGAGCCTTGTTTCTAGGAGGTTCTGTACTGTCACAATTGTCTCCTTGATGCCATGAGCCCCTGCAGTGTCACAATGGCTCCTTGCTTCCATGAGGAACACAAAAGCTTTGCATCAACACTGAGCAACAGCTGCTGAACACACCTGGGAGCACCTGCTTGCATCAAAAGAGGGCTTCAAGCTGAGAATGGCAGCAGCAGCTTCCATCTGCAACAGAGAGCCAGGCAAAGGACAGGGACAGAGAATTCAGTGGAAAGACTGCGAGAATTCTGCTCCCAGAGATCATTCCTGCTCACAGTGTCCCTTGTAGAAAGGGGACATCATTCCAGGCAGCCTGGACGGAGCATGTAGGGATTTTTGTTTAGGAAACCTGCTCAGGCTTTTCCATTCTTTCCTTACAAACAGGAAAACTTCTCTGGGCCTGTGTGCAGGCAGAGCCCTAAGGAGAGCAGTTGGCACATGGTGCCGTGGGCTGGGACAGCCAGCTGCAGAGCTCAAGGGAAGAAGCCCCGCTGTGTCACAATGGCTCCTTGGCTTCATGTGCATCACCTGTGTCACCATGGTCTCCTTGATTCCATGAGGCCCCACTGTGTCACAATGGCTCCTTGGCTTCATGTGCATCACCTGTGTCACCATGGTCTCCTTGATTCCATGAGGCCCCACTGTGTCACAATGGCTCCTTGGCTTCACGTGCATCACCTGTGTCACAATAGTCTCCTTGATTCCATGAGGCCCCACTGTGTCACAATGGCTCCTTGGCTTCATGTGCATCACCTGTGTCACAATGGTCTCCTTGATTCCATGAGGCCCCACTGTGTCACAATGGCTCCTTGCTTCCATGAGGTTCCGCAGTGTCACCATGCTCACCTTTGATCCACATTGTCATAATGGACAATTGCTTCCATGTGGCCCCACGGTGTCACAATAGCCCCTTGGTTCCATAGGTTTTCTAGAATGTAATGTATAATTTTCTACAATGTAACAATGGACTCCTTGGTTCTGGGAGCTACCCTGCTTTTTGCAGAGGTGTCTTTGGTTCCAACAAGGCCCCGCTGTGTCTCAGTGCACCCTGGCTTCCATGCGCATCTGGAGTATCACAAAGGCTCCTTGGTTCCACGAGGTCTTGCTGTGTCACAATGGATGCTGTGCTCCATGAGGCCCTCCAAAGTCATCATGGAGCCTTGATTCCATGTGCTTCCATTGTGTCCCAGTGATCGCCTTGGTTCCATCAGTTTCCTTAGTGGCACAATGCTCTCCATGCTTCCATGATTGCCCACAATGTCACAATGCTCTCCATGCTTCCATGAGGCCCTGCTTTGCCACAATGGTCCCCTTGTGCCCATGAGGCCCCGCTGTGTCCCAATGGACGGAGGGTCCCATGAGGTTTCGTGCTGTCCCCATGGTCTTCTTGAATCCGCAGTGTAACAATGGACCATTGCTTCCAGGCGGCCTCTCTGTGTCACAAGGGGCTCCTTGATTCCATGATTCCCCACGGTGTCACCATGGAGCCTTGTTTCTAGGAGGTTCTGTACTGTCACAATTGTCTCCTTGATCCCATGAGCCCCCGCTGTGTCACAATGGCTCCTTGGCTTCATGTGCATCACCTGTGTCACCATGGTCTCCTTGATTCCATGAGGCCCCGCTGTGTCCCAATGGACGGATGGTTCCATGAGGTTCCGTGCTGTCCCCATGGTCTTCTTGAATCCGCAGTGTAACAGTGGACCATTGCTTCCAGGCGGCCTCTCTGTGTCACAAGGGGCTCCTTGATTCCATGATTCGCCACGGTGTCACCATGGAGCCTTGTTTCTAGGAGGTTCTGTACTGTCACAATTGTCTCCTTGATGCCATGAGCCCCTGCAGTGTCACAATGGCTCCTTGCTTCCATGAGGAACACAAAAGCTTTGCATCAACACTGAGCAACAGCTGCTGAACACACCTGGGAGCATCTGCTTGCATCAAAAGAGGGCTTCAAGCTGAGAATGGCAGCAGCAGCTTCCATCTGCAACAGAGAGCCAGGGAAAGGACAGGGACAGAGAATTCAGTGGAAAGACTGCGAGAATTCTGCTCCCAGAGATCATTCCTGCTCACAGTGTCCCTTGTAGAAAGGGGACATCATTCCAGGCAGCCTGGACGGAGCATGTAGGGATTTTTGTTTAGGAAACCTGCTCAGGCTTTTCCATTCTTTCCTTACAAACAGGAAAACTTCTCTGGGCCTGTGTGCAGGCAGAGCCCTGAGGAGAGCAGATGGCACATGGTGCCGTGGGCTGGGACCGCCAGCTGCAGAGCTCAAGGGAAGAAGCCCCGCTGTGTCACAATGGCTCCTTGGCTTCATGTGCATCACCTGTGTCACCATGGTCTCCTTGATTCCATGAGGCCCCACTGTGTCACAATGGCTCCTTGGCTTCATGTGCATCACCTGTGTCACCATGGTCTCCTTGATTCCATGAGGCCCCACTGGGTCACAATGGCTCCTTGGCTTCATGTGCATCACCTGTGTCACAATAGTCTCCTTGATTCCATGAGGCCCCACTGTGTCACAATGGCTCCTTGGCTTCATGTGCATCACCTGTGTCACAATAGTCTCCTTGATTCCATGATGCCCCACTGTGTCACAATGGCTCCTTGGCTTCATGTGCATCACCTGTGTCACAATGGTCTCCTTGATTCCATGAGGCCCCACCGTGTCACAATGGCTCCTTGCTTCCATGAGGTTCCGCAGTGTCACCATGCTCACCTTTGATCCACATTGTCATAATGGACAATTGCTTCCATGTGGCCCCACTGTGTCACAATAGCCCCTTGGTTCCATAGGTTTTCTAGAATGTAATGTATAATTTTCTACAATGTAACAATGGACTCCTTGGTTCTGGGAGCTACCCTGCTTTTTGCAGAGGTGTCTTTGGTTCCAACAAGGCCCCGCTGTGTCTCAGTGCACCCTGGCTTCCATGCGCATCTGGAGTATCACAAAGGCTCCTTGGTTCCACGAGGTCTTGCTGTGTCACAATGGATGCTGTGCTCCATGAGGCCCTCCAAAGTCATCATGGAGCCTTGATTCCATGTGCTTCCATTGTGTCCCAGTGATCGCCTTGGTTCCATCAGTTTCCTTAGTGGCACAATGCTCTCCATGCTTCCATGATTGCCCACAATGTCACAATGCTCTCCATGCTTCCATGAGGCCCTGCTTTGCCACAATGGTCCCCTTGTGCCCATGAGGCCCCGCTGTGTCCCAATGGACGGAGGGTCCCATGAGGTTCCGTGCTGTCCCATGGTCTTCTTGAATCCGCAGTGTAACAATGGACCATTGCTTCCAGGCGGCCTCTCTGTGTCACAAGGGGCTCCTTGATTCCATGATTCGCCACGGTGTCACCATGGAGCCTTGTTTCTAGGAGGTTCTGTACTGTCACAATTGTCTCCTTGATGCCATGAGCCCCTGCAGTGTCACAATGGCTCCTTGCTTCCATGAGGAACACAAAAGCTTTGCATCAACACTGAGCAACAGCTGCTGAACACACCTGGGAGCACCTGCTTGCATCAAAAGAGGGCTTCAAGCTGAGAATGGCAGCAGCAGCTTCCATCTGCAACAGAGAGCCAGGCAAAGGACAGGGGCAGAGAATTCAGTGGAAAGACTGCGAGAATTCTGCTTTCAGAGATCATTCCTGCTCACAGGGTCCCTTGTAGAAAGGGGACATCATTCCAGGCAGCCTGGACTGAGCATGTAGGGTTTGTTGTTGAGGAAACCTGCTCAGGCTTTTCCATTCTTTCCTTACAAACAGGAAAACTTCTCTGGGCCTGTGTGCAGGCAGAGCCCTGAGGAGAGCAGATGGCACATGGTGCCGTGGGCTGGGACCGCCAGCTGCAGAGCTCAAGGGAAGAAGCCCCGCTGTGTCACAATGGCTCCTTGGCTTCATGTGCATCACCTGTGTCACCATGGTCTCCTTGATTCCATGAGGCCCCACTGTGTCACAATGGCTCCTTGGCTTCATGTGCATCACCTGTGTCACAATAGTCTCCTTGATTCCATGAGGCCCCACTGGGTCACAATGGCTCCTTGGCTTCATGTGCATCACCTGTGTCACAATGGTCTCCTTGATTCCATGAGGCCCCACTGTGTCACAATGGCTCCTTGCTTCCATGAGGTTCCGCAGTGTCACCATGCTCACCTTTGATCCACATTGTCATAATGGACAATTGCTTCCATGTGGCCCCACTGTGTCACAATAGCCCCTTGGTTCCATAGGTTTTCTAGAATGTAATGTATAATTTTCTACAATGTAACAATGGACTCCTTGGTTCTGGGAGCTACCCTGCTTTTTGCAGAGGTGTCTTTGGTTCCAACAAGGCCCCGCTGTGTCTCAGTGCACCCTGGCTTCCATGCGCATCTGGAGTATCACAAAGGCTCCTTGGTTCCACGAGGTCTTGCTGTGTCACAATGGATGCTGTGCTCCATGAGGCCCTCCAAAGTCATCATGGAGCCTTGATTCCATGTGCTTCCATTGTGTCCCAGTGATCGCCTTGGTTCCATCAGTTTCCTTAGTGGCACAATGCTCTCCATGCTTCCATGATTGCCCACAATGTCACAATGCTCTCCATGCTTCCATGAGGCCCTGCTTTGCCACAATGGTCCCCTTGTGCCCATGAGGCCCCGCTGTGTCCCAATGGACGGAGGGTCCCATGAGGTTCCGTGCTGTCCCATGGTCTTCTTGAATCCGCAGTGTAACAATGGACCATTGCTTCCAGGCGGCCTCTCTGTGTCACAAGGGGCTCCTTGATTCCATGATTCGCCACGGTGTCACCATGGAGCCTTGTTTCTAGGAGGTTCTGTACTGTCACAATTGTCTCCTTGATGCCATGAGCCCCTGCAGTGTCACAATGGCTCCTTGCTTCCATGAGGAACACAAAAGCTTTGCATCAACACTGAGCAACAGCTGCTGAACACACCTGGGAGCACCTGCTTGCATCAAAAGAGGGCTTCAAGCTGAGAATGGCAGCAGCAGCTTCCATCTGCAACAGAGAGCCAGGCAAAGGACAGGGGCAGAGAATTCAGTGGAAAGACTGCGAGAATTCTGCTTTCAGAGATCATTCCTGCTCACAGGGTCCCTTGTAGAAAGGGGACATCATTCCAGGCAGCCTGGACTGAGCATGTAGGGTTTGTTGTTGAGGAAACCTGCTCAGGCTTTTCCATTCTTTCCTTACAAACAGGAAAACTTCTCTGGGCCTGTGTGCAGGCAGAGCCCTGAGGAGAGCAGATGGCACATGGTGCCGTGGGCTGGGACCGCCAGCTGCAGAGCTCAAGGGAAGAAGCCCCGCTGTGTCACAATGGCTCCTTGGCTTCATGTGCATCACCTGTGTCACCATGGTCTCCTTGATTCCATGAGGCCCCACTGTGTCACAATGGCTCCTTGGCTTCATGTGCATCACCTGTGTCACAATAGTCTCCTTGATTCCATGAGGCCCCACTGGGTCACAATGGCTCCTTGGCTTCATGTGCATCACCTGTGTCACAATGGTCTCCTTGATTCCATGAGGCCCCACTGTGTCACAATGGCTCCTTGCTTCCATGAGGTTCCGCAGTGTCACCATGCTCACCTTTGATCCACATTGTCATAATGGACAATTGCTTCCATGTGGCCCCACTGTGTCACAATAGCCCCTTGGTTCCATAGGTTTTCTAGAATGTAATGTATAATTTTCTACAATGTAACAATGGACTCCTTGGTTCTGGGAGCTACCCTGCTTTTTGCAGAGGTGTCTTTGGTTCCAACAAGGCCCCGCTGTGTCTCAGTGCACCCTGGCTTCCATGCGCATCTGGAGTATCACAAAGGCTCCTTGGTTCCACGAGGTCTTGCTGTGTCACAATGGATGCTGTGCTCCATGAGGCCCTCCAAAGTCATCATGGAGCCTTGATTCCATGTGCTTCCATTGTGTCCCAGTGATCGCCTTGGTTCCATCAGTTTCCTTAGTGGCACAATGCTCTCCATGCTTCCATGATTGCCCACAATGTCACAATGCTCTCCATGCTTCCATGAGGCCCCGCTGTGTCCCAGTGGACGGAGGGTTCCATGAGGTTCCGTGCTGTCCCCATGGTCTTCTTGAATCCGCAGTGTAACAATGGACCATTGCTTCCAGGCGGCCTCTCTGTGTCACAAGGGGCTCCTTGATTCCATGATTCGCCACGGTGTCACCATGGAGCCTTGTTTCTAGGAGGTTCTGTACTGTCACAATTGTCTCCTTGATGCCATGAGCCCCTGCAGTGTCACAATGGCTCCTTGCTTCCATGAGGAACACAAAAGCTTTGCATCAACACTGAGCAACAGCTGCTGAACACACCTGGGAGCACCTGCTTGCATCAAAAGAGGGCTTCAAGCTGAGAATGGCAGCAGCAGCTTCCATCTGCAACAGAGAGCCAGGCAAAGGACAGGGACAGAGAATTCAGTGGAAAGACTGCGAGAATTCTGCTTTCAGAGATCATTCCTGCTCACAGGGTCCCTTGTAGAAAGGGGACATCATTCCAGGCAGCCTGGACTGAGCATGTAGGGTTTGTTGTTGAGGAAACCTGCTCAGGCTTTTCCATTCTTTCCTTACAAACAGGAAAACTTCTCTGGGCCTGTGTGCAGGCAGAGCCCTGAGGAGAGCAGATGGCACATGGTGCCGTGGGCTGGGACCGCCAGCTGCAGAGCTCAAGGGAAGAAGCCCCGCTGTGTCACAATGGCTCCTTGGCTTCATGTGCATCACCTGTGTCACCATGGTCTCCTTGATTCCATGAGGCCCCACTGTGTCACAATGGCTCCTTGGCTTCATGTGCATCACCTGTGTCACCATGGTCTCCTTGATTCCATGAGGCCCCACTGTGTCACAATGGCTCCTTGGCTTCATGTGCATCACCTGTGTCACAATGGTCTCCTTGATTCCATGAGGCCCCACTGTGTCACAATGGCTCCTTGGCTTCATGTGCATCACCTGTGTCACAATGGTCTCCTTGATTCCATGAGGCCCCACTTTGTCACAATGGCTCCTTGCTTCCATGAGGTTCCACAGTGTCACCATGCTCACCTTTGATCCACATTGTCATAATGGACAATTGCTTCCATGTGGCCCCACTGTGTCACAATAGCCCCTTGGTTCCATAGGTTTTCTAGAATGTAATGTATAATTTTCTACAATGTAACAATGGACTCCTTGGTTCTGGGAGCTACCCTGCTTTTTGCAGAGGTGTCTTTGGTTCCAACAAGGCCCCGCTGTGTCTCAGTGCACCCTGGCTTCCATGCGCATCTGGAGTATCACAAAGGCTCCTTGGTTCCACGAGGTCTTGCTGTGTCACAATGGATGCTGTGCTCCATGAGGCCCTCCAAAGTCATCATGGAGCCTTGATTCCATGTGCTTCCATTGTGTCCCAGTGATCGCCTTGGTTCCATCAGTTTCCTTAGTGGCACAATGCTCTCCATGCTTCCATGATTGCCCACAATGTCACAATGCTCTCCATGCTTCCATGAGGCCCTGCTTTGCCACAATGGTCCCCTTGTGACCATGAGGCCCCGCTGTGTCCCAATGGACGGAGGGTCCCATGAGGTTTCGTGCTGTCCCCATGGTCTTCTTGAATCCGCAGTGTAACAATGGACCATTGCTTCCAGGCGGCCTCTCTGTGTCACAAGGGGCTCCTTGATTCCATGATTCCCCACGGTGTCACCATGGAGCCTTGTTTCTAGGAGGTTCTGTACTGTCACAATTGTCTCCTTGATCCCATGAGCCCCCGCTGTGTCACAATGGCTCCTTGGCTTCATGTGCATCACCTGTGTCACCATGGTCTCCTTGATTCCATGAGGCCCCGCTGTGTCCCAATGGACGGATGGTTCCATGAGGTTCCGTGCTGTCCCCATGGTCTTCTTGAATCCGCAGTGTAACTGTGGACCATTGCTTCCAGGCGGCCTCTCTGTGTCACAAGGGGCTCCTTGATTCCATGATTCGCCACGGTGTCACCATGGAGCCTTGTTTCTAGGAGGTTCTGTACTGTCACAATTGTCTCCTTGATGCCATGAGCCCCTGCAGTGTCACAATGGCTCCTTGCTTCCATGAGGAACACAAAAGCTTTGCATCAACACTGAGCAACAGCTGCTGAACACACCTGGGAGCACCTGCTTGCATCAAAAGAGGGCTTCAAGCTGAGAATGGCAGCAGCAGCTTCCATCTGCAACAGAGAGCCAGGCAAAGGACAGGGACAGAGAATTCAGTGGAAAGACTGCGAGAATTCTGCTCCCAGAGATCATTCCTGCTCACAGTGTCCCTTGTAGAAAGGGGACATCATTCCAGGCAGCCTGGACGGAGCATGTAGGGATTTTTGTTTAGGAAACCTGCTCAGGCTTTTCCATTCTTTCCTTACAAACAGGAAAACTTCTCTGGGCCTGTGTGCAGGCAGAGCCCTGAGGAGAGCAGATGGCACATGGTGCCGTGGGCTGGGACCGCCAGCTGCAGAGCTCAAGGGAAGAAGCCCCGCTGTGTCACAATGGCTCCTTGGCTTCATGTGCATCACCTGTGTCACCATGGTCTCCTTGATTCCATGAGGCCCCACTGTGTCACAATGGCTCCTTGGCTTCATGTGCATCACCTGTGTCACCATGGTCTCCTTGATTCCATGAGGCCCCACTGTGTCACAATGGCTCCTTGGCTTCATGTGCATCACCTGTGTCACAATAGTCTCCTTGATTCCATGAGGCCCCACTGTGTCACAATGGCTCCTTGGCTTCATGTGCATCACCTGTGTCACAATGGTCTCCTTGATTCCATGAGGCCCCACTGTGTCACAATGGCTCCTTGGCTTCATGTGCATCACCTGTGTCACAATAGTCTCCTTGATTCCATGATGCCCCACTGTGTCACAATGGCTCCTTGGCTTCATGTGCATCACCTGTGTCACAATGGTCTCCTTGATTCCATGAGGCCCCACTGCGTGTCAAAGGCTCCTTGCTTCCATGAGGTTCCGCAGTGTCACCATGCTCACCTTTGATCCACATTGTCATAATGGACAATTGCTTCCATGTGGCCCCACTGTGTCACAATAGCCCCTTGGTTCCATAGGTTTTCTAGAATGTAATGTATAATTTTCTACAATGTAACAATGGACTCCTTGGTTCTGGGAGCTACCCTGCTTTTTGCAGAGGTGTCTTTGGTTCCAACAAGGCCCCGCTGTGTCTCAGTGCACCCTGGCTTCCATGCGCATCTGGAGTATCACAAAGGCTCCTTGGTTCCACGAGGTCTTGCTGTGTCACAATGGATGCTGTGCTCCATGAGGCCCTCCAAAGTCATCATGGAGCCTTGATTCCATGTGCTTCCATTGTGTCCCAGTGATCGCCTTGGTTCCATCAGTTTCCTTAGTGGCACAATGCTCTCCATGCTTCCATGATTGCCCACAATGTCACAATGCTCTCCATGCTTCCATGAGGCCCCGCTGTGTCCCAGTGGACGGAGGGTTCCATGAGGTTCCGTGCTGTCCCCATGGTCTTCTTGAATCCGCAGTGTAACAATGGACCATTGCTTCCAGGCGGCCTCTCTGTGTCACAAGGGGCTCCTTGATTCCATGATTCGCCACGGTGTCACCATGGAGCCTTGTTTCTAGGAGGTTCTGTACTGTCACAATTGTCTCCTTGATGCCATGAGCCCCTGCAGTGTCACAATGGCTCCTTGCTTCCATGAGGAACACAAAAGCTTTGCATCAACACTGAGCAACAGCTGCTGAACACACCTGGGAGCACCTGCTTGCATCAAAAGAGGGCTTCAAGCTGAGAATGGCAGCAGCAGCTTCCATCTGCAACAGAGAGCCAGGCAAAGGACAGGGACAGAGAATTCAGTGGAAAGACTGCGAGAATTCTGCTTTCAGAGATCATTCCTGCTCACAGGGTCCCTTGTAGAAAGGGGACATCATTCCAGGCAGCCTGGACTGAGCATGTAGGGTTTGTTGTTGAGGAAACCTGCTCAGGCTTTTCCATTCTTTCCTTACAAACAGGAAAACTTCTCTGGGCCTGTGTGCAGGCAGAGCCCTGAGGAGAGCAGATGGCACATGGTGCCGTGGGCTGGGACCGCCAGCTGCAGAGCTCAAGGGAAGAAGCCCCGCTGTGTCACAATGGCTCCTTGGCTTCATGTGCATCACCTGTGTCACCATGGTCTCCTTGATTCCATGAGGCCCCACTGTGTCACAATGGCTCCTTGGCTTCATGTGCATCACCTGTGTCACAATAGTCTCCTTGATTCCATGAGGCCCCACTGTGTCACAATGGCTCCTTGGCTTCATGTGCATCACCTGTGTCACAATAGTCTCCTTGATTCCATGAGGCCCCACTGGGTCACAATGGCTCCTTGGCTTCATGTGCATCACCTGTGTCACAATGGTCTCCTTGATTCCATGAGGCCCCACTTTGTCACAATGGCTCCTTGCTTCCATGAGGTTCCGCAGTGTCACCATGCTCACCTTTGATCCACATTGTCATAATGGACAATTGCTTCCATGTGGCCTCACTGTGTCACAATAGCCCCTTGGTTCCATAGGTTTTCTAGAATGTAATGTATAATTTTCTACAATGTAACAATGGACTCCTTGGTTCTGGGAGCTACCCTGCTTTTTGCAGAGGTGTCTTTGGTTCCAACAAGGCCCCGCTGTGTCTCAGTGCACCCTGGCTTCCATGCGCATCTGGAGTATCACAAAGGCTCCTTGGTTCCACGAGGTCTTGCTGTGTCACAATGGATGCTGTGCTCCATGAGGCCCTCCAAAGTCATCATGGAGCCTTGATTCCATGTGCTTCCATTGTGTCCCAGTGATCGCCTTGGTTCCATCAGTTTCCTTAGTGGCACAATGCTCTCCATGCTTCCATGATTGCCCACAATGTCACAATGCTCTCCATGCTTCCATGAGGCCCTGCTTTGCCACAATGGTCCCCTTGTGCCCATGAGGCCCCGCTGTGTCCCAATGGACGGAGGGTCCCATGAGGTTCCGTGCTGTCCCATGGTCTTCTTGAATCCGCAGTGTAACAGTGGACCATTGCTTCCAGGCGGCCTCTCTGTGTCACAAGGGGCTCCTTGATTCCATGATTCCCCACGGTGTCACCATGGAGCCTTGTTTCTAGGAGGTTCTGTACTGTCACAATTGTCTCCTTGATCCCATGAGCCCCCGCTGTGTCACAATGGCTCCTTGGCTTCATGTGCATCACCTGTGTCACCACGGTCTCCTTGATTCCATGAGGCCCCGCTGTGTCCCAATGGACGGATGGTTCCATGAGGTTCCGTGCTGTCCCCATGGTCTTCTTGAATCCGCAGTGTAACAGTGGACCATTGCTTCCAGGCGGCCTCTCTGTGTCACAAGGGGCTCCTTGATTCCATGATTCGCCACGGTGTCACCATGGAGCCTTGTTTCTAGGAGGTTCTGTACTGTCACAATTGTCTCCTTGATGCCATGAGCCTCTGCAGTGTCACAATGGCTCCTTGCTTCCATGAGGAACACAAAAGCTTTGCATCAACACTGAGCAACAGCTGCTGAACACACCTGGGAGCACCTGCTTGCATCAAAAGAGGGCTTCAAGCTGAGAATGGCAGCAGCAGCTTCCATCTGCAACAGAGAGCCAGGCAAAGGACAGGGACAGAGAATTCAGTGGAAAGACTGCAAGAATTCTGCTTTCAGAGATCATTCCTGCTCACAGGGTCCCTTGTAGAAAGGGGACATCATTCCAGGCAGCCTGGACGGAGCATGTAGGGTTTGTTGTTGAGGAAACCTGCTCAGGCTTTTCCATTCTTTCCTTACAAACAGGAAAACTTCTCTGGGCCTGTGTGCAGGCAGAGCCCTGAGGAGAGCAGATGGCACATGGTGCCGTGGGCTGGGACCGCCAGCTGCAGAGCTCAAGGGAAGAAGCCCCGCTGTGTCACAATGGCTCCTTGGCTTCATGTGCATCACCTGTGTCACCATGGTCTCCTTGATTCCATGAGGCCCCACTGTGTCACAATGGCTCCTTGGCTTCATGTGCATCACCTGTGTCACAATAGTCTCCTTGATTCCATGAGGCCCCACTGTGTCACAATGGCTCCTTGGCTTCATGTGCATCACCTGTGTCACAATAGTCTCCTTGATTCCATGAGGCCCCACTGTGTCACAATGGCTCCTTGGCTTCATCTGCATCACCTGTGTCACCACGGTCTCCTTGATTCCATGAGGCCCCACTGGGTCACAATGGCTCCTTGCTTCCATGAGGTTCCGCAGTGTCACCATGCTCACCTTTGATCCACATTGTCATAATGGACAATTGCTTCCATGTGGCCCCACTGTGTCACAATAGCCCCTTGGTTCCATAGGTTTTCTAGAATGTAATGTATAATTTTCTACAATGTAACAATGGACTCCTTGGTTCTGGGAGCTACCCTGCTTTTTGCAGAGGTGTCTTTGGTTCCAACAAGGCCCCGCTGTGTCTCAGTGCACCCTGGCTTCCATGCGCATCTGGAGTATCACAAAGGCTCCTTGGTTCCACGAGGTCTTGCTGTGTCACAATGGATGCTGTGCTCCATGAGGCCCTCCAAAGTCATCATGGAGCCTTGATTCCATGTGCTTCCATTGTGTCCCAGTGATCGCCTTGGTTCCATCAGTTTCCTTAGTGGCACAATGCTCTCCATGCTTCCATGATTGCCCACAATGTCACAATGCTCTCCATGCTTCCATGAGGCCCCGCTGTGTCCCAGTGGACGGAGGGTTCCATGAGGTTCCGTGCTGTCCCCATGGTCTTCTTGAATCCGCAGTGTAACAGTGGACCATTGCTTCCAGGCGGCCTCTCTGTGTCACAAGGGGCTCCTTGATTCCATGATTCGCCACGGTGTCACCATGGAGCCTTGTTTCTAGGAGGTTCTGTACTGTCACAATTGTCTCCTTGATGCCATGAGCCCCTGCAGTGTCACAATGGCTCCTTGCTTCCATGAGGAACACAAAAGCTTTGCATCAACACTGAGCAACAGCTGCTGAACACACCTGGGAGCACCTGCTTGCATCAAAAGAGGGCTTCAAGCTGAGAATGGCAGCAGCAGCTTCCATCTGCAACAGAGAGCCAGGCAAAGGACAGGGACAGAGAATTCAGTGGAAAGACTGCGAGAATTCTGCTCCCAGAGATCATTCCTGCTCACAGTGTCCCTTGTAGAAAGGGGACATCATTCCAGGCAGCCTGGACGGAGCATGTAGGGATTTTTGTTTAGGAAACCTGCTCAGGCTTTTCCATTCTTTCCTTACAAACAGGAAAACTTCTCTGGGCCTGTGTGCAGGCAGAGCCCTAAGGAGAGCAGTTGGCACATGGTGCCGTGGGCTGGGACAGCCAGCTGCAGAGCTCAAGGGAAGAAGCCCCGCTGTGTCACAATGGCTCCTTGGCTTCATGTGCATCACCTGTGTCACCATGGTCTCCTTGATTCCATGAGGCCCCACTGTGTCACAATGGCTCCTTGGCTTCATGTGCATCACCTGTGTCACCATGGTCTCCTTGATTCCATGAGGCCCCACTGTGTCACAATGGCTCCTTGGCTTCACGTGCATCACCTGTGTCACAATAGTCTCCTTGATTCCATGAGGCCCCACTGTGTCACAATGGCTCCTTGGCTTCATGTGCATCACCTGTGTCACAATGGTCTCCTTGATTCCATGAGGCCCCACTGTGTCACAATGGCTCCTTGCTTCCATGAGGTTCCGCAGTGTCACCATGCTCACCTTTGATCCACATTGTCATAATGGACAATTGCTTCCATGTGGCCCCACTGTGTCACAATAGCCCCTTGGTTCCATAGGTTTTCTAGAATGTAATGTATAATTTTCTACAATGTAACAATGGACTCCTTGGTTCTGGGAGCTACCCTGCTTTTTGCAGAGGTGTCTTTGGTTCCAACAAGGCCCCGCTGTGTCTCAGTGCACCCTGGCTTCCATGCGCATCTGGACTATCACAAAGGCTCCTTGGTTCCACGAGGTCTTGCTGTGTCACAATGGATGCTGTGCTCCATGAGGCCCTCCAAAGTCATCATGGAGCCTTGATTCCATGTGCTTCCATTGTGTCCCAGTGATCGCCTTGGTTCCATCAGTTTCCTTAGTGGCACAATGCTCTCCATGCTTCCATGATTGCCCACAATGTCACAATGCTCTCCATGCTTCCATGAGGCCCTGCTTTGCCACAATGGTCCCCTTGTGACCATGAGGCCCCGCTGTGTCCCAATGGACGGAGGGTCCCATGAGGTTTCGTGCTGTCCCCATGGTCTTCTTGAATCCGCAGTGTAACAGTGGACCATTGCTTCCAGGCGGCCTCTCTGTGTCACAAGGGGCTCCTTGATTCCATGATTCCCCACGGTGTCACCATGGAGCCTTGTTTCTAGGAGGTTCTGTACTGTCACAATTGTCTCCTTGATCCCATGAGCCCCCGCTGTGTCACAATGGCTCCTTGGCTTCATGTGCATCACCTGTGTCACCATGGTCTCCTTGATTCCATGAGGCCCCGCTGTGTCCCAATGGACGGATGGTTCCATGAGGTTCCGTGCTGTCCCCATGGTCTTCTTGAATCCGCAGTGTAACAGTGGACCATTGCTTCCAGGCGGCCTCTCTGTGTCACAAGGGGCTCCTTGATTCCATGATTCGCCACGGTGTCACCATGGAGCCTTGTTTCTAGGAGGTTCTGTACTGTCACAATTGTCTCCTTGATCCCATGAGCCCCTGCAGTGTCACAATGGCTCCTTGCTTCCATGAGGAACACAAAAGCTTTGCATCAACACTGAGCAACAGCTGCTGAACACACCTGGGAGCATCTGCTTGCATCAAAAGAGGGCTTCAAGCTGAGAATGGCAGCAGCAGCTTCCATCTGCAACAGAGAGCCAGGGAAAGGACAGGGACAGAGAATTCAGTGGAAAGACTGCGAGAATTCTGCTCCCAGAGATCATTCCTGCTCACAGTGTCCCTTGTAGAAAGGGGACATCATTCCAGGCAGCCTGGACGGAGCATGTAGGGATTTTTGTTTAGGAAACCTGCTCAGGCTTTTCCATTCTTTCCTTACAAACAGGAAAACTTCTCTGGGCCTGTGTGCAGGCAGAGCCCTGAGGAGAGCAGATGGCACATGGTGCCGTGGGCTGGGACCGCCAGCTGCAGAGCTCAAGGGAAGAAGCCCCGCTGTGTCACAATGGCTCCTTGGCTTCATGTGCATCACCTGTGTCACCATGGTCTCCTTGATTCCATGAGGCCCCACTGTGTCACAATGGCTCCTTGGCTTCATGTGCATCACCTGTGTCACCATGGTCTCCTTGATTCCATGAGGCCCCACTGGGTCACAATGGCTCCTTGGCTTCATGTGCATCACCTGTGTCACCATGGTCTCCTTGATTCCATGAGGCCCCACTGTGTCACAATGGCTCCTTGGCTTCATGTGCATCACCTGTGTCACAATGGTCTCCTTGATTCCATGAGGCCCCACTGTGTCACAATGGCTCCTTGGCTTCATGTGCATCACCTGTGTCACAATGGTCTCCTTGATTCCATGAGGCCCCACTGTGTCACAATGGCTCCTTGGCTTCATGTGCATCACCTGTGTCACAATGGTCTCCTTGATTCCATGAGGCCCCACCGTGTCACAATGGCTCCTTGCTTCCATGAGGTTCCGCAGTGTCACCATGCTCACCTTTGATCCACATTGTCATAATGGACAATTGCTTCCATGTGGCCCCACTGTGTCACAATAGCCCCTTGGTTCCATAGGTTTTCTAGAATGTAATGTATAATTTTCTACAATGTAACAATGGACTCCTTGGTTCTGGGAGCTACCCTGCTTTTTGCAGAGGTGTCTTTGGTTCCAACAAGGCCCCGCTGTGTCTCAGTGCACCCTGGCTTCCATGCGCATCTGGACTATCACAAAGGCTCCTTGGTTCCACGAGGTCTTGCTGTGTCACAATGGATGCTGTGCTCCATGAGGCCCTCCAAAGTCATCATGGAGCCTTGATTCCATGTGCTTCCATTGTGGCCCAGTGATCGCCTTGGTTCCATCAGTTTCCTTAGTGGCACAATGCTCTCCATGCTTCCATGATTGCCCACAATGTCACAATGCTCTCCATGCTTCCATGAGGCCCTGCTTTGCCACAATGGTCCCCTTGTGCCCATGAGGCCCCGCTGTGTCCCAATGGACGGAGGGTCCCATGAGGTTCCGTGCTGTCCCATGGTCTTCTTGAATCCGCAGTGTAACAATGGACCATTGCTTCCAGGCGGCCTCTCTGTGTCACAAGGGGCTCCTTGATTCCATGATTCGCCACGGTGTCACCATGGAGCCTTGTTTCTAGGAGGTTCTGTACTGTCACAATTGTCTCCTTGATGCCATGAGCCCCTGCAGTGTCACAATGGCTCCTTGCTTCCATGAGGAACACAAAAGCTTTGCATCAACACTGAGCAACAGCTGCTGAACACACCTGGGAGCACCTGCTTGCATCAAAAGAGGGCTTCAAGCTGAGAATGGCAGCAGCAGCTTCCATCTGCAACAGAGAGCCAGGCAAAGGACAGGGGCAGAGAATTCAGTGGAAAGACTGCGAGAATTCTGCTTTCAGAGATCATTCCTGCTCACAGGGTCCCTTGTAGAAAGGGGACATCATTCCAGGCAGCCTGGACTGAGCATGTAGGGTTTGTTGTTGAGGAAACCTGCTCAGGCTTTTCCATTCTTTCCTTACAAACAGGAAAACTTCTCTGGGCCTGTGTGCAGGCAGAGCCCTGAGGAGAGCAGATGGCACATGGTGCCGTGGGCTGGGACCGCCAGCTGCAGAGCTCAAGGGAAGAAGCCCCGCTGTGTCACAATGGCTCCTTGGCTTCATGTGCATCACCTGTGTCACCATGGTCTCCTTGATTCCATGAGGCCCCACTGTGTCACAATGGCTCCTTGGCTTCATGTGCATCACCTGTGTCACCATGGTCTCCTTGATTCCATGAGGCCCCACTGTGTCACAATGGCTCCTTGGCTTCATGTGCATCACCTGTGTCACAATAGTCTCCTTGATTCCATGAGGCCCCACTGTGTCACAATGGCTCCTTGGCTTCATGTGCATCACCTGTGTCACAATGGTCTCCTTGATTCCATGAGGCCCCACTTTGTCACAATGGCTCCTTGCTTCCATGAGGTTCCGCAGTGTCACCATGCTCACCTTTGATCCACATTGTCATAATGGACAATTGCTTCCATGTGGCCCCACTGTGTCACAATAGCCCCTTGGTTCCATAGGTTTTCTAGAATGTAATGTATAATTTTCTACAATGTAACAATGGACTCCTTGGTTCTGGGAGCTACCCTGCTTTTTGCAGAGGTGTCTTTGGTTCCAACAAGGCCCCGCTGTGTCTCAGTGCACCCTGGCTTCCATGCGCATCTGGAGTATCACAAAGGCTCCTTGGTTCCACGAGGTCTTGCTGTGTCACAATGGATGCTGTGCTCCATGAGGCCCTCCAAAGTCATCATGGAGCCTTGATTCCATGTGCTTCCATTGTGTCCCAGTGATCGCCTTGGTTCCATCAGTTTCCTTAGTGGCACAATGCTCTCCATGCTTCCATGATTGCCCACAATGTCACAATGCTCTCCATGCTTCCATGAGGCCCCGCTGTGTCCCAGTGGACGGAGGGTTCCATGAGGTTCCGTGCTGTCCCCATGGTCTTCTTGAATCCGCAGTGTAACAGTGGACCATTGCTTCCAGGCGGCCTCTCTGTGTCACAAGGGGCTCCTTGATTCCATGATTCCCCACGGTGTCACCATGGAGCCTTGTTTCTAGGAGGTTCTGTACTGTCACAATTGTCTCCTTGATCCCATGAGCCCCTGCAGTGTCACAATGGCTCCTTGCTTCCATGAGGAACACAAAAGCTTTGCATCAACACTGAGCAACAGCTGCTGAACACACCTGGGAGCACCTGCTTGCATCAAAAGAGGGCTTCAAGCTGAGAATGGCAGCAGCAGCTTCCATCTGCAACAGAGAGCCAGGCAAAGGACAGGGACAGAGAATTCAGTGGAAAGACTGCGAGAATTCTGCTTTCAGAGATCATTCCTGCTCACAGTGTCCCTTGTAGAAAGGGGACATCATTCCAGGCAGCCTGGACGGAGCATGTAGGGATTTTTGTTTAGGAAACCTGCTCAGGCTTTTCCATTCTTTCCTTACAAACAGGAAAACTTCTCTGGGCCTGTGTGCAGGCAGAGCCCTGAGGAGAGCAGATGGCACATGGTGCCGTGGGCTGGGACCGCCAGCTGCAGAGCTCAAGGGAAGAAGCCCCGCTGTGTCACAATGGCTCCTTGGCTTCATGTGCATCACCTGTGTCACAATAGTCTCTTTGATTCCATGAGGCCCCACTGTGTCACAATGGCTCCTTGGCTTCATGTGCATCACCTGTGTCACCATGGTCTCCTTGATTCCATGAGGCCCCACTGTGTCACAATGGCTCCTTGGCTTCATGTGCATCACCTGTGTCACAATAGTCTCCTTGATTCCATGAGGCCCCACTGTGTCACAATGGCTCCTTGGCTTCATGTGCATCACCTGTGTCACCATGGTCTCCTTGATTCCATGAGGCCCCACTGTGTCACAATGGCTCCTTGGCTTCATGTGCATCACCTGTGTCACAATAGTCTCCTTGATTCCATGAGGCCCCACTGTGTCACAATGGCTCCTTGGCTTCATGTGCATCACCTGTGTCACAATGGCTCCTTGCTTCCATGAGGTTCCGCAGTGTCACCATGCTCACCTTTGATCCACATTGTCATAATGGACAATTGCTTCCATGTGGCCCCACTGTGTCACAATAGCCCCTTGGTTCCATAGGTTTTCTAGAATGTAATGTATAATTTTCTACAATGTAACAATGGACTCCTTGGTTCTGGGAGCTACCCTGCTTTTTGCAGAGGTGTCTTTGGTTCCAACAAGGCCCCGCTGTGTCTCAGTGCACCCTGGCTTCCATGCGCATCTGGACTATCACAAAGGCTCCTTGGTTCCACGAGGTCTTGCTGTGTCACAATGGATCCTGTGCTCCATGAGGCCCTCCAAAGTCATCATGGAGCCTTGATTCCATGTGCTTCCATTGTGTCCCAGGGATCGCCTTGGTTCCATCAGTTTCCTTAGTGGCACAATGCTCTCCATGCTTCCATGATTGCCCACAATGTCACAATGCTCTCCATGCTTCCATGAGGCCCTGCTTTGCCACAATGGTCCCCTTGTGTCCATGAGGCCCCGCTGTGTCCCAATGGACGGAGGGTTCCATGAGGTTCCGTGCTGTCCCCATGGTCTTCTTGAATCCGCAGTGTAACAATGGACCATTGCTTCCAGGCGGCCTCTCTGTGTCACAAGGGGCTCCTTGATTCCATGATTCGCCACGGTGTCACCATGGAGCCTTGTTTCTAGGAGGTTCTGTACTGTCACAATTGTCTCCTTGATCCCATGAGCCCCTGCAGTGTCACAATGGCTCCTTGCTTCCATGAGGAACACAAAAGCTTTGCATCAACACTGAGCAACAGCTGCTGAACACACCTGGGAGCACCTGCTTGCATCAAAAGAGGGCTTCAAGCTGAGAATGGCAGCAGCAGCTTCCATCTGCAACAGAGAGCCAGGCAAAGGACAGGGACAGAGAATTCAGTGGAAAGACTGCGAGAATTCTGCTTTCAGAGATCATTCCTGCTCACAGTGTCCCTTGTAGAAAGGGGACATCATTCCAGGCAGCCTGGACGGAGCATGTAGGGTTTGTTGTTGAGGAAACCTGCTCAGGCTTTTCCATTCTTTCCTTACAAACAGGAAAACTTCTCTGGGCCTGTGTGCAGGCAGAGCCCTGAGGAGAGCAGTTGGCACATGGTGCCGTGGGCTGGGACCGCCAGCTGCAGAGCTGAAGGGAAGAAGCCCCGCTGTGTCACAATGGCTCCTTGGCTTCATGTGCATCACCTGTGTCACCATGGTCTCCTTGATTCCATGAGGCCCCACTGTGTCACAATGGCTCCTTGGCTTCATGTGCATCACCTGTGTCACAATAGTCTCCTTGATTCCATGAGGCCCCACTGTGTCACAATGGCTCCTTGGCTTCATGTGCATCACCTGTGTCACCATGGTCTCCTTGATTCCATGAGGCCCCACTGCGTCACAATGGCTCCTTGGCTTCCATGAGGTTCCGCAGTGTCACCATGCTCACCTTTGATCCACATTGTCATAATGGACAATTGCTTCCATGTGGCCTCACTGTGTCACAATAGCCCCTTGGTTCCATAGGTTTTCTAGAATGTAATGTATAATTTTCTACAATGTAACAATGGACTCCTTGGTTCTGGGAGCTACCCTGCTTTTTGCAGAGGTGTCTTTGGTTCCAACAAGGCCCCGCTGTGTCTCAGTGCACCCTGGCTTCCATGCGCATCTGGAGTATCACAAAGGCTCCTTGGTTCCACGAGGTCTTGCTGTGTCACAATGGATGCTGTGCTCCATGAGGCCCTCCAAAGTCATCATGGAGCCTTGATTCCATGTGCTTCCATTGTGTCCCAGTGATCGCCTTGGTTCCATCAGTTTCCTTAGTGGCACAATGCTCTCCATGCTTCCATGATTGCCCACAATGTCACAATGCTCTCCATGCTTCCATGAGGCCCTGCTTTGCCACAATGGTCCCCTTGTGACCATGAGGCCCCGCTGTGTCCCAATGGACGGAGGGTCCCATGAGGTTCCGTGCTGTCCCATGGTCTTCTTGAATCCGCAGTGTAACAATGGACCATTGCTTCCAGGCGGCCTCTCTGTGTCACAAGGGGCTCCTTGATTCCATGATTCGCCACGGTGTCACCATGGAGCCTTGTTTCTAGGAGGTTCTGTACTGTCACAATTGTCTCCTTGATGCCATGAGCCCCTGCAGTGTCACAATGGCTCCTTGCTTCCATGAGGAACACAAAAGCTTTGCATCAACACTGAGCAACAGCTGCTGAACACACCTGGGAGCACCTGCTTGCATCAAAAGAGGGCTTCAAGCTGAGAATGGCAGCAGCAGCTTCCATCTGCAACAGAGAGCCAGGCAAAGGACAGGGGCAGAGAATTCAGTGGAAAGACTGCGAGAATTCTGCTTTCAGAGATCATTCCTGCTCACAGTGTCCCTTGTAGAAAGGGGACATCATTCCAGGCAGCCTGGACGGAGCATGTAGGGTTTGTTGTTGAGGAAACCTGCTCAGGCTTTTCCATTCTTTCCTTACAAACAGGAAAACTTCTCTGGGCCTGTGTGCAGGCAGAGCCCTGAGGAGAGCAGTTGGCACATGGTGCCGTGGGCTGGGACCGCCAGCTGCAGAGCTGAAGGGAAGAAGCCCCGCTGTGTCACAATGGCTCCTTGGCTTCATGTGCATCACCTGTGTCACCATGGTCTCCTTGATTCCATGAGGCCCCACTGTGTCACAATGGCTCCTTGGCTTCATGTGCATCACCTGTGTCACAATAGTCTCCTTGATTCCATGAGGCCCCACTGTGTCACAATGGCTCCTTGGCTTCATGTGCATCACCTGTGTCACCATGGTCTCCTTGATTCCATGAGGCCCCACTGCGTCACAATGGCTCCTTGGCTTCCATGAGGTTCCGCAGTGTCACCATGCTCACCTTTGATCCACATTGTCATAATGGACAATTGCTTCCATGTGGCCTCACTGTGTCACAATAGCCCCTTGGTTCCATAGGTTTTCTAGAATGTAATGTATAATTTTCTACAATGTAACAATGGACTCCTTGGTTCTGGGAGCTACCCTGCTTTTTGCAGAGGTGTCTTTGGTTCCAACAAGGCCCCGCTGTGTCTCAGTGCACCCTGGCTTCCATGCGCATCTGGAGTATCACAAAGGCTCCTTGGTTCCACGAGGTCTTGCTGTGTCACAATGGATGCTGTGCTCCATGAGGCCCTCCAAAGTCATCATGGAGCCTTGATTCCATGTGCTTCCATTGTGTCCCAGTGATCGCCTTGGTTCCATCAGTTTCCTTAGTGGCACAATGCTCTCCATGCTTCCATGATTGCCCACAATGTCACAATGCTCTCCATGCTTCCATGAGGCCCTGCTTTGCCACAATGGTCCCCTTGTGACCATGAGGCCCCGCTGTGTCCCAATGGACGGAGGGTCCCATGAGGTTCCGTGCTGTCCCATGGTCTTCTTGAATCCGCAGTGTAACAATGGACCATTGCTTCCAGGCGGCCTCTCTGTGTCACAAGGGGCTCCTTGATTCCATGATTCGCCACGGTGTCACCATGGAGCCTTGTTTCTAGGAGGTTCTGTACTGTCACAATTGTCTCCTTGATGCCATGAGCCCCTGCAGTGTCACAATGGCTCCTTGCTTCCATGAGGAACACAAAAGCTTTGCATCAACACTGAGCAACAGCTGCTGAACACACCTGGGAGCACCTGCTTGCATCAAAAGAGGGCTTCAAGCTGAGAATGGCAGCAGCAGCTTCCATCTGCAACAGAGAGCCAGGCAAAGGACAGGGGCAGAGAATTCAGTGGAAAGACTGCGAGAATTCTGCTTTCAGAGATCATTCCTGCTCACAGGGTCCCTTGTAGAAAGGGGACATCATTCCAGGCAGCCTGGACGGAGCATGTAGGGTTTGTTGTTGAGGAAACCTGCTCAGGCTTTTCCATTCTTTCCTTACAAACAGGAAAACTTCTCTGGGCCTGTGTGCAGGCAGAGCCCTGAGGAGAGCAGATGGCACATGGTGCCGTGGGCTGGGACCGCCAGCTGCAGAGCTCAAGGGAAGAAGCCCCGCTGTGTCACAATGGCTCCTTGGCTTCATGTGCATCACCTGTGTCACAATAGTCTCCTTGATTCCATGAGGCCCCACTGGGTCACAATGGCTCCTTGGCTTCATGTGCATCACCTGTGTCACAATGGTCTCCTTGATTCCATGAGGCCCCACTTTGTCACAATGGCTCCTTGCTTCCATGAGGTTCCGCAGTGTCACCATGCTCACCTTTGATCCACATTGTCATAATGGACAATTGCTTCCATGTGGCCCCACTCTGTCACAATAGCCCCTTGGTTCCATAGGTTTTCTAGAATGTAATGTATAATTTTCTACAATGTAACAATGGACTCCTTGGTTCTGGGAGCTACCCTGCTTTTTGCAGAGGTGTCTTTGGTTCCAACAAGGCCCCGCTGTGTCTCAGTGCACCCTGGCTTCCATGCGCATCTGGACTATCACAAAGGCTCCTTGGTTCCACGAGGTCTTGCTGTGTCACAATGGATCCTGTGCTCCATGAGGCCCTCCAAAGTCATCATGGAGCCTTGATTCCATGTGCTTCCATTGTGTCCCAGGGATCGCCTTGGTTCCATCAGTTTCCTTAGTGGCACAATGCTCTCCATGCTTCCATGATTGCCCACAATGTCACAATGCTCTCCATGCTTCCATGAGGCCCTGCTTTGCCACAATGGTCCCCTTGTGTCCATGAGGCCCCGCTGTGTCCCAATGGACGGAGGGTTCCATGAGGTTCCGTGCTGTCCCCATGGTCTTCTTGAATCCGCAGTGTAACAATGGACCATTGCTTCCAGGCGGCCTCTCTGTGTCACAAGGGGCTCCTTGATTCCATGATTCGCCACGGTGTCACCATGGAGCCTTGTTTCTAGGAGGTTCTGTACTGTCACAATTGTCTCCTTGATGCCATGAGCCCCTGCAGTGTCACAATGGCTCCTTGCTTCCATGAGGAACACAAAAGCTTTGCATCAACACTGAGCAACAGCTGCTGAACACACCTGGGAGCACCTGCTTGCATCAAAAGAGGGCTTCAAGCTGAGAATGGCAGCAGCAGCTTCCATCTGCAACAGAGAGCCAGGCAAAGGACAGGGACAGAGAATTCAGTGGAAAGACTGCGAGAATTCTGCTTTCAGAGATCATTCCTGCTCACAGGGTCCCTTGTAGAAAGGGGACATCATTCCAGGCAGCCTGGACGGAGCATGTAGGGTTTGTTGTTGAGGAAACCTGCTCAGGCTTTTCCATTCTTTCCTTACAAACAGGAAAACTTCTCTGGGCCTGTGTGCAGGCAGAGCCCTGAGGAGAGCAGTTGGCACATGGTGCCGTGGGCTGGGACAGCCAGCTGCAGAGCTCAAGGGAAGAAGCCCCGCTGTGTCACAATGGCTCCTTGGCTTCATGTGCATCACCTGTGTCACCATGGTCTCCTTGATTCCATGAGGCCCCACTGTGTCACAATGGCTCCTTGGCTTCATGTGCATCACCTGTGTCACAATAGTCTCCTTGATTCCATGAGGCCCCACTGTGTCACAATGGCTCCTTGGCTTCATGTGCATCACCTGTGTCACCATGGTCTCCTTGATTCCATGAGGCCCCACTGCGTCACAATGGCTCCTTGGCTTCCATGAGGTTCCGCAGTGTCACCATGCTCACCTTTGATCCACATTGTCATAATGGACAATTGCTTCCATGTGGCCCCACTGTGTCACAATAGCCTCTTGGTTCCATAGGTTTTCTAGAATGTAATGTATAATTTTCTACAATGTAACAATGGACTCCTTGGTTCTGGGAGCTACCCTGCTTTTTGCAGAGGTGTCTTTGGTTCCAACAAGGCCCCGCTGTGTCTCAGTGCACCCTGGCTTCCATGCGCATCTGGACTATCACAAATGCTCCTTGGTTCCACGAGGTCTTGCTGTGTCACAATGGATGCTGTGCTCCATGAGGCCCTCCAAAGTCATCATGGAGCCTTGATTCCATGTGCTTCCATTGTGTCCCAGTGATCGCCTTGGTTCCATCAGTTTCCTTAGTGGCACAATGCTCTCCATGCTTCCATGATTGCCCACAATGTCACAATGCTCTCCATGCTTCCATGAGGCCCTGCTTTGCCACAATGGTCCCCTTGTGACCATGAGGCCCCGCTGTGTCCCAATGGACGGAGGGTCCCATGAGGTTCCGTGCTGTCCCATGGTCTTCTTGAATCCGCAGTGTAACAATGGACCATTGCTTCCAGGCGGCCTCTCTGTGTCACAAGGGGCTCCTTGATTCCATGATTCGCCACGGTGTCACCATGGAGCCTTGTTTCTAGGAGGTTCTGTACTGTCACAATTGTCTCCTTGATGCCATGAGCCCCTGCAGTGTCACAATGGCTCCTTGCTTCCATGAGGAACACAAAAGCTTTGCATCAACACTGAGCAACAGCTGCTGAACACACCTGGGAGCACCTGCTTGCATCAAAAGAGGGCTTCAAGCTGAGAATGGCAGCAGCAGCTTCCATCTGCAACAGAGAGCCAGGCAAAGGACAGGGACAGAGAATTCAGTGGAAAGACTGCGAGAATTCTGCTCCCAGAGATCATTCCTGCTCACAGTGTCCCTTGTAGAAAGGGGACATCATTCCAGGCAGCCTGGACGGAGCATGTAGGGTTTGTTGTTGAGGAAACCTGCTCAGGCTTTTCCATTCTTTCCTTACAAACAGGAAAACTTCTCTGGGCCTGTGTGCAGGCAGAGCCCTGAGGAGAGCAGATGGCACATGGTGCCGTGGGCTGGGACCGCCAGCTGCAGAGCTCAAGGGAAGAAGCCCCGCTGTGTCACAATGGCTCCTTGGCTTCATGTGCATCACCTGTGTCACCATGGTCTCCTTGATTCCATGAGGCCCCACTGTGTCACAATGGCTCCTTGGCTTCATGTGCATCACCTGTGTCACCATGGTCTCCTTGATTCCATGAGGCCCCACTGGGTCACAATGGCTCCTTGGCTTCATGTGCATCACCTGTGTCACAATAGTCTCCTTGATTCCATGAGGCCCCACTGTGTCACAATGGCTCCTTGGCTTCATGTGCATCACCTGTGTCACCATGGTCTCCTTGATTCCATGAGGCCCCACTGTGTCACAATGGCTCCTTGGCTTCATGTGCATCACCTGTGTCACAATGGCTCCTTGCTTCCATGAGGTTCCGCAGTGTCACCATGCTCACCTTTGATCCACATTGTCATAATGGACAATTGCTTCCATGTGGCCCCACTGTGTCACAATAGCCCCTTGGTTCCATAGGTTTTCTAGAATGTAATGTATAATTTTCTATAATGTAACAATGGACTCCTTGGTTCTGGGAGCTACCCTGCTTTTTGCAGAGGTGTCTTTGGTTCCAACAAGGCCCCGCTGTGTCTCAGTGCACCCTGGCTTCCATGCGCATCTGGAGTATCACAAAGGCTCCTTGGTTCCACGAGGTCTTGCTGTGTCACAATGGATGCTGTGCTCCATGAGGCCCTCCAAAGTCATCATGGAGCCTTGATTCCATGTGCTTCCATTGTGGCCCAGTGATCGCCTTGGTTCCATCAGTTTCCTTAGTGGCACAATGCTCTCCATGCTTCCATGATTGCCCACAATGTCACAATGCTCTCCATGCTTCCATGAGGCCCCGCTGTCTCCCAGTGGACGGAGGGTTCCATGAGGTTCCGTGCTGTCCCCATGGTCTTCTTGAATCCGCAGTGTAACAATGGACCATTGCTTCCAGGCGGCCTCTCTGTGTCACAAGGGGCTCCTTGATTCCATGATTCGCCACGGTGTCACCATGGAGCCTTGTTTCTAGGAGGTTCTGTACTGTCACAATTGTCTCCTTGATCCCATGAGCCCCTGCAGTGTCACAATGGCTCCTTGCTTCCATGAGGAACACAAAAGCTTTGCATCAACACTGAGCAACAGCTGCTGAACACACCTGGGAGCACCTGCTTGCATCAAAAGAGGGCTTCAAGCTGAGAATGGCAGCAGCAGCTTCCATCTGCAACAGAGAGCCAGGCAAAGGACAGGGACAGAGAATTCAGTGGAAAGACTGCGAGAATTCTGCTTTCAGAGATCATTCCTGCTCACAGGGTCCCTTGTAGAAAGGGGACATCATTCCAGGCAGCCTGGACGGAGCATGTAGGGTTTGTTGTTGAGGAAACCTGCTCAGGCTTTTCCATTCTTTCCTTACAAACAGGAAAACTTCTCTGGGCCTGTGTGCAGGCAGAGCCCTGAGGAGAGCAGATGGCACATGGTGCCGTGGGCTGGGACCGCCAGCTGCAGAGCTCAAGGGAAGAAGCCCCGCTGTGTCACAATGGCTCCTTGGCTTCATGTGCATCACCTGTGTCACCATGGTCTCCTTGATTCCATGAGGCCCCACTGTGTCACAATGGCTCCTTGGCTTCATGTGCATCACCTGTGTGACCATAGTCTCCTTGATTCCATGAGGCCCCACTGGGTCACAATGGCTCCTTGGCTTCATGTGCATCACCTGTGTCACAATAGTCTCCTTGATTCCATGAGGCCCCACTGTGTCACAATGGCTCCTTGGCTTCATCTGCATCACCTGTGTCACAATGGTCTCCTTGATTCCATGAGGCCCCACTGGGTCACAATGGCTCCTTGCTTCCATGAGGTTCCGCAGTGTCACCATGCTCACCTTTGATCCACATTGTCATAATGGACAATTGCTTCCATGTGGCCCCACGGTGTCACAATAGCCCCTTGGTTCCATAGGTTTTCTAGAATGTAATGTATAATTTTCTACAATGTAACAATGGACTCCTTGGTTCTGGGAGCTACCCTGCTTTTTGCAGAGGTGTCTTTGGTTCCAACAAGGCCCCGCTGTGTCTCAGTGCACCCTGGCTTCCATGCGCATCTGGAGTATCACAAAGGCTCCTTGGTTCCTCGAGGTCTTGCTGTGTCACAATGGATCCTGTGCTCCATGAGGCCCTCCAAAGTCATCATGGAGCCTTGATTCCATGTGCTTCCATTGTGTCCCAGTGATCGCCTTGGTTCCATCAGTTTCCTTAGTGGCACAATGCTCTCCATGCTTCCATGATTGCCCACAATGTCACAATGCTCTCCATGCTTCCATGAGGCCCTGCTTTGCCACAATGGTCCCCTTGTGTCCATGAGGCCCCGCTGTGTCCCAATGGACGGAGGGTTCCATGAGGTTCCGTGCTGTCCCCATGGTCTTCTTGAATCCGCAGTGTAACAATGGACCATTGCTTCCAGGCGGCCTCTCTGTGTCACAAGGGGCTCCTTGATTCCATGATTCGCCACGGTGTCACCATGGAGCCTTGTTTCTAGGAGGTTCTGTACTGTCACAATTGTCTCCTTGATGCCATGAGCCCCTGCAGTGTCACAATGGCTCCTTGCTTCCATGAGGAACACAAAAGCTTTGCATCAACACTGAGCAACAGCTGCTGAACACACCTGGGAGCACCTGCTTGCATCAAAAGAGGGCTTCAAGCTGAGAATGGCAGCAGCAGCTTCCATCTGCAACAGAGAGCCAGGCAAAGGACAGGGGCAGAGAATTCAGTGGAAAGACTGCGAGAATTCTGCTTTCAGAGATCATTCCTGCTCACAGGGTCCCTTGTAGAAAGGGGACATCATTCCAGGCAGCCTGGACGGAGCATGTAGGGTTTGTTGTTGAGGAAACCTGCTCAGGCTTTTCCATTCTTTCCTTACAAACAGGAAAACTTCTCTGGGCCTGTGTGCAGGCAGAGCCCTGAGGAGAGCAGATGGCACATGGTGCCGTGGGCTGGGACCGCCAGCTGCAGAGCTCAAGGGAAGAAGCCCCGCTGTGTCACAATGGCTCCTTGGCTTCATGTGCATCACCTGTGTCACCATGGTCTCCTTGATTCCATGAGGCCCCACTGTGTCACAATGGCTCCTTGGCTTCATGTGCATCACCTGTGTGACCATAGTCTCCTTGATTCCATGAGGCCCCACTGGGTCACAATGGCTCCTTGGCTTCATGTGCATCACCTGTGTCACAATAGTCTCCTTGATTCCATGAGGCCCCACTGTGTCACAATGGCTCCTTGGCTTCATCTGCATCACCTGTGTCACAATGGTCTCCTTGATTCCATGAGGCCCCACTGGGTCACAATGGCTCCTTGCTTCCATGAGGTTCCGCAGTGTCACCATGCTCACCTTTGATCCACATTGTCATAATGGACAATTGCTTCCATGTGGCCCCACGGTGTCACAATAGCCCCTTGGTTCCATAGGTTTTCTAGAATGTAATGTATAATTTTCTACAATGTAACAATGGACTCCTTGGTTCTGGGAGCTACCCTGCTTTTTGCAGAGGTGTCTTTGGTTCCAACAAGGCCCCGCTGTGTCTCAGTGCACCCTGGCTTCCATGCGCATCTGGACTATCACAAAGGCTCCTTGGTTCCACGAGGTCTTGCTGTGTCACAATGGATGCTGTGCTCCATGAGGCCCTCCAAAGTCATCATGGAGCCTTGATTCCATGTGCTTCCATTGTGGCCCAGTGATCGCCTTGGTTCCATCAGTTTCCTTAGTGGCACAATGCTCTCCATGCTTCCATGATTGCCCACAATGTCACAATGCTCTCCATGCTTCCATGAGGCCCTGCTTTGCCACAATGGTCCCCTTGTGCCCATGAGGCCCCGCTGTGTCCCAATGGACGGAGGGTCCCATGAGGTTCCGTGCTGCCCCATGGTCTTCTTGAATCCGCAGTGTAACAGTGGACCATTGCTTCCAGGCGGCCTCTCTGTGTCACAAGGGGCTCCTTGATTCCATGATTACCCATGGTGTCACCATGGAGCCTTGTTTCTAGGAGGTTTTGTACTGTCACAATTGTCTCCTTGATCCCATGAGCCCCCGCTGTGTCACAATGGCTCCTTGGCTTCATGTGCATCACCTGTGTCACCATGGTCTCCTTGATTCCATGAGGCCTCGCTGTGTCCCAATGGACGGATGGTTCCATGAGGTTCCGTGCTGTCCCCATGGTCTTCTTGAATCCGCAGTGTAACAATGGACCATTGCTTCCAGGCGGCCTCTCTGTGTCACAAGGGGCTCCTTGATTCCATGATTCCCCACGGTGTCACCATGGAGCCTTGTTTCTAGGAGGTTCTGTACTGTCACAATTGTCTCCTTGATCCCATGAGCCCCTGCAGTGTCACAATGGCTCCTTGCTTCCATGAGGAACACAAAAGCTTTGCATCAACACTGAGCAACAGCTGCTGAACACACCTGGGAGCACCTGCTTGCATCAAAAGAGGGCTTCAAGCTGAGAATGGCAGCAGCAGCTTCCATCTGCAACAGAGAGCCAGGCAAAGGACAGGGACAGAGAATTCAGTGGAAAGACTGCGAGAATTCTGCTTTCAGAGATCATTCCTGCTCACAGTGTCCCTTGTAGAAAGGGGACATCATTCCAGGCAGCCTGGACGGAGCATGTAGGGTTTGTTGTTGAGGAAACCTGCTCAGGCTTTTCCATTCTTTCCTTACAAACAGGAAAACTTCTCTGGGCCTGTGTGCAGGCAGAGCCCTGAGGAGAGCAGATGGCACATGGTGCCGTGGGCTGGGACCGCCAGCTGCAGAGCTCAAGGGAAGAAGCCCCGCTGTGTCACAATGGCTCCTTGGCTTCATGTGCATCACCTGTGTCACCATGGTCTCCTTGATTCCATGAGGCCCCACTGTGTCACAATGGCTCCTTGGCTTCATGTGCATCACCTGTGTCACCATGGTCTCCTTGATTCCATGAGGCCCCACTGTGTCACAATGGCTCCTTGGCTTCATGTGCATCACCTGTGTCACAATAGTCTCCTTGATTCCATGAGGCCCCACTGTGTCACAATGGCTCCTTGGCTTCATGTGCATCACCTGTGTCACAATGGTCTCCTTGATTCCATGAGGCCCCACTTTGTCACAATGGCTCCTTGCTTCCATGAGGTTCCGCAGTGTCACCATGCTCACCTTTGATCCACATTGTCATAATGGACAATTGCTTCCATGTGGCCCCACTGTGTCACAATAGCCCTTTGGTTCCATAGGTTTTCTAGAATGTAATGTATAATTTTCTACAATGTAACAATGGACTCCTTGGTTCTGGGAGCTACCCTGCTTTTTGCAGAGGTGTCTTTGGTTCCAACAAGGCCCCGCTGTGTCTCAGTGCACCCTGGCTTCCATGCGCATCTGGAGTATCACAAAGGCTCCTTGGTTCCACGAGGTCTTGCTGTGTCACAATGGATGCTGTGCTCCATGAGGCCCTCCAAAGTCATCATGGAGCCTTGATTCCATGTGCTTCCATTGTGTCCCAGTGATCGCCTTGGTTCCATCAGTTTCCTTAGTGGCACAATGCTCTCCATGCTTCCATGATTGCCCACAATGTCACAATGCTCTCCATGCTTCCATGAGGCCCCGCTGTGTCCCAGTGGACGGAGGGTTCCATGAGGTTCCGTGCTGTCCCCATGGTCTTCTTGAATCCGCAGTGTAACAGTGGACCATTGCTTCCAGGCGGCCTCTCTGTGTCACAAGGGGCTCCTTGATTCCATGATTCGCCACGGTGTCACCATGGAGCCTTGTTTCTAGGAGGTTCTGTACTGTCACAATTGTCTCCTTGATCCCATGAGCCCCTGCAGTGTCACAATGGCTCCTTGCTTCCATGAGGAACACAAAAGCTTTGCATCAACACTGAGCAACAGCTGCTGAACACACCTGGGAGCACCTGCTTGCATCAAAAGAGGGCTTCAAGCTGAGAATGGCAGCAGCAGCTTCCATCTGCAACAGAGAGCCAGGCAAAGGACAGGGACAGAGAATTCAGTGGAAAGACTGCGAGAATTCTGCTTTCAGAGATCATTCCTGCTCACAGTGTCCCTTGTAGAAAGGGGACATCATTCCAGGCAGCCTGGACGGAGCATGTAGGGATTTTTGTTTAGGAAACCTGCTCAGGCTTTTCCATTCTTTCCTTACAAACAGGAAAACTTCTCTGGGCCTGTGTGCAGGCAGAGCCCTGAGGAGAGCAGATGGCACATGGTGCCGTGGGCTGGGACCGCCAGCTGCAGAGCTGAAGGGAAGAAGCCCCGCTGTGTCACAATGGCTCCTTGGCTTCATGTGCATCACCTGTGTCACAATAGTCTCTTTGATTCCATGAGGCCCCACTGTGTCACAATGGCTCCTTGGCTTCATGTGCATCACCTGTGTCACCATGGTCTCCTTGATTCCATGAGGCCCCACTGTGTCACAATGGCTCCTTGGCTTCATGTGCATCACCTGTGTCACAATAGTCTCCTTGATTCCATGAGGCCCCACTGTGTCACAATGGCTCCTTGGCTTCATGTGCATCACCTGTGTCACCATGGTCTCCTTGATTCCATGAGGCCCCACTGTGTCACAATGGCTCCTTGGCTTCATGTGCATCACCTGTGTCACAATAGTCTCCTTGATTCCATGAGGCCCCACTGTGTCACAATGGCTCCTTGGCTTCATGTGCATCACCTGTGTCACAATGGCTCCTTGCTTCCATGAGGTTCCGCAGTGTCACCATGCTCACCTTTGATCCACATTGTCATAATGGACAATTGCTTCCATGTGGCCCCACTGTGTCACAATAGCCCCTTGGTTCCATAGGTTTTCTAGAATGTAATGTATAATTTTCTACAATGTAACAATGGACTCCTTGGTTCTGGGAGCTACCCTGCTTTTTGCAGAGGTGTCTTTGGTTCCAACAAGGCCCCGCTGTGTCTCAGTGCACCCTGGCTTCCATGCGCATCTGGAGTATCACAAAGGCTCCTTGGTTCCACGAGGTCTTGCTGTGTCACAATGGATCCTGTGCTCCATGAGGCCCTCCAAAGTCATCATGGAGCCTTGATTCCATGTGCTTCCATTGTGTCCCAGGGATCGCCTTGGTTCCATCAGTTTCCTTAGTGGCACAATGCTCTCCATGCTTCCATGATTGCCCACAATGTCACAATGCTCTCCATGCTTCCATGAGGCCCTGCTTTGCCACAATGGTCCCCTTGTGTCCATGAGGCCCCGCTGTGTCCCAATGGACGGAGGGTTCCATGAGGTTCCGTGCTGTCCCCATGGTCTTCTTGAATCCGCAGTGTAACAATGGACCATTGCTTCCAGGCGGCCTCTCTGTGTCACAAGGGGCTCCTTGATTCCATGATTCGCCACGGTGTCACCATGGAGCCTTGTTTCTAGGAGGTTCTGTACTGTCACAATTGTCTCCTTGATGCCATGAGCCCCTGCAGTGTCACAATGGCTCCTTGCTTCCATGAGGAACACAAAAGCTTTGCATCAACACTGAGCAACAGCTGCTGAACACACCTGGGAGCACCTGCTTGCATCAAAAGAGGGCTTCAAGCTGAGAATGGCAGCAGCAGCTTCCATCTGCAACAGAGAGCCAGGCAAAGGACAGGGACAGAGAATTCAGTGGAAAGACTGCGAGAATTCTGCTTTCAGAGATCATTCCTGCTCACAGTGTCCCTTGTAGAAAGGGGACATCATTCCAGGCAGCCTGGACGGAGCATGTAGGGTTTGTTGTTGAGGAAACCTGCTCAGGCTTTTCCATTCTTTCCTTACAAACAGGAAAACTTCTCTGGGCCTGTGTGCAGGCAGAGCCCTGAGGAGAGCAGTTGGCACATGGTGCCGTGGGCTGGGACCGCCAGCTGCAGAGCTGAAGGGAAGAAGCCCCGCTGTGTCACAATGGCTCCTTGGCTTCATGTGCATCACCTGTGTCACCATGGTCTCCTTGATTCCATGAGGCCCCACTGTGTCACAATGGCTCCTTGGCTTCATGTGCATCACCTGTGTCACAATAGTCTCCTTGATTCCATGAGGCCCCACTGTGTCACAATGGCTCCTTGGCTTCATGTGCATCACCTGTGTCACCATGGTCTCCTTGATTCCATGAGGCCCCACTGTGTCACAATGGCTCCTTGGCTTCATGTGCATCACCTGTGTCACAATAGTCTCCTTGATTCCATGAGGCCCCACTGTGTCACAATGGCTCCTTGGCTTCATGTGCATCACCTGTGTCACAATGGTCTCCTTGATTCCATGAGGCCCCACTTTGTCACAATGGCTCCTTGCTTCCATGAGGTTCCGCAGTGTCACCATGCTCACCTTTGATCCACATTGTCATAATGGACAATTGCTTCCATGTGGCCCCACTGTGTCACAATAGCCCTTTGGTTCCATAGGTTTTCTAGAATGTAATGTATAATTTTCTACAATGTAACAATGGACTCCTTGGTTCTGGGAGCTACCCTGCTTTTTGCAGAGGTGTCTTTGGTTCCAACAAGGCCCCGCTGTGTCTCAGTGCACCCTGGCTTCCATGCGCATCTGGAGTATCACAAAGGCTCCTTGGTTCCACGAGGTCTTGCTGTGTCACAATGGATGCTGTGCTCCATGAGGCCCTCCAAAGTCATCATGGAGCCTTGATTCCATGTGCTTCCATTGTGTCCCAGTGATCGCCTTGGTTCCATCAGTTTCCTTAGTGGCACAATGCTCTCCATGCTTCCATGATTGCCCACAATGTCACAATGCTCTCCATGCTTCCATGAGGCCCCGCTGTGTCCCAGTGGACGGAGGGTTCCATGAGGTTCCGTGCTGTCCCCATGGTCTTCTTGAATCCGCAGTGTAACAGTGGACCATTGCTTCCAGGCGGCCTCTCTGTGTCACAAGGGGCTCCTTGATTCCATGATTCGCCACGGTGTCACCATGGAGCCTTGTTTCTAGGAGGTTCTGTACTGTCACAATTGTCTCCTTGATCCCATGAGCCCCTGCAGTGTCACAATGGCTCCTTGCTTCCATGAGGAACACAAAAGCTTTGCATCAACACTGAGCAACAGCTGCTGAACACACCTGGGAGCACCTGCTTGCATCAAAAGAGGGCTTCAAGCTGAGAATGGCAGCAGCAGCTTCCATCTGCAACAGAGAGCCAGGCAAAGGACAGGGACAGAGAATTCAGTGGAAAGACTGCGAGAATTCTGCTTTCAGAGATCATTCCTGCTCACAGTGTCCCTTGTAGAAAGGGGACATCATTCCAGGCAGCCTGGACGGAGCATGTAGGGATTTTTGTTTAGGAAACCTGCTCAGGCTTTTCCATTCTTTCCTTACAAACAGGAAAACTTCTCTGGGCCTGTGTGCAGGCAGAGCCCTGAGGAGAGCAGATGGCACATGGTGCCGTGGGCTGGGACCGCCAGCTGCAGAGCTGAAGGGAAGAAGCCCCGCTGTGTCACAATGGCTCCTTGGCTTCATGTGCATCACCTGTGTCACAATAGTCTCTTTGATTCCATGAGGCCCCACTGTGTCACAATGGCTCCTTGGCTTCATGTGCATCACCTGTGTCACCATGGTCTCCTTGATTCCATGAGGCCCCACTGTGTCACAATGGCTCCTTGGCTTCATGTGCATCACCTGTGTCACAATAGTCTCCTTGATTCCATGAGGCCCCACTGTGTCACAATGGCTCCTTGGCTTCATGTGCATCACCTGTGTCACCATGGTCTCCTTGATTCCATGAGGCCCCACTGTGTCACAATGGCTCCTTGGCTTCATGTGCATCACCTGTGTCACAATAGTCTCCTTGATTCCATGAGGCCCCACTGTGTCACAATGGCTCCTTGGCTTCATGTGCATCACCTGTGTCACAATGGCTCCTTGCTTCCATGAGGTTCCGCAGTGTCACCATGCTCACCTTTGATCCACATTGTCATAATGGACAATTGCTTCCATGTGGCCCCACTGTGTCACAATAGCCCCTTGGTTCCATAGGTTTTCTAGAATGTAATGTATAATTTTCTACAATGTAACAATGGACTCCTTGGTTCTGGGAGCTACCCTGCTTTTTGCAGAGGTGTCTTTGGTTCCAACAAGGCCCCGCTGTGTCTCAGTGCACCCTGGCTTCCATGCGCATCTGGAGTATCACAAAGGCTCCTTGGTTCCACGAGGTCTTGCTGTGTCACAATGGATCCTGTGCTCCATGAGGCCCTCCAAAGTCATCATGGAGCCTTGATTCCATGTGCTTCCATTGTGTCCCAGGGATCGCCTTGGTTCCATCAGTTTCCTTAGTGGCACAATGCTCTCCATGCTTCCATGATTGCCCACAATGTCACAATGCTCTCCATGCTTCCATGAGGCCCTGCTTTGCCACAATGGTCCCCTTGTGTCCATGAGGCCCCGCTGTGTCCCAATGGACGGAGGGTTCCATGAGGTTCCGTGCTGTCCCCATGGTCTTCTTGAATCCGCAGTGTAACAATGGACCATTGCTTCCAGGCGGCCTCTCTGTGTCACAAGGGGCTCCTTGATTCCATGATTCGCCACGGTGTCACCATGGAGCCTTGTTTCTAGGAGGTTCTGTACTGTCACAATTGTCTCCTTGATGCCATGAGCCCCTGCAGTGTCACAATGGCTCCTTGCTTCCATGAGGAACACAAAAGCTTTGCATCAACACTGAGCAACAGCTGCTGAACACACCTGGGAGCACCTGCTTGCATCAAAAGAGGGCTTCAAGCTGAGAATGGCAGCAGCAGCTTCCATCTGCAACAGAGAGCCAGGCAAAGGACAGGGACAGAGAATTCAGTGGAAAGACTGCGAGAATTCTGCTTTCAGAGATCATTCCTGCTCACAGTGTCCCTTGTAGAAAGGGGACATCATTCCAGGCAGCCTGGACGGAGCATGTAGGGTTTGTTGTTGAGGAAACCTGCTCAGGCTTTTCCATTCTTTCCTTACAAACAGGAAAACTTCTCTGGGCCTGTGTGCAGGCAGAGCCCTGAGGAGAGCAGTTGGCACATGGTGCCGTGGGCTGGGACCGCCAGCTGCAGAGCTGAAGGGAAGAAGCCCCGCTGTGTCACAATGGCTCCTTGGCTTCATGTGCATCACCTGTGTCACCATGGTCTCCTTGATTCCATGAGGCCCCACTGTGTCACAATGGCTCCTTGGCTTCATGTGCATCACCTGTGTCACAATAGTCTCCTTGATTCCATGAGGCCCCACTGTGTCACAATGGCTCCTTGGCTTCATGTGCATCACCTGTGTCACCATGGTCTCCTTGATTCCATGAGGCCCCACTGCGTCACAATGGCTCCTTGGCTTCCATGAGGTTCCGCAGTGTCACCATGCTCACCTTTGATCCACATTGTCATAATGGACAATTGCTTCCATGTGGCCTCACTGTGTCACAATAGCCCCTTGGTTCCATAGGTTTTCTAGAATGTAATGTATAATTTTCTACAATGTAACAATGGACTCCTTGGTTCTGGGAGCTACCCTGCTTTTTGCAGAGGTGTCTTTGGTTCCAACAAGGCCCCGCTGTGTCTCAGTGCACCCTGGCTTCCATGCGCATCTGGAGTATCACAAAGGCTCCTTGGTTCCACGAGGTCTTGCTGTGTCACAATGGATGCTGTGCTCCATGAGGCCCTCCAAAGTCATCATGGAGCCTTGATTCCATGTGCTTCCATTGTGTCCCAGTGATCGCCTTGGTTCCATCAGTTTCCTTAGTGGCACAATGCTCTCCATGCTTCCATGATTGCCCACAATGTCACAATGCTCTCCATGCTTCCATGAGGCCCTGCTTTGCCACAATGGTCCCCTTGTGACCATGAGGCCCCGCTGTGTCCCAATGGACGGAGGGTCCCATGAGGTTCCGTGCTGTCCCATGGTCTTCTTGAATCCGCAGTGTAACAATGGACCATTGCTTCCAGGCGGCCTCTCTGTGTCACAAGGGGCTCCTTGATTCCATGATTCGCCACGGTGTCACCATGGAGCCTTGTTTCTAGGAGGTTCTGTACTGTCACAATTGTCTCCTTGATGCCATGAGCCCCTGCAGTGTCACAATGGCTCCTTGCTTCCATGAGGAACACAAAAGCTTTGCATCAACACTGAGCAACAGCTGCTGAACACACCTGGGAGCACCTGCTTGCATCAAAAGAGGGCTTCAAGCTGAGAATGGCAGCAGCAGCTTCCATCTGCAACAGAGAGCCAGGCAAAGGACAGGGACAGAGAATTCAGTGGAAAGACTGCGAGAATTCTGCTTTCAGAGATCATTCCTGCTCACAGTGTCCCTTGTAGAAAGGGGACATCATTCCAGGCAGCCTGGACGGAGCATGTAGGGATTTTTGTTTAGGAAACCTGCTCAGGCTTTTCCATTCTTTCCTTACAAACAGGAAAACTTCTCTGGGCCTGTGTGCAGGCAGAGCCCTGAGGAGAGCAGATGGCACATGGTGCCGTGGGCTGGGACCGCCAGCTGCAGAGCTCAAGGGAAGAAGCCCCGCTGTGTCACAATGGCTCCTTGGCTTCATGTGCATCACCTGTGTCACAATAGTCTCTTTGATTCCATGAGGCCCCACTGTGTCACAATGGCTCCTTGGCTTCATGTGCATCACCTGTGTCACCATGGTCTCCTTGATTCCATGAGGCCCCACTGTGTCACAATGGCTCCTTGGCTTCATGTGCATCACCTGTGTCACAATAGTCTCCTTGATTCCATGAGGCCCCACTGTGTCACAATGGCTCCTTGGCTTCATGTGCATCACCTGTGTCACCATGGTCTCCTTGATTCCATGAGGCCCCACTGTGTCACAATGGCTCCTTGGCTTCATGTGCATCACCTGTGTCACAATGGCTCCTTGCTTCCATGAGGTTCCGCAGTGTCACCATGCTCACCTTTGATCCACATTGTCATAATGGACAATTGCTTCCATGTGGCCCCACTGTGTCACAATAGCCCCTTGGTTCCATAGGTTTTCTAGAATGTAATGTATAATTTTCTACAATGTAACAATGGACTCCTTGGTTCTGGGAGCTACCCTGCTTTTTGCAGAGGTGTCTTTGGTTCCAACAAGGCCCCGCTGTGTCTCAGTGCACCCTGGCTTCCATGCGCATCTGGAGTATCACAAAGGCTCCTTGGTTCCTCGAGGTCTTGCTGTGTCACAATGGATCCTGTGCTCCATGAGGCCCTCCAAAGTCATCATGGAGCCTTGATTCCATGTGCTTCCATTGTGTCCCAGTGATCGCCTTGGTTCCATCAGTTTCCTTAGTGGCACAATGCTCTCCATGCTTCCATGATTGCCCACAATGTCACAATGCTCTCCATGCTTCCATGAGGCCCTGCTTTGCCACAATGGTCCCCTTGTGTCCATGAGGCCCCGCTGTGTCCCAATGGACGGAGGGTTCCATGAGGTTCCGTGCTGTCCCCATGGTCTTCTTGAATCCGCAGTGTAACAATGGACCATTGCTTCCAGGCGGCCTCTCTGTGTCACAAGGGGCTCCTTGATTCCATGATTCGCCACGGTGTCACCATGGAGCCTTGTTTCTAGGAGGTTCTGTACTGTCACAATTGTCTCCTTGATGCCATGAGCCCCTGCAGTGTCACAATGGCTCCTTGCTTCCATGAGGAACACAAAAGCTTTGCATCAACACTGAGCAACAGCTGCTGAACACACCTGGGAGCACCTGCTTGCATCAAAAGAGGGCTTCAAGCTGAGAATGGCAGCAGCAGCTTCCATCTGCAACAGAGAGCCAGGCAAAGGACAGGGACAGAGAATTCAGTGGAAAGACTGCGAGAATTCTGCTTTCAGAGATCATTCCTGCTCACAGTGTCCCTTGTAGAAAGGGGACATCATTCCAGGCAGCCTGGACGGAGCATGTAGGGTTTGTTGTTGAGGAAACCTGCTCAGGCTTTTCCATTCTTTCCTTACAAACAGGAAAACTTCTCTGGGCCTGTGTGCAGGCAGAGCCCTGAGGAGAGCAGTTGGCACATGGTGCCGTGGGCTGGGACCGCCAGCTGCAGAGCTGAAGGGAAGAAGCCCCGCTGTGTCACAATGGCTCCTTGGCTTCATGTGCATCACCTGTGTCACCATGGTCTCCTTGATTCCATGAGGCCCCACTGTGTCACAATGGCTCCTTGGCTTCATGTGCATCACCTGTGTCACAATAGTCTCCTTGATTCCATGAGGCCCCACTGTGTCACAATGGCTCCTTGGCTTCATGTGCATCACCTGTGTCACCATGGTCTCCTTGATTCCATGAGGCCCCACTGCGTCACAATGGCTCCTTGGCTTCCATGAGGTTCCGCAGTGTCACCATGCTCACCTTTGATCCACATTGTCATAATGGACAATTGCTTCCATGTGGCCTCACTGTGTCACAATAGCCCCTTGGTTCCATAGGTTTTCTAGAATGTAATGTATAATTTTCTACAATGTAACAATGGACTCCTTGGTTCTGGGAGCTACCCTGCTTTTTGCAGAGGTGTCTTTGGTTCCAACAAGGCCCCGCTGTGTCTCAGTGCACCCTGGCTTCCATGCGCATCTGGAGTATCACAAAGGCTCCTTGGTTCCACGAGGTCTTGCTGTGTCACAATGGATGCTGTGCTCCATGAGGCCCTCCAAAGTCATCATGGAGCCTTGATTCCATGTGCTTCCATTGTGTCCCAGTGATCGCCTTGGTTCCATCAGTTTCCTTAGTGGCACAATGCTCTCCATGCTTCCATGATTGCCCACAATGTCACAATGCTCTCCATGCTTCCATGAGGCCCTGCTTTGCCACAATGGTCCCCTTGTGACCATGAGGCCCCGCTGTGTCCCAATGGACGGAGGGTCCCATGAGGTTTCGTGCTGTCCCCATGGTCTTCTTGAATCCGCAGTGTAACAATGGACCATTGCTTCCAGGCGGCCTCTCTGTGTCACAAGGGGCTCCTTGATTCCATGATTCGCCACGGTGTCACCATGGAGCCTTGTTTCTAGGAGGTTCTGTACTGTCACAATTGTCTCCTTGATCCCATGAGCCCCCGCTGTGTCACAATGGCTCCTTGGCTTCATGTGCATCACCTGTGTCACCATGGTCTCCTTGATTCCATGAGGCCCCGCTGTGTCCCAATGGACGGATGGTTCCATGAGGTTCCGTGCTGTCCCCATGGTCTTCTTGAATCCGCAGTGTAACTGTGGACCATTGCTTCCAGGCGGCCTCTCTGTGTCACAAGGGGCTCCTTGATTCCATGATTCGCCACGGTGTCACCATGGAGCCTTGTTTCTAGGAGGTTCTGTACTGTCACAATTGTCTCCTTGATGCCATGAGCCCCTGCAGTGTCACAATGGCTCCTTGCTTCCATGAGGAACACAAAAGCTTTGCATCAACACTGAGCAACAGCTGCTGAACACACCTGGGAGCATCTGCTTGCATCAAAAGAGGGCTTCAAGCTGAGAATGGCAGCAGCAGCTTCCATCTGCAACAGAGAGCCAGGCAAAGGACAGGGACAGAGAATTCAGTGGAAAGACTGCGAGAATTCTGCTTTCAGAGATCATTCCTGCTCACAGTGTCCCTTGTAGAAAGGGGACATCATTCCAGGCAGCCTGGACGGAGCATGTAGGGATTTTTGTTTAGGAAACCTGCTCAGGCTTTTCCATTCTTTCCTTACAAACAGGAAAACTTCTCTGGGCCTGTGTGCAGGCAGAGCCCTGAGGAGAGCAGATGGCACATGGTGCCGTGGGCTGGGACCGCCAGCTGCAGAGCTCAAGGGAAGAAGCCCCGCTGTGTCACAATGGCTCCTTGGCTTCATGTGCATCACCTGTGTCACCATGGTCTCCTTGATTCCATGAGGCCCCACTGTGTCACAATGGCTCCTTGGCTTCATGTGCATCACCTGTGTCACCATGGTCTCCTTGATTCCATGAGGCCCCACTGTGTCACAATGGCTCCTTGGCTTCATGTGCATCACCTGTGTCACAATAGTCTCCTTGATTCCATGAGGCCCCACTGTGTCACAATGGCTCCTTGGCTTCATGTGCATCACCTGTGTCACAATGGTCTCCTTGATTCCATGAGGCCCCACTGTGTCACAATGGCTCCTTGGCTTCATGTGCATCACCTGTGTCACAATAGTCTCCTTGATTCCATGATGCCCCACTGTGTCACAATGGCTCCTTGGCTTCATGTGCATCACCTGTGTCACAATGGTCTCCTTGATTCCATGAGGCCCCACTGCGTCTCAAAGGCTCCTTGCTTCCATGAGGTTCCGCAGTGTCACCATGCTCACCTTTGATCCACATTGTCATAATGGACAATTGCTTCCATGTGGCCCCACTGTGTCACAATAGCCCCTTGGTTCCATAGGTTTTCTAGAATGTAATGTATAATTTTCTACAATGTAACAATGGACTCCTTGGTTCTGGGAGCTACCCTGCTTTTTGCAGAGGTGTCTTTGGTTCCAACAAGGCCCCGCTGTGTCTCAGTGCACCCTGGCTTCCATGCGCATCTGGAGTATCACAAAGGCTCCTTGGTTCCACGAGGTCTTGCTGTGTCACAATGGATGCTGTGCTCCATGAGGCCCTCCAAAGTCATCATGGAGCCTTGATTCCATGTGCTTCCATTGTGTCCCAGTGATCGCCTTGGTTCCATCAGTTTCCTTAGTGGCACAATGCTCTCCATGCTTCCATGATTGCCCACAATGTCACAATGCTCTCCATGCTTCCATGAGGCCCCGCTGTGTCCCAGTGGACGGAGGGTTCCATGAGGTTCCGTGCTGTCCCCATGGTCTTCTTGAATCCGCAGTGTAACAGTGGACCATTGCTTCCAGGCGGCCTCTCTGTGTCACAAGGGGCTCCTTGATTCCATGATTCGCCACGGTGTCACCATGGAGCCTTGTTTCTAGGAGGTTCTGTACTGTCACAATTGTCTCCTTGATGCCATGAGCCCCTGCAGTGTCACAATGGCTCCTTGCTTCCATGAGGAACACAAAAGCTTTGCATCAACACTGAGCAACAGCTGCTGAACACACCTGGGAGCACCTGCTTGCATCAAAAGAGGGCTTCAAGCTGAGAATGGCAGCAGCAGCTTCCATCTGCAACAGAGAGCCAGGCAAAGGACAGGGACAGAGAATTCAGTGGAAAGACTGCGAGAATTCTGCTTTCAGAGATCATTCCTGCTCACAGGGTCCCTTGTAGAAAGGGGACATCATTCCAGGCAGCCTGGACTGAGCATGTAGGGTTTGTTGTTGAGGAAACCTGCTCAGGCTTTTCCATTCTTTCCTTACAAACAGGAAAACTTCTCTGGGCCTGTGTGCAGGCAGAGCCCTGAGGAGAGCAGATGGCACATGGTGCCGTGGGCTGGGACCGCCAGCTGCAGAGCTCAAGGGAAGAAGCCCCGCTGTGTCACAATGGCTCCTTGGCTTCATGTGCATCACCTGTGTCACCATGGTCTCCTTGATTCCATGAGGCCCCACTGTGTCACAATGGCTCCTTGGCTTCATGTGCATCACCTGTGTCACAATAGTCTCCTTGATTCCATGAGGCCCCACTGTGTCACAATGGCTCCTTGGCTTCATGTGCATCACCTGTGTCACAATAGTCTCCTTGATTCCATGAGGCCCCACTGGGTCACAATGGCTCCTTGGCTTCATGTGCATCACCTGTGTCACAATGGTCTCCTTGATTCCATGAGGCCCCACTTTGTCACAATGGCTCCTTGCTTCCATGAGGTTCCGCAGTGTCACCATGCTCACCTTTGATCCACATTGTCATAATGGACAATTGCTTCCATGTGGCCCCACTGTGTCACAATAGCCCCTTGGTTCCATAGGTTTTCTAGAATGTAATGTATAATTTTCTACAATGTAACAATGGACTCCTTGGTTCTGGGAGCTACCCTGCTTTTTGCAGAGGTGTCTTTGGTTCCAACAAGGCCCCGCTGTGTCTCAGTGCACCCTGGCTTCCATGCGCATCTGGAGTATCACAAAGGCTCCTTGGTTCCACGAGGTCTTGCTGTGTCACAATGGATGCTGTGCTCCATGAGGCCCTCCAAAGTCATCATGGAGCCTTGATTCCATGTGCTTCCATTGTGTCCCAGTGATCGCCTTGGTTCCATCAGTTTCCTTAGTGGCACAATGCTCTCCATGCTTCCATGATTGCCCACAATGTCACAATGCTCTCCATGCTTCCATGAGGCCCTGCTTTGCCACAATGGTCCCCTTGTGCCCATGAGGCCCCGCTGTGTCCCAATGGACGGAGGGTCCCATGAGGTTCCGTGCTGTCCCATGGTCTTCTTGAATCCGCAGTGTAACAGTGGACCATTGCTTCCAGGCGGCCTCTCTGTGTCACAAGGGGCTCCTTGATTCCATGATTCCCCACGGTGTCACCATGGAGCCTTGTTTCTAGGAGGTTCTGTACTGTCACAATTGTCTCCTTGATCCCATGAGCCCCCGCTGTGTCACTATGGCTCCTTGGCTTCATGTGCATCACCTGTGTCACCACGGTCTCCTTGATTCCATGAGGCCCCGCTGTGTCCCAATGGACGGATGGTTCCATGAGGTTCCGTGCTGTCCCCATGGTCTTCTTGAATCCGCAGTGTAACAGTGGACCATTGCTTCCAGGCGGCCTCTCTGTGTCACAAGGGGCTCCTTGATTCCATGATTCGCCACGGTGTCACCATGGAGCCTTGTTTCTAGGAGGTTCTGTACTGTCACAATTGTCTCCTTGATGCCATGAGCCTCTGCAGTGTCACAATGGCTCCTTGCTTCCATGAGGAACACAAAAGCTTTGCATCAACACTGAGCAACAGCTGCTGAACACACCTGGGAGCACCTGCTTGCATCAAAAGAGGGCTTCAAGCTGAGAATGGCAGCAGCAGCTTCCATCTGCAACAGAGAGCCAGGCAAAGGACAGGGACAGAGAATTCAGTGGAAAGACTGCAAGAATTCTGCTTTCAGAGATCATTCCTGCTCACAGGGTCCCTTGTAGAAAGGGGACATCATTCCAGGCAGCCTGGACTGAGCATGTAGGGTTTGTTGTTGAGGAAACCTGCTCAGGCTTTTCCATTCTTTCCTTACAAACAGGAAAACTTCTCTGGGCCTGTGTGCAGGCAGAGCCCTGAGGAGAGCAGATGGCACATGGTGCCGTGGGCTGGGACCGCCAGCTGCAGAGCTCAAGGGAAGAAGCCCCGCTGTGTCACAATGGCTCCTTGGCTTCATGTGCATCACCTGTGTCACCATGGTCTCCTTGATTCCATGAGGCCCCACTGTGTCACAATGGCTCCTTGGCTTCATGTGCATCACCTGTGTCACAATAGTCTCCTTGATTCCATGAGGCCCCACTGTGTCACAATGGCTCCTTGGCTTCATGTGCATCACCTGTGTCACAATAGTCTCCTTGATTCCATGAGGCCCCACTGTGTCACAATGGCTCCTTGGCTTCATCTGCATCACCTGTGTCACCACGGTCTCCTTGATTCCATGAGGCCCCACTGGGTCACAATGGCTCCTTGCTTCCATGAGGTTCCGCAGTGTCACCATGCTCACCTTTGATCCACATTGTCATAATGGACAATTGCTTCCATGTGGCCCCACTGTGTCACAATAGCCCCTTGGTTCCATAGGTTTTCTAGAATGTAATGTATAATTTTCTACAATGTAACAATGGACTCCTTGGTTCTGGGAGCTACCCTGCTTTTTGCAGAGGTGTCTTTGGTTCCAACAAGGCCCCGCTGTGTCTCAGTGCACCCTGGCTTCCATGCGCATCTGGAGTATCACAAAGGCTCCTTGGTTCCACGAGGTCTTGCTGTGTCACAATGGATGCTGTGCTCCATGAGGCCCTCCAAAGTCATCATGGAGCCTTGATTCCATGTGCTTCCATTGTGTCCCAGTGATCGCCTTGGTTCCATCAGTTTCCTTAGTGGCACAATGCTCTCCATGCTTCCATGATTGCCCACAATGTCACAATGCTCTCCATGCTTCCATGAGGCCCCGCTGTGTCCCAGTGGACGGAGGGTTCCATGAGGTTCCGTGCTGTCCCCATGGTCTTCTTGAATCCGCAGTGTAACAGTGGACCATTGCTTCCAGGCGGCCTCTCTGTGTCACAAGGGGCTCCTTGATTCCATGATTCCCCACGGTGTCACCATGGAGCCTTGTTTCTAGGAGGTTCTGTACTGTCACAATTGTCTCCTTGATGCCATGAGCCCCTGCAGTGTCACAATGGCTCCTTGCTTCCATGAGGAACACAAAAGCTTTGCATCAACACTGAGCAACAGCTGCTGAACACACCTGGGAGCACCTGCTTGCATCAAAAGAGGGCTTCAAGCTGAGAATGGCAGCAGCAGCTTCCATCTGCAACAGAGAGCCAGGCAAAGGACAGGGACAGAGAATTCAGTGGAAAGACTGCGAGAATTCTGCTCCCAGAGATCATTCCTGCTCACAGTGTCCCTTGTAGAAAGGGGACATCATTCCAGGCAGCCTGGACGGAGCATGTAGGGATTTTTGTTTAGGAAACCTGCTCAGGCTTTTCCATTCTTTCCTTACAAACAGGAAAACTTCTCTGGGCCTGTGTGCAGGCAGAGCCCTAAGGAGAGCAGTTGGCACATGGTGCCGTGGGCTGGGACAGCCAGCTGCAGAGCTCAAGGGAAGAAGCCCCGCTGTGTCACAATGGCTCCTTGGCTTCATGTGCATCACCTGTGTCACCATGGTCTCCTTGATTCCATGAGGCCCCACTGTGTCACAATGGCTCCTTGGCTTCATGTGCATCACCTGTGTCACCATGGTCTCCTTGATTCCATGAGGCCCCACTGTGTCACAATGGCTCCTTGGCTTCACGTGCATCACCTGTGTCACAATAGTCTCCTTGATTCCATGAGGCCCCACTGTGTCACAATGGCTCCTTGGCTTCATGTGCATCACCTGTGTCACAATGGTCTCCTTGATTCCATGAGGCCCCACTGTGTCACAATGGCTCCTTGCTTCCATGAGGTTCCGCAGTGTCACCATGCTCACCTTTGATCCACATTGTCATAATGGACAATTGCTTCCATGTGGCCCCACTGTGTCACAATAGCCCCTTGGTTCCATAGGTTTTCTAGAATGTAATGTATAATTTTCTACAATGTAACAATGGACTCCTTGGTTCTGGGAGCTACCCTGCTTTTTGCAGAGGTGTCTTTGGTTCCAACAAGGCCCCGCTGTGTCTCAGTGCACCCTGGCTTCCATGCGCATCTGGACTATCACAAAGGCTCCTTGGTTCCACGAGGTCTTGCTGTGTCACAATGGATGCTGTGCTCCATGAGGCCCTCCAAAGTCATCATGGAGCCTTGATTCCATGTGCTTCCATTGTGTCCCAGTGATCGCCTTGGTTCCATCAGTTTCCTTAGTGGCACAATGCTCTCCATGCTTCCATGATTGCCCACAATGTCACAATGCTCTCCATGCTTCCATGAGGCCCTGCTTTGCCACAATGGTCCCCTTGTGACCATGAGGCCCCGCTGTGTCCCAATGGACGGAGGGTCCCATGAGGTTTCGTGCTGTCCCCATGGTCTTCTTGAATCCGCAGTGTAACAGTGGACCATTGCTTCCAGGCGGCCTCTCTGTGTCACAAAGGGCTCCTTGATTCCATGATTCCCCACGGTGTCACCATGGAGCCTTGTTTCTAGGAGGTTCTGTACTGTCACAATTGTCTCCTTGATCCCATGAGCCCCCGCTGTGTCACAATGGCTCCTTGGCTTCATGTGCATCACCTGTGTCACCATGGTCTCCTTGATTCCATGAGGCCCCGCTGTGTCCCAATGGACGGATGGTTCCATGAGGTTCCGTGCTGTCCCCATGGTCTTCTTGAATCCGCAGTGTAACAGTGGACCATTGCTTCCAGGCGGCCTCTCTGTGTCACAAGGGGCTCCTTGATTCCATGATTCGCCACGGTGTCACCATGGAGCCTTGTTTCTAGGAGGTTCTGTACTGTCACAATTGTCTCCTTGATGCCATGAGCCCCTGCAGTGTCACAATGGCTCCTTGCTTCCATGAGGAACACAAAAGCTTTGCATCAACACTGAGCAACAGCTGCTGAACACACCTGGGAGCATCTGCTTGCATCAAAAGAGGGCTTCAAGCTGAGAATGGCAGCAGCAGCTTCCATCTGCAACAGAGAGCCAGGGAAAGGACAGGGACAGAGAATTCAGTGGAAAGACTGCGAGAATTCTGCTCCCAGAGATCATTCCTGCTCACAGTGTCCCTTGTAGAAAGGGGACATCATTCCAGGCAGCCTGGACGGAGCATGTAGGGATTTTTGTTTAGGAAACCTGCTCAGGCTTTTCCATTCTTTCCTTACAAACAGGAAAACTTCTCTGGGCCTGTGTGCAGGCAGAGCCCTGAGGAGAGCAGATGGCACATGGTGCCGTGGGCTGGGACCGCCAGCTGCAGAGCTCAAGGGAAGAAGCCCCGCTGTGTCACAATGGCTCCTTGGCTTCATGTGCATCACCTGTGTCACCATGGTCTCCTTGATTCCATGAGGCCCCACTGTGTCACAATGGCTCCTTGGCTTCATGTGCATCACCTGTGTCACCATGGTCTCCTTGATTCCATGAGGCCCCACTGGGTCACAATGGCTCCTTGGCTTCATGTGCATCACCTGTGTCACCATGGTCTCCTTGATTCCATGAGGCCCCACTGTGTCACAATGGCTCCTTGGCTTCATGTGCATCACCTGTGTCACAATGGTCTCCTTGATTCCATGAGGCCCCACTGTGTCACAATGGCTCCTTGGCTTCATGTGCATCACCTGTGTCACAATGGTCTCCTTGATTCCATGAGGCCCCACTGTGTCACAATGGCTCCTTGGCTTCATGTGCATCACCTGTGTCACAATGGTCTCCTTGATTCCATGAGGCCCCACCGTGTCACAATGGCTCCTTGCTTCCATGAGGTTCCGCAGTGTCACCATGCTCACCTTTGATCCACATTGTCATAATGGACAATTGCTTCCATGTGGCCCCACTGTGTCACAATAGCCCCTTGGTTCCATAGGTTTTCTAGAATGTAATGTATAATTTTCTACAATGTAACAATGGACTCCTTGGTTCTGGGAGCTACCCTGCTTTTTGCAGAGGTGTCTTTGGTTCCAACAAGGCCCCGCTGTGTCTCAGTGCACCCTGGCTTCCATGCGCATCTGGACTATCACAAAGGCTCCTTGGTTCCACGAGGTCTTGCTGTGTCACAATGGATGCTGTGCTCCATGAGGCCCTCCAAAGTCATCATGGAGCCTTGATTCCATGTGCTTCCATTGTGTCCCAGTGATCGCCTTGGTTCCATCAGTTTCCTTAGTGGCACAATGCTCTCCATGCTTCCATGATTGCCCACAATGTCACAATGCTCTCCATGCTTCCATGAGGCCCTGCTTTGCCACAATGGTCCCCTTGTGCCCATGAGGCCCCGCTGTGTCCCAATGGACGGAGGGTCCCATGAGGTTCCGTGCTGTCCCATGGTCTTCTTGAATCCGCAGTGTAACAATGGACCATTGCTTCCAGGCGGCCTCTCTGTGTCACAAGGGGCTCCTTGATTCCATGATTCGCCACGGTGTCACCATGGAGCCTTGTTTCTAGGAGGTTCTGTACTGTCACAATTGTCTCCTTGATGCCATGAGCCCCTGCAGTGTCACAATGGCTCCTTGCTTCCATGAGGAACACAAAAGCTTTGCATCAACACTGAGCAACAGCTGCTGAACACACCTGGGAGCACCTGCTTGCATCAAAAGAGGGCTTCAAGCTGAGAATGGCAGCAGCAGCTTCCATCTGCAACAGAGAGCCAGGCAAAGGACAGGGGCAGAGAATTCAGTGGAAAGACTGCGAGAATTCTGCTTTCAGAGATCATTCCTGCTCACAGGGTCCCTTGTAGAAAGGGGACATCATTCCAGGCAGCCTGGACTGAGCATGTAGGGTTTGTTGTTGAGGAAACCTGCTCAGGCTTTTCCATTCTTTCCTTACAAACAGGAAAACTTCTCTGGGCCTGTGTGCAGGCAGAGCCCTGAGGAGAGCAGATGGCACATGGTGCCGTGGGCTGGGACCGCCAGCTGCAGAGCTCAAGGGAAGAAGCCCCGCTGTGTCACAATGGCTCCTTGGCTTCATGTGCATCACCTGTGTCACCATGGTCTCCTTGATTCCATGAGGCCCCACTGGGTCACAATGGCTCCTTGGCTTCATGTGCATCACCTGTGTCACCATGGTCTCCTTGATTCCATGAGGCCCCACTGGGTCACAATGGCTCCTTGGCTTCATGTGCATCACCTGTGTCACAATAGTCTCCTTGATTCCATGAGGCCCCACTGGGTCACAATGGCTCCTTGGCTTCATGTGCATCACCTGTGTCACAATGGTCTCCTTGATTCCATGAGGCCCCACTTTGTCACAATGGCTCCTTGCTTCCATGAGGTTCCGCAGTGTCACCATGCTCACCTTTGATCCACATTGTCATAATGGACAATTGCTTCCATGTGGCCCCACTGTGTCACAATAGCCCCTTGGTTCCATAGGTTTTCTAGAATGTAATGTATAATTTTCTACAATGTAACAATGGACTCCTTGGTTCTGGGAGCTACCCTGCTTTTTGCAGAGGTGTCTTTGGTTCCAACAAGGCCCCGCTGTGTCTCAGTGCACCCTGGCTTCCATGCGCATCTGGAGTATCACAAAGGCTCCTTGGTTCCACGAGGTCTTGCTGTGTCACAATGGATGCTGTGCTCCATGAGGCCCTCCAAAGTCATCATGGAGCCTTGATTCCATGTGCTTCCATTGTGTCCCAGTGATCGCCTTGGTTCCATCAGTTTCCTTAGTGGCACAATGCTCTCCATGCTTCCATGATTGCCCACAATGTCACAATGCTCTCCATGCTTCCATGAGGCCCCGCTGTGTCCCAGTGGACGGAGGGTTCCATGAGGTTCCGTGCTGTCCCCATGGTCTTCTTGAATCCGCAGTGTAACAGTGGACCATTGCTTCCAGGCGGCCTCTCTGTGTCACAAGGGGCTCCTTGATTCCATGATTCCCCACGGTGTCACCATGGAGCCTTGTTTCTAGGAGGTTCTGTACTGTCACAATTGTCTCCTTGATCCCATGAGCCCCTGCAGTGTCACAATGGCTCCTTGCTTCCATGAGGAACACAAAAGCTTTGCATCAACACTGAGCAACAGCTGCTGAACACACCTGGGAGCACCTGCTTGCATCAAAAGAGGGCTTCAAGCTGAGAATGGCAGCAGCAGCTTCCATCTGCAACAGAGAGCCAGGCAAAGGACAGGGACAGAGAATTCAGTGGAAAGACTGCGAGAATTCTGCTTTCAGAGATCATTCCTGCTCACAGTGTCCCTTGTAGAAAGGGGACATCATTCCAGGCAGCCTGGACGGAGCATGTAGGGATTTTTGTTTAGGAAACCTGCTCAGGCTTTTCCATTCTTTCCTTACAAACAGGAAAACTTCTCTGGGCCTGTGTGCAGGCAGAGCCCTGAGGAGAGCAGATGGCACATGGTGCCGTGGGCTGGGACCGCCAGCTGCAGAGCTCAAGGGAAGAAGCCCCGCTGTGTCACAATGGCTCCTTGGCTTCATGTGCATCACCTGTGTCACAATAGTCTCTTTGATTCCATGAGGCCCCACTGTGTCACAATGGCTCCTTGGCTTCATGTGCATCACCTGTGTCACCATGGTCTCCTTGATTCCATGAGGCCCCACTGTGTCACAATGGCTCCTTGGCTTCATGTGCATCACCTGTGTCACAATAGTCTCCTTGATTCCATGAGGCCCCACTGTGTCACAATGGCTCCTTGGCTTCATGTGCATCACCTGTGTCACCATGGTCTCCTTGATTCCATGAGGCCCCACTGTGTCACAATGGCTCCTTGGCTTCATGTGCATCACCTGTGTCACAATAGTCTCCTTGATTCCATGAGGCCCCACTGTGTCACAATGGCTCCTTGGCTTCATGTGCATCACCTGTGTCACAATGGCTCCTTGCTTCCATGAGGTTCCGCAGTGTCACCATGCTCACCTTTGATCCACATTGTCATAATGGACAATTGCTTCCATGTGGCCCCACTGTGTCACAATAGCCCCTTGGTTCCATAGGTTTTCTAGAATGTAATGTATAATTTTCTACAATGTAACAATGGACTCCTTGGTTCTGGGAGCTACCCTGCTTTTTGCAGAGGTGTCTTTGGTTCCAACAAGGCCCCGCTGTGTCTCAGTGCACCCTGGCTTCCATGCGCATCTGGACTATCACAAAGGCTCCTTGGTTCCACGAGGTCTTGCTGTGTCACAATGGATCCTGTGCTCCATGAGGCCCTCCAAAGTCATCATGGAGCCTTGATTCCATGTGCTTCCATTGTGTCCCAGGGATCGCCTTGGTTCCATCAGTTTCCTTAGTGGCACAATGCTCTCCATGCTTCCATGATTGCCCACAATGTCACAATGCTCTCCATGCTTCCATGAGGCCCTGCTTTGCCACAATGGTCCCCTTGTGTCCATGAGGCCCCGCTGTGTCCCAATGGACGGAGGGTTCCATGAGGTTCCGTGCTGTCCCCATGGTCTTCTTGAATCCGCAGTGTAACAATGGACCATTGCTTCCAGGCGGCCTCTCTGTGTCACAAGGGGCTCCTTGATTCCATGATTCGCCACGGTGTCACCATGGAGCCTTGTTTCTAGGAGGTTCTGTACTGTCACAATTGTCTCCTTGATGCCATGAGCCCCTGCAGTGTCACAATGGCTCCTTGCTTCCATGAGGAACACAAAAGCTTTGCATCAACACTGAGCAACAGCTGCTGAACACACCTGGGAGCACCTGCTTGCATCAAAAGAGGGCTTCAAGCTGAGAATGGCAGCAGCAGCTTCCATCTGCAACAGAGAGCCAGGCAAAGGACAGGGACAGAGAATTCAGTGGAAAGACTGCGAGAATTCTGCTTTCAGAGATCATTCCTGCTCACAGTGTCCCTTGTAGAAAGGGGACATCATTCCAGGCAGCCTGGACGGAGCATGTAGGGTTTGTTGTTGAGGAAACCTGCTCAGGCTTTTCCATTCTTTCCTTACAAACAGGAAAACTTCTCTGGGCCTGTGTGCAGGCAGAGCCCTGAGGAGAGCAGTTGGCACATGGTGCCGTGGGCTGGGACCGCCAGCTGCAGAGCTGAAGGGAAGAAGCCCCGCTGTGTCACAATGGCTCCTTGGCTTCATGTGCATCACCTGTGTCACCATGGTCTCCTTGATTCCATGAGGCCCCACTGTGTCACAATGGCTCCTTGGCTTCATGTGCATCACCTGTGTCACAATAGTCTCCTTGATTCCATGAGGCCCCACTGTGTCACAATGGCTCCTTGGCTTCATGTGCATCACCTGTGTCACCATGGTCTCCTTGATTCCATGAGGCCCCACTGCGTCACAATGGCTCCTTGGCTTCCATGAGGTTCCGCAGTGTCACCATGCTCACCTTTGATCCACATTGTCATAATGGACAATTGCTTCCATGTGGCCCCACTGTGTCACAATAGCCCCTTGGTTCCATAGGTTTTCTAGAATGTAATGTATAATTTTCTACAATGTAACAATGGACTCCTTGGTTCTGGGAGCTACCCTGCTTTTTGCAGAGGTGTCTTTGGTTCCAACAAGGCCCCGCTGTGTCTCAGTGCACCCTGGCTTCCATGCGCATCTGGACTATCACAAAGGCTCCTTGGTTCCACGAGGTCTTGCTGTGTCACAATGGATGCTGTGCTCCATGAGGCCCTCCAAAGTCATCATGGAGCCTTGATTCCATGTGCTTCCATTGTGTCCCAGTGATCGCCTTGGTTCCATCAGTTTCCTTAGTGGCACAATGCTCTCCATGCTTCCATGATTGCCCACAATGTCACAATGCTCTCCATGCTTCCATGAGGCCCTGCTTTGCCACAATGGTCCCCTTGTGACCATGAGGCCCCGCTGTGTCCCAATGGACGGAGGGTCCCATGAGGTTCCGTGCTGTCCCATGGTCTTCTTGAATCCGCAGTGTAACAATGGACCATTGCTTCCAGGCGGCCTCTCTGTGTCACAAGGGGCTCCTTGATTCCATGATTCGCCACGGTGTCACCATGGAGCCTTGTTTCTAGGAGGTTCTGTACTGTCACAATTGTCTCCTTGATGCCATGAGCCCCTGCAGTGTCACAATGGCTCCTTGCTTCCATGAGGAACACAAAAGCTTTGCATCAACACTGAGCAACAGCTGCTGAACACACCTGGGAGCACCTGCTTGCATCAAAAGAGGGCTTCAAGCTGAGAATGGCAGCAGCAGCTTCCATCTGCAACAGAGAGCCAGGCAAAGGACAGGGGCAGAGAATTCAGTGGAAAGACTGCGAGAATTCTGCTTTCAGAGATCATTCCTGCTCACAGTGTCCCTTGTAGAAAGGGGACATCATTCCAGGCAGCCTGGACGGAGCATGTAGGGTTTGTTGTTGAGGAAACCTGCTCAGGCTTTTCCATTCTTTCCTTACAAACAGGAAAACTTCTCTGGGCCTGTGTGCAGGCAGAGCCCTGAGGAGAGCAGTTGGCACATGGTGCCGTGGGCTGGGACCGCCAGCTGCAGAGCTGAAGGGAAGAAGCCCCGCTGTGTCACAATGGCTCCTTGGCTTCATGTGCATCACCTGTGTCACCATGGTCTCCTTGATTCCATGAGGCCCCACTGTGTCACAATGGCTCCTTGGCTTCATGTGCATCACCTGTGTCACAATAGTCTCCTTGATTCCATGAGGCCCCACTGTGTCACAATGGCTCCTTGGCTTCATGTGCATCACCTGTGTCACCATGGTCTCCTTGATTCCATGAGGCCCCACTGCGTCACAATGGCTCCTTGGCTTCCATGAGGTTCCGCAGTGTCACCATGCTCACCTTTGATCCACATTGTCATAATGGACAATTGCTTCCATGTGGCCTCACTGTGTCACAATAGCCCCTTGGTTCCATAGGTTTTCTAGAATGTAATGTATAATTTTCTACAATGTAACAATGGACTCCTTGGTTCTGGGAGCTACCCTGCTTTTTGCAGAGGTGTCTTTGGTTCCAACAAGGCCCCGCTGTGTCTCAGTGCACCCTGGCTTCCATGCGCATCTGGAGTATCACAAAGGCTCCTTGGTTCCACGAGGTCTTGCTGTGTCACAATGGATGCTGTGCTCCATGAGGCCCTCCAAAGTCATCATGGAGCCTTGATTCCATGTGCTTCCATTGTGTCCCAGTGATCGCCTTGGTTCCATCAGTTTCCTTAGTGGCACAATGCTCTCCATGCTTCCATGATTGCCCACAATGTCACAATGCTCTCCATGCTTCCATGAGGCCCTGCTTTGCCACAATGGTCCCCTTGTGACCATGAGGCCCCGCTGTGTCCCAATGGACGGAGGGTCCCATGAGGTTCCGTGCTGTCCCATGGTCTTCTTGAATCCGCAGTGTAACAATGGACCATTGCTTCCAGGCGGCCTCTCTGTGTCACAAGGGGCTCCTTGATTCCATGATTCGCCACGGTGTCACCATGGAGCCTTGTTTCTAGGAGGTTCTGTACTGTCACAATTGTCTCCTTGATGCCATGAGCCCCTGCAGTGTCACAATGGCTCCTTGCTTCCATGAGGAACACAAAAGCTTTGCATCAACACTGAGCAACAGCTGCTGAACACACCTGGGAGCACCTGCTTGCATCAAAAGAGGGCTTCAAGCTGAGAATGGCAGCAGCAGCTTCCATCTGCAACAGAGAGCCAGGCAAAGGACAGGGGCAGAGAATTCAGTGGAAAGACTGCGAGAATTCTGCTTTCAGAGATCATTCCTGCTCACAGGGTCCCTTGTAGAAAGGGGACATCATTCCAGGCAGCCTGGACGGAGCATGTAGGGTTTGTTGTTGAGGAAACCTGCTCAGGCTTTTCCATTCTTTCCTTACAAACAGGAAAACTTCTCTGGGCCTGTGTGCAGGCAGAGCCCTGAGGAGAGCAGATGGCACATGGTGCCGTGGGCTGGGACCGCCAGCTGCAGAGCTCAAGGGAAGAAGCCCCGCTGTGTCACAATGGCTCCTTGGCTTCATGTGCATCACCTGTGTCACAATAGTCTCCTTGATTCCATGAGGCCCCACTGTGTCACAATGGCTCCTTGGCTTCATGTGCATCACCTGTGTCACAATGGTCTCCTTGATTCCATGAGGCCCCACTTTGTCACAATGGCTCCTTGCTTCCATGAGGTTCCGCAGTGTCACCATGCTCACCTTTGATCCACATTGTCATAATGGACAATTGCTTCCATGTGGCCCCACTCTGTCACAATAGCCCCTTGGTTCCATAGGTTTTCTAGAATGTAATGTATAATTTTCTACAATGTAACAATGGACTCCTTGGTTCTGGGAGCTACCCTGCTTTTTGCAGAGGTGTCTTTGGTTCCAACAAGGCCCCGCTGTGTCTCAGTGCACCCTGGCTTCCATGCGCATCTGGACTATCACAAAGGCTCCTTGGTTCCACGAGGTCTTGCTGTGTCACAATGGATCCTGTGCTCCATGAGGCCCTCCAAAGTCATCATGGAGCCTTGATTCCATGTGCTTCCATTGTGTCCCAGGGATCGCCTTGGTTCCATCAGTTTCCTTAGTGGCACAATGCTCTCCATGCTTCCATGATTGCCCACAATGTCACAATGCTCTCCATGCTTCCATGAGGCCCTGCTTTGCCACAATGGTCCCCTTGTGTCCATGAGGCCCCGCTGTGTCCCAATGGACGGAGGGTTCCATGAGGTTCCGTGCTGTCCCCATGGTCTTCTTGAATCCGCAGTGTAACAATGGACCATTGCTTCCAGGCGGCCTCTCTGTGTCACAAGGGGCTCCTTGATTCCATGATTCGCCACGGTGTCACCATGGAGCCTTGTTTCTAGGAGGTTCTGTACTGTCACAATTGTCTCCTTGATGCCATGAGCCCCTGCAGTGTCACAATGGCTCCTTGCTTCCATGAGGAACACAAAAGCTTTGCATCAACACTGAGCAACAGCTGCTGAACACACCTGGGAGCACCTGCTTGCATCAAAAGAGGGCTTCAAGCTGAGAATGGCAGCAGCAGCTTCCATCTGCAACAGAGAGCCAGGCAAAGGACAGGGACAGAGAATTCAGTGGAAAGACTGCGAGAATTCTGCTTTCAGAGATCATTCCTGCTCACAGGGTCCCTTGTAGAAAGGGGACATCATTCCAGGCAGCCTGGACGGAGCATGTAGGGTTTGTTGTTGAGGAAACCTGCTCAGGCTTTTCCATTCTTTCCTTACAAACAGGAAAACTTCTCTGGGCCTGTGTGCAGGCAGAGCCCTGAGGAGAGCAGTTGGCACATGGTGCCGTGGGCTGGGACAGCCAGCTGCAGAGCTCAAGGGAAGAAGCCCCGCTGTGTCACAATGGCTCCTTGGCTTCATGTGCATCACCTGTGTCACCATGGTCTCCTTGATTCCATGAGGCCCCACTGTGTCACAATGGCTCCTTGGCTTCATGTGCATCACCTGTGTCACAATAGTCTCCTTGATTCCATGAGGCCCCACTGTGTCACAATGGCTCCTTGGCTTCATGTGCATCACCTGTGTCACCATGGTCTCCTTGATTCCATGAGGCCCCACTGCGTCACAATGGCTCCTTGGCTTCCATGAGGTTCCGCAGTGTCACCATGCTCACCTTTGATCCACATTGTCATAATGGACAATTGCTTCCATGTGGCCTCACTGTGTCACAATAGCCTCTTGGTTCCATAGGTTTTCTAGAATGTAATGTATAATTTTCTACAATGTAACAATGGACTCCTTGGTTCTGGGAGCTACCCTGCTTTTTGCAGAGGTGTCTTTGGTTCCAACAAGGCCCCGCTGTGTCTCAGTGCACCCTGGCTTCCATGCGCATCTGGACTATCACAAATGCTCCTTGGTTCCACGAGGTCTTGCTGTGTCACAATGGATGCTGTGCTCCATGAGGCCCTCCAAAGTCATCATGGAGCCTTGATTCCATGTGCTTCCATTGTGTCCCAGTGATCGCCTTGGTTCCATCAGTTTCCTTAGTGGCACAATGCTCTCCATGCTTCCATGATTGCCCACAATGTCACAATGCTCTCCATGCTTCCATGAGGCCCTGCTTTGCCACAATGGTCCCCTTGTGACCATGAGGCCCCGCTGTGTCCCAATGGACGGAGGGTCCCATGAGGTTCCGTGCTGTCCCATGGTCTTCTTGAATCCGCAGTGTAACAATGGACCATTGCTTCCAGGCGGCCTCTCTGTGTCACAAGGGGCTCCTTGATTCCATGATTCGCCACGGTGTCACCATGGAGCCTTGTTTCTAGGAGGTTCTGTACTGTCACAATTGTCTCCTTGATGCCATGAGCCCCTGCAGTGTCACAATGGCTCCTTGCTTCCATGAGGAACACAAAAGCTTTGCATCAACACTGAGCAACAGCTGCTGAACACACCTGGGAGCACCTGCTTGCATCAAAAGAGGGCTTCAAGCTGAGAATGGCAGCAGCAGCTTCCATCTGCAACAGAGAGCCAGGCAAAGGACAGGGACAGAGAATTCAGTGGAAAGACTGCGAGAATTCTGCTCCCAGAGATCATTCCTGCTCACAGTGTCCCTTGTAGAAAGGGGACATCATTCCAGGCAGCCTGGACGGAGCATGTAGGGTTTGTTGTTGAGGAAACCTGCTCAGGCTTTTCCATTCTTTCCTTACAAACAGGAAAACTTCTCTGGGCCTGTGTGCAGGCAGAGCCCTGAGGAGAGCAGATGGCACATGGTGCCGTGGGCTGGGACCGCCAGCTGCAGAGCTCAAGGGAAGAAGCCCCGCTGTGTCACAATGGCTCCTTGGCTTCATGTGCATCACCTGTGTCACCATGGTCTCCTTGATTCCATGAGGCCCCACTGTGTCACAATGGCTCCTTGGCTTCATGTGCATCACCTGTGTCACCATGGTCTCCTTGATTCCATGAGGCCCCACTGTGTCACAATGGCTCCTTGGCTTCATGTGCATCACCTGTGTCACAATAGTCTCCTTGATTCCATGAGGCCCCACTGTGTCACAATGGCTCCTTGGCTTCATGTGCATCACCTGTGTCACCATGGTCTCCTTGATTCCATGAGGCCCCACTGTGTCACAATGGCTCCTTGGCTTCATGTGCATCACCTGTGTCACAATGGCTCCTTGCTTCCATGAGGTTCCGCAGTGTCACCATGCTCACCTTTGATCCACATTGTCATAATGGACAATTGCTTCCATGTGGCCCCACTGTGTCACAATAGCCCCTTGGTTCCATAGGTTTTCTAGAATGTAATGTATAATTTTCTACAATGTAACAATGGACTCCTTGGTTCTGGGAGCTACCCTGCTTTTTGCAGAGGTGTCTTTGGTTCCAACAAGGCCCCGCTGTGTCTCAGTGCACCCTGGCTTCCATGCGCATCTGGAGTATCACAAAGGCTCCTTGGTTCCACGAGGTCTTGCTGTGTCACAATGGATGCTGTGCTCCATGAGGCCCTCCAAAGTCATCATGGAGCCTTGATTCCATGTGCTTCCATTGTGGCCCAGTGATCGCCTTGGTTCCATCAGTTTCCTTAGTGGCACAATGCTCTCCATGCTTCCATGATTGCCCACAATGTCACAATGCTCTCCATGCTTCCATGAGGCCCTGCTTTGCCACAATGGTCCCCTTGTGCCCATGAGGCCCCGCTGTGTCCCAATGGACGGAGGGTCCCATGAGGTTCCGTGCTGTCCCATGGTCTTCTTGAATCCGCAGTGTAACAATGGACCATTGCTTCCAGGCGGCCTCTCTGTGTCACAAGGGGCTCCTTGATTCCATGATTCGCCACGGTGTCACCATGGAGCCTTGTTTCTAGGAGGTTCTGTACTGTCACAATTGTCTCCTTGATCCCATGAGCCCCTGCAGTGTCACAATGGCTCCTTGCTTCCATGAGGAACACAAAAGCTTTGCATCAACACTGAGCAACAGCTGCTGAACACACCTGGGAGCACCTGCTTGCATCAAAAGAGGGCTTCAAGCTGAGAATGGCAGCAGCAGCTTCCATCTGCAACAGAGAGCCAGGCAAAGGACAGGGGCAGAGAATTCAGTGGAAAGACTGCGAGAATTCTGCTTTCAGAGATCATTCCTGCTCACAGTGTCCCTTGTAGAAAGGGGACATCATTCCAGGCAGCCTGGACGGAGCATGTAGGGTTTGTTGTTGAGGAAACCTGCTCAGGCTTTTCCATTCTTTCCTTACAAACAGGAAAACTTCTCTGGGCCTGTGTGCAGGCAGAGCCCTGAGGAGAGCAGTTGGCACATGGTGCCGTGGGCTGGGACCGCCAGCTGCAGAGCTGAAGGGAAGAAGCCCCGCTGTGTCACAATGGCTCCTTGGCTTCATGTGCATCACCTGTGTCACCATGGTCTCCTTGATTCCATGAGGCCCCACTGGGTCACAATGGCTCCTTGGCTTCATGTGCATCACCTGTGTCACAATAGTCTCCTTGATTCCATGAGGCCCCACTGTGTCACAATGGCTCCTTGGCTTCATGTGCATCACCTGTGTCACCATGGTCTCCTTGATTCCATGAGGCCCCACTGCGTCACAATGGCTCCTTGGCTTCCATGAGGTTCCGCAGTGTCACCATGCTCACCTTTGATCCACATTGTCATAATGGACAATTGCTTCCATGTGGCCTCACTGTGTCACAATAGCCCCTTGGTTCCATAGGTTTTCTAGAATGTAATGTATAATTTTCTACAATGTAACAATGGACTCCTTGGTTCTGGGAGCTACCCTGCTTTTTGCAGAGGTGTCTTTGGTTCCAACAAGGCCCCGCTGTGTCTCAGTGCACCCTGGCTTCCATGCGCATCTGGAGTATCACAAAGGCTCCTTGGTTCCACGAGGTCTTGCTGTGTCACAATGGATGCTGTGCTCCATGAGGCCCTCCAAAGTCATCATGGAGCCTTGATTCCATGTGCTTCCATTGTGTCCCAGTGATCGCCTTGGTTCCATCAGTTTCCTTAGTGGCACAATGCTCTCCATGCTTCCATGATTGCCCACAATGTCACAATGCTCTCCATGCTTCCATGAGGCCCTGCTTTGCCACAATGGTCCCCTTGTGACCATGAGGCCCCGCTGTGTCCCAATGGACGGAGGGTCCCATGAGGTTCCGTGCTGTCCCATGGTCTTCTTGAATCCGCAGTGTAACAATGGACCATTGCTTCCAGGCGGCCTCTCTGTGTCACAAGGGGCTCCTTGATTCCATGATTCGCCACGGTGTCACCATGGAGCCTTGTTTCTAGGAGGTTCTGTACTGTCACAATTGTCTCCTTGATGCCATGAGCCCCTGCAGTGTCACAATGGCTCCTTGCTTCCATGAGGAACACAAAAGCTTTGCATCAACACTGAGCAACAGCTGCTGAACACACCTGGGAGCACCTGCTTGCATCAAAAGAGGGCTTCAAGCTGAGAATGGCAGCAGCAGCTTCCATCTGCAACAGAGAGCCAGGCAAAGGACAGGGGCAGAGAATTCAGTGGAAAGACTGCGAGAATTCTGCTTTCAGAGATCATTCCTGCTCACAGGGTCCCTTGTAGAAAGGGGACATCATTCCAGGCAGCCTGGACGGAGCATGTAGGGTTTGTTGTTGAGGAAACCTGCTCAGGCTTTTCCATTCTTTCCTTACAAACAGGAAAACTTCTCTGGGCCTGTGTGCAGGCAGAGCCCTGAGGAGAGCAGATGGCACATGGTGCCGTGGGCTGGGACCGCCAGCTGCAGAGCTCAAGGGAAGAAGCCCCGCTGTGTCACAATGGCTCCTTGGCTTCATGTGCATCACCTGTGTCACAATAGTCTCCTTGATTCCATGAGGCCCCACTGTGTCACAATGGCTCCTTGGCTTCATGTGCATCACCTGTGTCACAATGGTCTCCTTGATTCCATGAGGCCCCACTTTGTCACAATGGCTCCTTGCTTCCATGAGGTTCCGCAGTGTCACCATGCTCACCTTTGATCCACATTGTCATAATGGACAATTGCTTCCATGTGGCCCCACTCTGTCACAATAGCCCCTTGGTTCCATAGGTTTTCTAGAATGTAATGTATAATTTTCTACAATGTAACAATGGACTCCTTGGTTCTGGGAGCTACCCTGCTTTTTGCAGAGGTGTCTTTGGTTCCAACAAGGCCCCGCTGTGTCTCAGTGCACCCTGGCTTCCATGCGCATCTGGACTATCACAAAGGCTCCTTGGTTCCACGAGGTCTTGCTGTGTCACAATGGATCCTGTGCTCCATGAGGCCCTCCAAAGTCATCATGGAGCCTTGATTCCATGTGCTTCCATTGTGTCCCAGGGATCGCCTTGGTTCCATCAGTTTCCTTAGTGGCACAATGCTCTCCATGCTTCCATGATTGCCCACAATGTCACAATGCTCTCCATGCTTCCATGAGGCCCTGCTTTGCCACAATGGTCCCCTTGTGTCCATGAGGCCCCGCTGTGTCCCAATGGACGGAGGGTTCCATGAGGTTCCGTGCTGTCCCCATGGTCTTCTTGAATCCGCAGTGTAACAATGGACCATTGCTTCCAGGCGGCCTCTCTGTGTCACAAGGGGCTCCTTGATTCCATGATTCGCCACGGTGTCACCATGGAGCCTTGTTTCTAGGAGGTTCTGTACTGTCACAATTGTCTCCTTGATGCCATGAGCCCCTGCAGTGTCACAATGGCTCCTTGCTTCCATGAGGAACACAAAAGCTTTGCATCAACACTGAGCAACAGCTGCTGAACACACCTGGGAGCACCTGCTTGCATCAAAAGAGGGCTTCAAGCTGAGAATGGCAGCAGCAGCTTCCATCTGCAACAGAGAGCCAGGCAAAGGACAGGGACAGAGAATTCAGTGGAAAGACTGCGAGAATTCTGCTTTCAGAGATCATTCCTGCTCACAGTGTCCCTTGTAGAAAGGGGACATCATTCCAGGCAGCCTGGACTGAGCATGTAGGGTTTGTTGTTGAGGAAACCTGCTCAGGCTTTTCCATTCTTTCCTTACAAACAGGAAAACTTCTCTGGGCCTGTGTGCAGGCAGAGCCCTGAGGAGAGCAGTTGGCACATGGTGCCGTGGGCTGGGACAGCCAGCTGCAGAGCTCAAGGGAAGAAGCCCCGCTGTGTCACAATGGCTCCTTGGCTTCATGTGCATCACCTGTGTCACCATGGTCTCCTTGATTCCATGAGGCCCCACTGTGTCACAATGGCTCCTTGGCTTCATGTGCATCACCTGTGTCACAATAGTCTCCTTGATTCCATGAGGCCCCACTGTGTCACAATGGCTCCTTGGCTTCATGTGCATCACCTGTGTCACCATGGTCTCCTTGATTCCATGAGGCCCCACTGCGTCACAATGGCTCCTTGGCTTCCATGAGGTTCCGCAGTGTCACCATGCTCACCTTTGATCCACATTGTCATAATGGACAATTGCTTCCATGTGGCCTCACTGTGTCACAATAGCCTCTTGGTTCCATAGGTTTTCTAGAATGTAATGTATAATTTTCTACAATGTAACAATGGACTCCTTGGTTCTGGGAGCTACCCTGCTTTTTGCAGAGGTGTCTTTGGTTCCAACAAGGCCCCGCTGTGTCTCAGTGCACCCTGGCTTCCATGCGCATCTGGACTATCACAAATGCTCCTTGGTTCCACGAGGTCTTGCTGTGTCACAATGGATGCTGTGCTCCATGAGGCCCTCCAAAGTCATCATGGAGCCTTGATTCCATGTGCTTCCATTGTGTCCCAGTGATCGCCTTGGTTCCATCAGTTTCCTTAGTGGCACAATGCTCTCCATGCTTCCATGATTGCCCACAATGTCACAATGCTCTCCATGCTTCCATGAGGCCCTGCTTTGCCACAATGGTCCCCTTGTGACCATGAGGCCCCGCTGTGTCCCAATGGACGGAGGGTCCCATGAGGTTCCGTGCTGTCCCATGGTCTTCTTGAATCCGCAGTGTAACAATGGACCATTGCTTCCAGGCGGCCTCTCTGTGTCACAAGGGGCTCCTTGATTCCATGATTCGCCACGGTGTCACCATGGAGCCTTGTTTCTAGGAGGTTCTGTACTGTCACAATTGTCTCCTTGATGCCATGAGCCCCTGCAGTGTCACAATGGCTCCTTGCTTCCATGAGGAACACAAAAGCTTTGCATCAACACTGAGCAACAGCTGCTGAACACACCTGGGAGCACCTGCTTGCATCAAAAGAGGGCTTCAAGCTGAGAATGGCAGCAGCAGCTTCCATCTGCAACAGAGAGCCAGGCAAAGGACAGGGACAGAGAATTCAGTGGAAAGACTGCGAGAATTCTGCTCCCAGAGATCATTCCTGCTCACAGTGTCCCTTGTAGAAAGGGGACATCATTCCAGGCAGCCTGGACGGAGCATGTAGGGTTTGTTGTTGAGGAAACCTGCTCAGGCTTTTCCATTCTTTCCTTACAAACAGGAAAACTTCTCTGGGCCTGTGTGCAGGCAGAGCCCTGAGGAGAGCAGATGGCACATGGTGCCGTGGGCTGGGACCGCCAGCTGCAGAGCTCAAGGGAAGAAGCCCCGCTGTGTCACAATGGCTCCTTGGCTTCATGTGCATCACCTGTGTCACCATGGTCTCCTTGATTCCATGAGGCCCCACTGTGTCACAATGGCTCCTTGGCTTCATGTGCATCACCTGTGTCACCATGGTCTCCTTGATTCCATGAGGCCCCACTGGGTCACAATGGCTCCTTGGCTTCATGTGCATCACCTGTGTCACAATAGTCTCCTTGATTCCATGAGGCCCCACTGTGTCACAATGGCTCCTTGGCTTCATGTGCATCACCTGTGTCACCATGGTCTCCTTGATTCCATGAGGCCCCACTGTGTCACAATGGCTCCTTGGCTTCATGTGCATCACCTGTGTCACAATGGCTCCTTGCTTCCATGAGGTTCCGCAGTGTCACCATGCTCACCTTTGATCCACATTGTCATAATGGACAATTGCTTCCATGTGGCCCCACTGTGTCACAATAGCCCCTTGGTTCCATAGGTTTTCTAGAATGTAATGTATAATTTTCTACAATGTAACAATGGACTCCTTGGTTCTGGGAGCTACCCTGCTTTTTGCAGAGGTGTCTTTGGTTCCAACAAGGCCCCGCTGTGTCTCAGTGCACCCTGGCTTCCATGCGCATCTGGAGTATCACAAAGGCTCCTTGGTTCCACGAGGTCTTGCTGTGTCACAATGGATGCTGTGCTCCATGAGGCCCTCCAAAGTCATCATGGAGCCTTGATTCCATGTGCTTCCATTGTGGCCCAGTGATCGCCTTGGTTCCATCAGTTTCCTTAGTGGCACAATGCTCTCCATGCTTCCATGATTGCCCACAATGTCACAATGCTCTCCATGCTTCCATGAGGCCCCGCTGTCTCCCAGTGGACGGAGGGTTCCATGAGGTTCCGTGCTGTCCCCATGGTCTTCTTGAATCCGCAGTGTAACAATGGACCATTGCTTCCAGGCGGCCTCTCTGTGTCACAAGGGGCTCCTTGATTCCATGATTCGCCACGGTGTCACCATGGAGCCTTGTTTCTAGGAGGTTCTGTACTGTCACAATTGTCTCCTTGATCCCATGAGCCCCTGCAGTGTCACAATGGCTCCTTGCTTCCATGAGGAACACAAAAGCTTTGCATCAACACTGAGCAACAGCTGCTGAACACACCTGGGAGCACCTGCTTGCATCAAAAGAGGGCTTCAAGCTGAGAATGGCAGCAGCAGCTTCCATCTGCAACAGAGAGCCAGGCAAAGGACAGGGACAGAGAATTCAGTGGAAAGACTGCGAGAATTCTGCTTTCAGAGATCATTCCTGCTCACAGGGTCCCTTGTAGAAAGGGGACATCATTCCAGGCAGCCTGGACGGAGCATGTAGGGTTTGTTGTTGAGGAAACCTGCTCAGGCTTTTCCATTCTTTCCTTACAAACAGGAAAACTTCTCTGGGCCTGTGTGCAGGCAGAGCCCTGAGGAGAGCAGATGGCACATGGTGCCGTGGGCTGGGACCGCCAGCTGCAGAGCTCAAGGGAAGAAGCCCCGCTGTGTCACAATGGCTCCTTGGCTTCATGTGCATCACCTGTGTCACCATGGTCTCCTTGATTCCATGAGGCCCCACTGTGTCACAATGGCTCCTTGGCTTCATGTGCATCACCTGTGTGACCATAGTCTCCTTGATTCCATGAGGCCCCACTGGGTCACAATGGCTCCTTGGCTTCATGTGCATCACCTGTGTCACAATAGTCTCCTTGATTCCATGAGGCCCCACTGTGTCACAATGGCTCCTTGGCTTCATCTGCATCACCTGTGTCACAATGGTCTCCTTGATTCCATGAGGCCCCACTGGGTCACAATGGCTCCTTGCTTCCATGAGGTTCCGCAGTGTCACCATGCTCACCTTTGATCCACATTGTCATAATGGACAATTGCTTCCATGTGGCCCCACGGTGTCACAATAGCCCCTTGGTTCCATAGGTTTTCTAGAATGTAATGTATAATTTTCTACAATGTAACAATGGACTCCTTGGTTCTGGGAGCTACCCTGCTTTTTGCAGAGGTGTCTTTGGTTCCAACAAGGCCCCGCTGTGTCTCAGTGCACCCTGGCTTCCATGCGCATCTGGAGTATCACAAAGGCTCCTTGGTTCCACGAGGTCTTGCTGTGTCACAATGGATGCTGTGCTCCATGAGGCCCTCCAAAGTCATCATGGAGCCTTGATTCCATGTGCTTCCATTGTGTCCCAGTGATCGCCTTGGTTCCATCAGTTTCCTTAGTGGCACAATGCTCTCCATGCTTCCATGATTGCCCACAATGTCACAATGCTCTCCATGCTTCCATGAGGCCCTGCTTTGCCACAATGGTCCCCTTGTGTCCATGAGGCCCCGCTGTGTCCCAATGGACGGAGGGTTCCATGAGGTTCCGTGCTGTCCCCATGGTCTTCTTGAATCCGCAGTGTAACAATGGACCATTGCTTCCAGGCGGCCTCTCTGTGTCACAAGGGGCTCCTTGATTCCATGATTCGCCACGGTGTCACCATGGAGCCTTGTTTCTAGGAGGTTCTGTACTGTCACAATTGTCTCCTTGATGCCATGAGCCCCTGCAGTGTCACAATGGCTCCTTGCTTCCATGAGGAACACAAAAGCTTTGCATCAACACTGAGCAACAGCTGCTGAACACACCTGGGAGCACCTGCTTGCATCAAAAGAGGGCTTCAAGCTGAGAATGGCAGCAGCAGCTTCCATCTGCAACAGAGAGCCAGGCAAAGGACAGGGACAGAGAATTCAGTGGAAAGACTGCGAGAATTCTGCTTTCAGAGATCATTCCTGCTCACAGGGTCCCTTGTAGAAAGGGGACATCATTCCAGGCAGCCTGGACGGAGCATGTAGGGTTTGTTGTTGAGGAAACCTGCTCAGGCTTTTCCATTCTTTCCTTACAAACAGGAAAACTTCTCTGGGCCTGTGTGCAGGCAGAGCCCTGAGGAGAGCAGATGGCACATGGTGCCGTGGGCTGGGACCGCCAGCTGCAGAGCTCAAGGGAAGAAGCCCCGCTGTGTCACAATGGCTCCTTGGCTTCATGTGCATCACCTGTGTCACCATGGTCTCCTTGATTCCATGAGGCCCCACTGTGTCACAATGGCTCCTTGGCTTCATGTGCATCACCTGTGTGACCATAGTCTCCTTGATTCCATGAGGCCCCACTGGGTCACAATGGCTCCTTGGCTTCATGTGCATCACCTGTGTCACAATAGTCTCCTTGATTCCATGAGGCCCCACTGTGTCACAATGGCTCCTTGGCTTCATCTGCATCACCTGTGTCACAATGGTCTCCTTGATTCCATGAGGCCCCACTGGGTCACAATGGCTCCTTGCTTCCATGAGGTTCCGCAGTGTCACCATGCTCACCTTTGATCCACATTGTCATAATGGACAATTGCTTCCATGTGGCCCCACGGTGTCACAATAGCCCCTTGGTTCCATAGGTTTTCTAGAATGTAATGTATAATTTTCTACAATGTAACAATGGACTCCTTGGTTCTGGGAGCTACCCTGCTTTTTGCAGAGGTGTCTTTGGTTCCAACAAGGCCCCGCTGTGTCTCAGTGCACCCTGGCTTCCATGCGCATCTGGACTATCACAAAGGCTCCTTGGTTCCACGAGGTCTTGCTGTGTCACAATGGATGCTGTGCTCCATGAGGCCCTCCAAAGTCATCATGGAGCCTTGATTCCATGTGCTTCCATTGTGTCCCAGTGATCGCCTTGGTTCCATCAGTTTCCTTAGTGGCACAATGCTCTCCATGCTTCCATGATTGCCCACAATGTCACAATGCTCTCCATGCTTCCATGAGGCCCTGCTTTGCCACAATGGTCCCCTTGTGTCCATGAGGCCCCGCTGTGTCCCAGTGGACGGAGGGTTCCATGAGGTTCCGTGCTGTCCCCATGGTCTTCTTGAATCCGCAGTGTAACAATGGACCATTGCTTCCAGGCGGCCTCTCTGTGTCACAAGGGGCTCCTTGATTCCATGATTCGCCACGGTGTCACCATGGAGCCTTGTTTCTAGGAGGTTCTGTACTGTCACAATTGTCTCCTTGATGCCATGAGCCCCTGCAGTGTCACAATGGCTCCTTGCTTCCATGAGGAACACAAAAGCTTTGCATCAACACTGAGCAACAGCTGCTGAACACACCTGGGAGCATCTGCTTGCATCAAAAGAGGGCTTCAAGCTGAGAATGGCAGCAGCAGCTTCCATCTGCAACAGAGAGCCAGGCAAAGGACAGGGGCAGAGAATTCAGTGGAAAGACTGCGAGAATTCTGCTTTCAGAGATCATTCCTGCTCACAGGGTCCCTTGTAGAAAGGGGACATCATTCCAGGCAGCCTGGACGGAGCATGTAGGGTTTGTTGTTGAGGAAACCTGCTCAGGCTTTTCCATTCTTTCCTTACAAACAGGAAAACTTCTCTGGGCCTGTGTGCAGGCAGAGCCCTGAGGAGAGCAGATGGCACATGGTGCCGTGGGCTGGGACCGCCAGCTGCAGAGCTCAAGGGAAGAAGCCCCGCTGTGTCACAATGGCTCCTTGGCTTCATGTGCATCACCTGTGTCACCATGGTCTCCTTGATTCCATGAGGCCCCACTGTGTCACAATGGCTCCTTGGCTTCATGTGCATCACCTGTGTCACCATGGTCTCCTTGATTCCATGAGGCCCCACTGGGTCACAATGGCTCCTTGGCTTCCATGAGGTTCCGCAGTGTCACCATGCTCACCTTTGATCCACATTGTCATAATGGACAATTGCTTCCATGTGGCCCCACTGTGTCACAATAGCCCCTTGGTTCCATAGGTTTTCTAGAATGTAATGTATAATTTTCTACAATGTAACAATGGACTCCTTGGTTCTGGGAGCTACCCTGCTTTTTGCAGAGGTGTCTTTGGTTCCAACAAGGCCCCGCTGTGTCTCAGTGCACCCTGGCTTCCATGCGCATCTGGACTATCACAAAGGCTCCTTGGTTCCACGAGGTCTTGCTGTGTCACAATGGATGCTGTGCTCCATGAGGCCCTCCAAAGTCATCATGGAGCCTTGATTCCATGTGCTTCCATTGTGTCCCAGTGATCGCCTTGGTTCCATCAGTTTCCTTAGTGGCACAATGCTCTCCATGCTTCCATGATTGCCCACAATGTCACAATGCTCTCCATGCTTCCATGAGGCCCTGCTTTGCCACAATGGTCCCCTTGTGCCCATGAGGCCCCGCTGTGTCCCAATGGACGGAGGGTCCCATGAGGTTCCGTGCTGTCCCCATGGTCTTCTTGAATCCGCAGTGTAACAGTGGACCATTGCTTCCAGGCGGCCTCTCTGTGTCACAAGGGGCTCCTTGATTCCATGATTACCCATGGTGTCACCATGGAGCCTTGTTTCTAGGAGGTTTTGTACTGTCACAATTGTCTCCTTGATCCCATGAGCCCCCGCTGTGTCACAATGGCTCCTTGGCTTCATGTGCATCACCTGTGTCACCATGGTCTCCTTGATTCCATGAGGCCTCGCTGTGTCCCAATGGACGGATGGTTCCATGAGGTTCCGTGCTGTCCCCATGGTCTTCTTGAATCCGCAGTGTAACAATGGACCATTGCTTCCAGGCGGCCTCTCTGTGTCACAAGGGGCTCCTTGATTCCATGATTCGCCACGGTGTCACCATGGAGCCTTGTTTCTAGGAGGTTCTGTACTGTCACAATTGTCTCCTTGATCCCATGAGCCCCTGCAGTGTCACAATGGCTCCTTGCTTCCATGAGGAACACAAAAGCTTTGCATCAACACTGAGCAACAGCTGCTGAACACACCTGGGAGCACCTGCTTGCATCAAAAGAGGGCTTCAAGCTGAGAATGGCAGCAGCAGCTTCCATCTGCAACAGAGAGCCAGGCAAAGGACAGGGACAGAGAATTCAGTGGAAAGACTGCGAGAATTCTGCTTTCAGAGATCATTCCTGCTCACAGTGTCCCTTGTAGAAAGGGGACATCATTCCAGGCAGCCTGGACGGAGCATGTAGGGTTTGTTGTTGAGGAAACCTGCTCAGGCTTTTCCATTCTTTCCTTACAAACAGGAAAACTTCTCTGGGCCTGTGTGCAGGCAGAGCCCTGAGGAGAGCAGATGGCACATGGTGCCGTGGGCTGGGACCGCCAGCTGCAGAGCTCAAGGGAAGAAGCCCCGCTGTGTCACAATGGCTCCTTGGCTTCATGTGCATCACCTGTGTCACCATGGTCTCCTTGATTCCATGAGGCCCCACTGTGTCACAATGGCTCCTTGGCTTCATGTGCATCACCTGTGTCACCATGGTCTCCTTGATTCCATGAGGCCCCACTGTGTCACAATGGCTCCTTGGCTTCATGTGCATCACCTGTGTCACAATAGTCTCCTTGATTCCATGAGGCCCCACTGTGTCACAATGGCTCCTTGGCTTCATGTGCATCACCTGTGTCACAATGGTCTCCTTGATTCCATGAGGCCCCACTTTGTCACAATGGCTCCTTGCTTCCATGAGGTTCCGCAGTGTCACCATGCTCACCTTTGATCCACATTGTCATAATGGACAATTGCTTCCATGTGGCCCCACTGTGTCACAATAGCCCTTTGGTTCCATAGGTTTTCTAGAATGTAATGTATAATTTTCTACAATGTAACAATGGACTCCTTGGTTCTGGGAGCTACCCTGCTTTTTGCAGAGGTGTCTTTGGTTCCAACAAGGCCCCGCTGTGTCTCAGTGCACCCTGGCTTCCATGCGCATCTGGAGTATCACAAAGGCTCCTTGGTTCCACGAGGTCTTGCTGTGTCACAATGGATGCTGTGCTCCATGAGGCCCTCCAAAGTCATCATGGAGCCTTGATTCCATGTGCTTCCATTGTGTCCCAGTGATCGCCTTGGTTCCATCAGTTTCCTTAGTGGCACAATGCTCTCCATGCTTCCATGATTGCCCACAATGTCACAATGCTCTCCATGCTTCCATGAGGCCCCGCTGTGTCCCAGTGGACGGAGGGTTCCATGAGGTTCCGTGCTGTCCCCATGGTCTTCTTGAATCCGCAGTGTAACAGTGGACCATTGCTTCCAGGCGGCCTCTCTGTGTCACAAGGGGCTCCTTGATTCCATGATTCGCCACGGTGTCACCATGGAGCCTTGTTTCTAGGAGGTTCTGTACTGTCACAATTGTCTCCTTGATCCCATGAGCCCCTGCAGTGTCACAATGGCTCCTTGCTTCCATGAGGAACACAAAAGCTTTGCATCAACACTGAGCAACAGCTGCTGAACACACCTGGGAGCACCTGCTTGCATCAAAAGAGGGCTTCAAGCTGAGAATGGCAGCAGCAGCTTCCATCTGCAACAGAGAGCCAGGCAAAGGACAGGGACAGAGAATTCAGTGGAAAGACTGCGAGAATTCTGCTTTCAGAGATCATTCCTGCTCACAGTGTCCCTTGTAGAAAGGGGACATCATTCCAGGCAGCCTGGACGGAGCATGTAGGGATTTTTGTTTAGGAAACCTGCTCAGGCTTTTCCATTCTTTCCTTACAAACAGGAAAACTTCTCTGGGCCTGTGTGCAGGCAGAGCCCTGAGGAGAGCAGATGGCACATGGTGCCGTGGGCTGGGACCGCCAGCTGCAGAGCTCAAGGGAAGAAGCCCCGCTGTGTCACAATGGCTCCTTGGCTTCATGTGCATCACCTGTGTCACAATAGTCTCTTTGATTCCATGAGGCCCCACTGTGTCACAATGGCTCCTTGGCTTCATGTGCATCACCTGTGTCACCATGGTCTCCTTGATTCCATGAGGCCCCACTGTGTCACAATGGCTCCTTGGCTTCATGTGCATCACCTGTGTCACAATAGTCTCCTTGATTCCATGAGGCCCCACTGTGTCACAATGGCTCCTTGGCTTCATGTGCATCACCTGTGTCACCATGGTCTCCTTGATTCCATGAGGCCCCACTGTGTCACAATGGCTCCTTGGCTTCATGTGCATCACCTGTGTCACAATAGTCTCCTTGATTCCATGAGGCCCCACTGTGTCACAATGGCTCCTTGGCTTCATGTGCATCACCTGTGTCACAATGGCTCCTTGCTTCCATGAGGTTCCGCAGTGTCACCATGCTCACCTTTGATCCACATTGTCATAATGGACAATTGCTTCCATGTGGCCCCACTGTGTCACAATAGCCCCTTGGTTCCATAGGTTTTCTAGAATGTAATGTATAATTTTCTACAATGTAACAATGGACTCCTTGGTTCTGGGAGCTACCCTGCTTTTTGCAGAGGTGTCTTTGGTTCCAACAAGGCCCCGCTGTGTCTCAGTGCACCCTGGCTTCCATGCGCATCTGGAGTATCACAAAGGCTCCTTGGTTCCACGAGGTCTTGCTGTGTCACAATGGATCCTGTGCTCCATGAGGCCCTCCAAAGTCATCATGGAGCCTTGATTCCATGTGCTTCCATTGTGTCCCAGGGATCGCCTTGGTTCCATCAGTTTCCTTAGTGGCACAATGCTCTCCATGCTTCCATGATTGCCCACAATGTCACAATGCTCTCCATGCTTCCATGAGGCCCTGCTTTGCCACAATGGTCCCCTTGTGTCCATGAGGCCCCGCTGTGTCCCAATGGACGGAGGGTTCCATGAGGTTCCGTGCTGTCCCCATGGTCTTCTTGAATCCGCAGTGTAACAATGGACCATTGCTTCCAGGCGGCCTCTCTGTGTCACAAGGGGCTCCTTGATTCCATGATTCGCCACGGTGTCACCATGGAGCCTTGTTTCTAGGAGGTTCTGTACTGTCACAATTGTCTCCTTGATGCCATGAGCCCCTGCAGTGTCACAATGGCTCCTTGCTTCCATGAGGAACACAAAAGCTTTGCATAAACACTGAGCAACAGCTGCTGAACACACCTGGGAGCACCTGCTTGCATCAAAAGAGGGCTTCAAGCTGAGAATGGCAGCAGCAGCTTCCATCTGCAACAGAGAGCCAGGCAAAGGACAGGGACAGAGAATTCAGTGGAAAGACTGCGAGAATTCTGCTTTCAGAGATCATTCCTGCTCACAGTGTCCCTTGTAGAAAGGGGACATCATTCCAGGCAGCCTGGACGGAGCATGTAGGGTTTGTTGTTGAGGAAACCTGCTCAGGCTTTTCCATTCTTTCCTTACAAACAGGAAAACTTCTCTGGGCCTGTGTGCAGGCAGAGCCCTGAGGAGAGCAGTTGGCACATGGTGCCGTGGGCTGGGACCGCCAGCTGCAGAGCTGAAGGGAAGAAGCCCCGCTGTGTCACAATGGCTCCTTGGCTTCATGTGCATCACCTGTGTCACCATGGTCTCCTTGATTCCATGAGGCCCCACTGTGTCACAATGGCTCCTTGGCTTCATGTGCATCACCTGTGTCACAATAGTCTCCTTGATTCCATGAGGCCCCACTGTGTCACAATGGCTCCTTGGCTTCATGTGCATCACCTGTGTCACCATGGTCTCCTTGATTCCATGAGGCCCCACTGCGTCACAATGGCTCCTTGGCTTCCATGAGGTTCCGCAGTGTCACCATGCTCACCTTTGATCCACATTGTCATAATGGACAATTGCTTCCATGTGGCCTCACTGTGTCACAATAGCCCCTTGGTTCCATAGGTTTTCTAGAATGTAATGTATAATTTTCTACAATGTAACAATGGACTCCTTGGTTCTGGGAGCTACCCTGCTTTTTGCAGAGGTGTCTTTGGTTCCAACAAGGCCCCGCTGTGTCTCAGTGCACCCTGGCTTCCATGCGCATCTGGAGTATCACAAAGGCTCCTTGGTTCCACGAGGTCTTGCTGTGTCACAATGGATGCTGTGCTCCATGAGGCCCTCCAAAGTCATCATGGAGCCTTGATTCCATGTGCTTCCATTGTGTCCCAGTGATCGCCTTGGTTCCATCAGTTTCCTTAGTGGCACAATGCTCTCCATGCTTCCATGATTGCCCACAATGTCACAATGCTCTCCATGCTTCCATGAGGCCCTGCTTTGCCACAATGGTCCCCTTGTGACCATGAGGCCCCGCTGTGTCCCAATGGACGGAGGGTCCCATGAGGTTCCGTGCTGTCCCATGGTCTTCTTGAATCCGCAGTGTAACAATGGACCATTGCTTCCAGGCGGCCTCTCTGTGTCACAAGGGGCTCCTTGATTCCATGATTCGCCACGGTGTCACCATGGAGCCTTGTTTCTAGGAGGTTCTGTACTGTCACAATTGTCTCCTTGATGCCATGAGCCCCTGCAGTGTCACAATGGCTCCTTGCTTCCATGAGGAACACAAAAGCTTTGCATCAACACTGAGCAACAGCTGCTGAACACACCTGGGAGCACCTGCTTGCATCAAAAGAGGGCTTCAAGCTGAGAATGGCAGCAGCAGCTTCCATCTGCAACAGAGAGCCAGGCAAAGGACAGGGACAGAGAATTCAGTGGAAAGACTGCGAGAATTCTGCTTTCAGAGATCATTCCTGCTCACAGTGTCCCTTGTAGAAAGGGGACATCATTCCAGGCAGCCTGGACGGAGCATGTAGGGATTTTTGTTTAGGAAACCTGCTCAGGCTTTTCCATTCTTTCCTTACAAACAGGAAAACTTCTCTGGGCCTGTGTGCAGGCAGAGCCCTGAGGAGAGCAGATGGCACATGGTGCCGTGGGCTGGGACCGCCAGCTGCAGAGCTCAAGGGAAGAAGCCCCGCTGTGTCACAATGGCTCCTTGGCTTCATGTGCATCACCTGTGTCACAATAGTCTCTTTGATTCCATGAGGCCCCACTGTGTCACAATGGCTCCTTGGCTTCATGTGCATCACCTGTGTCACCATGGTCTCCTTGATTCCATGAGGCCCCACTGTGTCACAATGGCTCCTTGGCTTCATGTGCATCACCTGTGTCACAATAGTCTCCTTGATTCCATGAGGCCCCACTGTGTCACAATGGCTCCTTGGCTTCATGTGCATCACCTGTGTCACCATGGTCTCCTTGATTCCATGAGGCCCCACTGTGTCACAATGGCTCCTTGGCTTCATGTGCATCACCTGTGTCACAATAGTCTCCTTGATTCCATGAGGCCCCACTGTGTCACAATGGCTCCTTGGCTTCATGTGCATCACCTGTGTCACAATGGCTCCTTGCTTCCATGAGGTTCCGCAGTGTCACCATGCTCACCTTTGATCCACATTGTCATAATGGACAATTGCTTCCATGTGGCCCCACTGTGTCACAATAGCCCCTTGGTTCCATAGGTTTTCTAGAATGTAATGTATAATTTTCTACAATGTAACAATGGACTCCTTGGTTCTGGGAGCTACCCTGCTTTTTGCAGAGGTGTCTTTGGTTCCAACAAGGCCCCGCTGTGTCTCAGTGCACCCTGGCTTCCATGCGCATCTGGAGTATCACAAAGGCTCCTTGGTTCCTCGAGGTCTTGCTGTGTCACAATGGATCCTGTGCTCCATGAGGCCCTCCAAAGTCATCATGGAGCCTTGATTCCATGTGCTTCCATTGTGTCCCAGTGATCGCCTTGGTTCCATCAGTTTCCTTAGTGGCACAATGCTCTCCATGCTTCCATGATTGCCCACAATGTCACAATGCTCTCCATGCTTCCATGAGGCCCTGCTTTGCCACAATGGTCCCCTTGTGTCCATGAGGCCCCGCTGTGTCCCAATGGACGGAGGGTTCCATGAGGTTCCGTGCTGTCCCCATGGTCTTCTTGAATCCGCAGTGTAACAATGGACCATTGCTTCCAGGCGGCCTCTCTGTGTCACAAGGGGCTCCTTGATTCCATGATTCGCCACGGTGTCACCATGGAGCCTTGTTTCTAGGAGGTTCTGTACTGTCACAATTGTCTCCTTGATGCCATGAGCCCCTGCAGTGTCACAATGGCTCCTTGCTTCCATGAGGAACACAAAAGCTTTGCATCAACACTGAGCAACAGCTGCTGAACACACCTGGGAGCACCTGCTTGCATCAAAAGAGGGCTTCAAGCTGAGAATGGCAGCAGCAGCTTCCATCTGCAACAGAGAGCCAGGCAAAGGACAGGGACAGAGAATTCAGTGGAAAGACTGCGAGAATTCTGCTTTCAGAGATCATTCCTGCTCACAGTGTCCCTTGTAGAAAGGGGACATCATTCCAGGCAGCCTGGACGGAGCATGTAGGGTTTGTTGTTGAGGAAACCTGCTCAGGCTTTTCCATTCTTTCCTTACAAACAGGAAAACTTCTCTGGGCCTGTGTGCAGGCAGAGCCCTGAGGAGAGCAGTTGGCACATGGTGCCGTGGGCTGGGACCGCCAGCTGCAGAGCTGAAGGGAAGAAGCCCCGCTGTGTCACAATGGCTCCTTGGCTTCATGTGCATCACCTGTGTCACCATGGTCTCCTTGATTCCATGAGGCCCCACTGTGTCACAATGGCTCCTTGGCTTCATGTGCATCACCTGTGTCACAATAGTCTCCTTGATTCCATGAGGCCCCACTGTGTCACAATGGCTCCTTGGCTTCATGTGCATCACCTGTGTCACCATGGTCTCCTTGATTCCATGAGGCCCCACTGCGTCACAATGGCTCCTTGGCTTCCATGAGGTTCCGCAGTGTCACCATGCTCACCTTTGATCCACATTGTCATAATGGACAATTGCTTCCATGTGGCCTCACTGTGTCACAATAGCCCCTTGGTTCCATAGGTTTTCTAGAATGTAATGTATAATTTTCTACAATGTAACAATGGACTCCTTGGTTCTGGGAGCTACCCTGCTTTTTGCAGAGGTGTCTTTGGTTCCAACAAGGCCCCGCTGTGTCTCAGTGCACCCTGGCTTCCATGCGCATCTGGAGTATCACAAAGGCTCCTTGGTTCCACGAGGTCTTGCTGTGTCACAATGGATGCTGTGCTCCATGAGGCCCTCCAAAGTCATCATGGAGCCTTGATTCCATGTGCTTCCATTGTGTCCCAGTGATCGCCTTGGTTCCATCAGTTTCCTTAGTGGCACAATGCTCTCCATGCTTCCATGATTGCCCACAATGTCACAATGCTCTCCATGCTTCCATGAGGCCCTGCTTTGCCACAATGGTCCCCTTGTGACCATGAGGCCCCGCTGTGTCCCAATGGACGGAGGGTCCCATGAGGTTCCGTGCTGTCCCATGGTCTTCTTGAATCCGCAGTGTAACAATGGACCATTGCTTCCAGGCGGCCTCTCTGTGTCACAAGGGGCTCCTTGATTCCATGATTCGCCACGGTGTCACCATGGAGCCTTGTTTCTAGGAGGTTCTGTACTGTCACAATTGTCTCCTTGATGCCATGAGCCCCTGCAGTGTCACAATGGCTCCTTGCTTCCATGAGGAACACAAAAGCTTTGCATCAACACTGAGCAACAGCTGCTGAACACACCTGGGAGCACCTGCTTGCATCAAAAGAGGGCTTCAAGCTGAGAATGGCAGCAGCAGCTTCCATCTGCAACAGAGAGCCAGGCAAAGGACAGGGACAGAGAATTCAGTGGAAAGACTGCGAGAATTCTGCTTTCAGAGATCATTCCTGCTCACAGTGTCCCTTGTAGAAAGGGGACATCATTCCAGGCAGCCTGGACGGAGCATGTAGGGATTTTTGTTTAGGAAACCTGCTCAGGCTTTTCCATTCTTTCCTTACAAACAGGAAAACTTCTCTGGGCCTGTGTGCAGGCAGAGCCCTGAGGAGAGCAGATGGCACATGGTGCCGTGGGCTGGGACCGCCAGCTGCAGAGCTCAAGGGAAGAAGCCCCGCTGTGTCACAATGGCTCCTTGGCTTCATGTGCATCACCTGTGTCACAATAGTCTCTTTGATTCCATGAGGCCCCACTGTGTCACAATGGCTCCTTGGCTTCATGTGCATCACCTGTGTCACCATGGTCTCCTTGATTCCATGAGGCCCCACTGTGTCACAATGGCTCCTTGGCTTCATGTGCATCACCTGTGTCACAATAGTCTCCTTGATTCCATGAGGCCCCACTGTGTCACAATGGCTCCTTGGCTTCATGTGCATCACCTGTGTCACCATGGTCTCCTTGATTCCATGAGGCCCCACTGTGTCACAATGGCTCCTTGGCTTCATGTGCATCACCTGTGTCACAATAGTCTCCTTGATTCCATGAGGCCCCACTGTGTCACAATGGCTCCTTGGCTTCATGTGCATCACCTGTGTCACAATGGCTCCTTGCTTCCATGAGGTTCCGCAGTGTCACCATGCTCACCTTTGATCCACATTGTCATAATGGACAATTGCTTCCATGTGGCCCCACTGTGTCACAATAGCCCCTTGGTTCCATAGGTTTTCTAGAATGTAATGTATAATTTTCTACAATGTAACAATGGACTCCTTGGTTCTGGGAGCTACCCTGCTTTTTGCAGAGGTGTCTTTGGTTCCAACAAGGCCCCGCTGTGTCTCAGTGCACCCTGGCTTCCATGCGCATCTGGAGTATCACAAAGGCTCCTTGGTTCCTCGAGGTCTTGCTGTGTCACAATGGATCCTGTGCTCCATGAGGCCCTCCAAAGTCATCATGGAGCCTTGATTCCATGTGCTTCCATTGTGTCCCAGTGATCGCCTTGGTTCCATCAGTTTCCTTAGTGGCACAATGCTCTCCATGCTTCCATGATTGCCCACAATGTCACAATGCTCTCCATGCTTCCATGAGGCCCTGCTTTGCCACAATGGTCCCCTTGTGTCCATGAGGCCCCGCTGTGTCCCAATGGACGGAGGGTTCCATGAGGTTCCGTGCTGTCCCCATGGTCTTCTTGAATCCGCAGTGTAACAATGGACCATTGCTTCCAGGCGGCCTCTCTGTGTCACAAGGGGCTCCTTGATTCCATGATTCGCCACGGTGTCACCATGGAGCCTTGTTTCTAGGAGGTTCTGTACTGTCACAATTGTCTCCTTGATGCCATGAGCCCCTGCAGTGTCACAATGGCTCCTTGCTTCCATGAGGAACACAAAAGCTTTGCATCAACACTGAGCAACAGCTGCTGAACACACCTGGGAGCACCTGCTTGCATCAAAAGAGGGCTTCAAGCTGAGAATGGCAGCAGCAGCTTCCATCTGCAACAGAGAGCCAGGCAAAGGACAGGGACAGAGAATTCAGTGGAAAGACTGCGAGAATTCTGCTTTCAGAGATCATTCCTGCTCACAGGGTCCCTTGTAGAAAGGGGACATCATTCCAGGCAGCCTGGACGGAGCATGTAGGGTTTGTTGTTGAGGAAACCTGCTCAGGCTTTTCCATTCTTTCCTTACAAACAGGAAAACTTCTCTGGGCCTGTGTGCAGGCAGAGCCCTGAGGAGAGCAGTTGGCACATGGTGCCGTGGGCTGGGACCGCCAGCTGCAGAGCTGAAGGGAAGAAGCCCCGCTGTGTCACAATGGCTCCTTGGCTTCATGTGCATCACCTGTGTCACCATGGTCTCCTTGATTCCATGAGGCCCCACTGTGTCACAATGGCTCCTTGGCTTCATGTGCATCACCTGTGTCACAATGGTCTCCTTGATTCCATGAGGCCCCACTTTGTCACAATGGCTCCTTGCTTCCATGAGGTTCCGCAGTGTCACCATGCTCACCTTTGATCCACATTGTCATAATGGACAATTGCTTCCATGTGGCCTCACTGTGTCACAATAGCCTCTTGGTTCCATAGGTTTTCTAGAATGTAATGTATAATTTTCTACAATGTAACAATGGACTCCTTGGTTCTGGGAGCTACCCTGCTTTTTGCAGAGGTGTCTTTGGTTCCAACAAGGCCCCGCTGTGTCTCAGTGCACCCTGGCTTCCATGCGCATCTGGACTATCACAAATGCTCCTTGGTTCCACGAGGTCTTGCTGTGTCACAATGGATGCTGTGCTCCATGAGGCCCTCCAAAGTCATCATGGAGCCTTGATTCCATGTGCTTCCATTGTGTCCCAGTGATCGCCTTGGTTCCATCAGTTTCCTTAGTGGCACAATGCTCTCCATGCTTCCATGATTGCCCACAATGTCACAATGCTCTCCATGCTTCCATGAGGCCCTGCTTTGCCACAATGGTCCCCTTGTGACCATGAGGCCCCGCTGTGTCCCAATGGACGGAGGGTCCCATGAGGTTCCGTGCTGTCCCATGGTCTTCTTGAATCCGCAGTGTAACAATGGACCATTGCTTCCAGGCGGCCTCTCTGTGTCACAAGGGGCTCCTTGATTCCATGATTCGCCACGGTGTCACCATGGAGCCTTGTTTCTAGGAGGTTCTGTACTGTCACAATTGTCTCCTTGATGCCATGAGCCCCTGCAGTGTCACAATGGCTCCTTGCTTCCATGAGGAACACAAAAGCTTTGCATCAACACTGAGCAACAGCTGCTGAACACACCTGGGAGCACCTGCTTGCATCAAAAGAGGGCTTCAAGCTGAGAATGGCAGCAGCAGCTTCCATCTGCAACAGAGAGCCAGGCAAAGGACAGGGACAGAGAATTCAGTGGAAAGACTGCGAGAATTCTGCTCCCAGAGATCATTCCTGCTCACAGGGTCCCTTGTAGAAAGGGGACATCATTCCAGGCAGCCTGGACGGAGCATGTAGGGTTTGTTGTTGAGGAAACCTGCTCAGGCTTTTCCATTCTTTCCTTACAAACAGGAAAACTTCTCTGGGCCTGTGTGCAGGCAGAGCCCTGAGGAGAGCAGATGGCACATGGTGCCGTGGGCTGGGACCGCCAGCTGCAGAGCTCAAGGGAAGAAGCCCCGCTGTGTCACAATGGCTCCTTGGCTTCATGTGCATCACCTGTGTCACCATGGTCTCCTTGATTCCATGAGGCCCCACTGTGTCACAATGGCTCCTTGGCTTCATGTGCATCACCTGTGTCACCATGGTCTCCTTGATTCCATGAGGCCCCACTGGGTCACAATGGCTCCTTGGCTTCATGTGCATCACCTGTGTCACAATAGTCTCCTTGATTCCATGAGGCCCCACTGTGTCACAATGGCTCCTTGGCTTCATGTGCATCACCTGTGTCACCATGGTCTCCTTGATTCCATGAGGCCCCACTGTGTCACAATGGCTCCTTGGCTTCATGTGCATCACCTGTGTCACAATGGCTCCTTGCTTCCATGAGGTTCCGCAGTGTCACCATGCTCACCTTTGATCCACATTGTCATAATGGACAATTGCTTCCATGTGGCCCCACTGTGTCACAATAGCCCCTTGGTTCCATAGGTTTTCTAGAATGTAATGTATAATTTTCTACAATGTAACAATGGACTCCTTGGTTCTGGGAGCTACCCTGCTTTTTGCAGAGGTGTCTTTGGTTCCAACAAGGCCCCGCTGTGTCTCAGTGCACCCTGGCTTCCATGCGCATCTGGACTATCACAAAGGCTCCTTGGTTCCACGAGGTCTTGCTGTGTCACAATGGATGCTGTGCTCCATGAGGCCCTCCAAAGTCATCATGGAGCCTTGATTCCATGTGCTTCCATTGTGTCCCAGTGATCGCCTTGGTTCCATCAGTTTCCTTAGTGGCACAATGCTCTCCATGCTTCCATGATTGCCCACAATGTCACAATGCTCTCCATGCTTCCATGAGGCCCCGCTGTGTCCCAGTGGACGGAGGGTTCCATGAGGTTCCGTGCTGTCCCCATGGTCTTCTTGAATCCGCAGTGTAACAATGGACCATTGCTTCCAGGCGGCCTCTCTGTGTCACAAGGGGCTCCTTGATTCCATGATTCGCCACGGTGTCACCATGGAGCCTTGTTTCTAGGAGGTTCTGTACTGTCACAATTGTCTCCTTGATGCCATGAGCCCCTGCAGTGTCACAATGGCTCCTTGCTTCCATGAGGAACACAAAAGCTTTGCATCAACACTGAGCAACAGCTGCTGAACACACCTGGGAGCACCTGCTTGCATCAAAAGAGGGCTTCAAGCTGAGAATGGCAGCAGCAGCTTCCATCTGCAACAGAGAGCCAGGCAAAGGACAGGGACAGAGAATTCAGTGGAAAGACTGCGAGAATTCTGCTTTCAGAGATCATTCCTGCTCACAGGGTCCCTTGTAGAAAGGGGACATCATTCCAGGCAGCCTGGACGGAGCATGTAGGGTTTGTTGTTGAGGAAACCTGCTCAGGCTTTTCCATTCTTTCCTTACAAACAGGAAAACTTCTCTGGGCCTGTGTGCAGGCAGAGCCCTGAGGAGAGCAGATGGCACATGGTGCCGTGGGCTGGGACCGCCAGCTGCAGAGCTCAAGGGAAGAAGCCCCGCTGTGTCACAATGGCTCCTTGGCTTCATGTGCATCACCTGTGTCACCATGGTCTCCTTGATTCCATGAGGCCCCACTGTGTCACAATGGCTCCTTGGCTTCATGTGCATCACCTGTGTGACCATAGTCTCCTTGATTCCATGAGGCCCCACTGGGTCACAATGGCTCCTTGGCTTCATGTGCATCACCTGTGTCACAATAGTCTCCTTGATTCCATGAGGCCCCACTGTGTCACAATGGCTCCTTGGCTTCATCTGCATCACCTGTGTCACAATGGTCTCCTTGATTCCATGAGGCCCCACTGGGTCACAATGGCTCCTTGCTTCCATGAGGTTCCGCAGTGTCACCATGCTCACCTTTGATCCACATTGTCATAATGGACAATTGCTTCCATGTGGCCCCACGGTGTCACAATAGCCCCTTGGTTCCATAGGTTTTCTAGAATGTAATGTATAATTTTCTACAATGTAACAATGGACTCCTTGGTTCTGGGAGCTACCCTGCTTTTTGCAGAGGTGTCTTTGGTTCCAACAAGGCCCCGCTGTGTCTCAGTGCACCCTGGCTTCCATGCGCATCTGGACTATCACAAAGGCTCCTTGGTTCCACGAGGTCTTGCTGTGTCACAATGGATGCTGTGCTCCATGAGGCCCTCCAAAGTCATCATGGAGCCTTGATTCCATGTGCTTCCATTGTGTCCCAGTGATCGCCTTGGTTCCATCAGTTTCCTTAGTGGCACAATGCTCTCCATGCTTCCATGATTGCCCACAATGTCACAATGCTCTCCATGCTTCCATGAGGCCCTGCTTTGCCACAATGGTCCCCTTGTGTCCATGAGGCCCCGCTGTGTCCCAGTGGATGGAGGGTTCCATGAGGTTCCGTGCTGTCCCCATGGTCTTCTTGAATCCGCAGTGTAACAATGGACCATTGCTTCCAGGCGGCCTCTCTGTGTCACAAGGGGCTCCTTGATTCCATGATTCGCCACGGTGTCACCATGGAGCCTTGTTTCTAGGAGGTTCTGTAGTGTCACAATTGTCTCCTTGATGCCATGAGCCCCTGCAGTGTCACAATGGCTCCTTGCTTCCATGAGGAACACAAAAGCTTTGCATCAACACTGAGCAACAGCTGCTGAACACACCTGGGAGCACCTGCTTGCATCAAAAGAGGGCTTCAAGCTGAGAATGGCAGCAGCAGCTTCCATCTGCAACAGAGAGCCAGGCAAAGGACAGGGGCAGAGAATTCAGTGGAAAGACTGCGAGAATTCTGCTTTCAGAGATCATTCCTGCTCACAGGGTCCCTTGTAGAAAGGGGACATCATTCCAGGCAGCCTGGACGGAGCATGTAGGGTTTGTTGTTGAGGAAACCGGCTCAGGCTTTTCCATTCTTTCCTTACAAACAGGAAAACTTCTCTGGGCCTGTGTGCAGGCAGAGCCCTGAGGAGAGCAGATGGCACATGGTGCCGTGGGCTGGGACAGCCAGCTGCAGAGCTCAAGGGAAGAAGCCCCGCTGTGTCACAATGGCTCCTTGGCTTCATGTGCATCACCTGTGTCACCATGGTCTCCTTGATTCCATCAGGCCCCACTGTGTCACAATGGCTCCTTGGCTTCATGTGCATCACCTGTGTCACCATGGTCTCCTTGATTCCATGAGGCCCCACTTTGTCACAATGGCTCCTTGCTTCCATGAGGTTCCGCAGTGTCACCATGCTCACCTTTGATCCACATTGTCATAATGGACAATTGCTTCCATGTGGCCTCACTGTGTCACAATAGCCTCTTGGTTCCATAGGTTTTCTAGAATGTAATGTATAATTTTCTACAATGTAACAATGGACTCCTTGGTTCTGGGAGCTACCCTGCTTTTTGCAGAGGTGTCTTTGGTTCCAACAAGGCCCCGCTGTGTCTCAGTGCACCCTGGCTTCCATGCGCATCTGGACTATCACAAATGCTCCTTGGTTCCACGAGGTCTTGCTGTGTCACAATGGATGCTGTGCTCCATGAGGCCCTCCAAAGTCATCATGGAGCCTTGATTCCATGTGCTTCCATTGTGTCCCAGTGATCGCCTTGGTTCCATCAGTTTCCTTAGTGGCACAATGCTCTCCATGCTTCCATGATTGCCCACAATGTCACAATGCTCTCCATGCTTCCATGAGGCCCTGCTTTGCCACAATGGTCCCCTTGTGACCATGAGGCCCCGCTGTGTCCCAATGGACGGAGGGTCCCATGAGGTTCCGTGCTGTCCCATGGTCTTCTTGAATCCGCAGTGTAACAATGGACCATTGCTTCCAGGCGGCCTCTCTGTGTCACAAGGGGCTCCTTGATTCCATGATTCGCCACGGTGTCACCATGGAGCCTTGTTTCTAGGAGGTTCTGTACTGTCACAATTGTCTCCTTGATGCCATGAGCCCCTGCAGTGTCACAATGGCTCCTTGCTTCCATGAGGAACACAAAAGCTTTGCATCAACACTGAGCAACAGCTGCTGAACACACCTGGGAGCACCTGCTTGCATCAAAAGAGGGCTTCAAGCTGAGAATGGCAGCAGCAGCTTCCATCTGCAACAGAGAGCCAGGCAAAGGACAGGGACAGAGAATTCAGTGGAAAGACTGCGAGAATTCTGCTCCCAGAGATCATTCCTGCTCACAGGGTCCCTTGTAGAAAGGGGACATCATTCCAGGCAGCCTGGACGGAGCATGTAGGGTTTGTTGTTGAGGAAACCTGCTCAGGCTTTTCCATTCTTTCCTTACAAACAGGAAAACTTCTCTGGGCCTGTGTGCAGGCAGAGCCCTGAGGAGAGCAGATGGCACATGGTGCCGTGGGCTGGGACCGCCAGCTGCAGAGCTCAAGGGAAGAAGCCCCGCTGTGTCACAATGGCTCCTTGGCTTCATGTGCATCACCTGTGTCACCATGGTCTCCTTGATTCCATGAGGCCCCACTGTGTCACAATGGCTCCTTGGCTTCATGTGCATCACCTGTGTCACCATGGTCTCCTTGATTCCATGAGGCCCCACTGGGTCACAATGGCTCCTTGGCTTCATGTGCATCACCTGTGTCACAATAGTCTCCTTGATTCCATGAGGCCCCACTGTGTCACAATGGCTCCTTGGCTTCATGTGCATCACCTGTGTCACCATGGTCTCCTTGATTCCATGAGGCCCCACTGTGTCACAATGGCTCCTTGGCTTCATGTGCATCACCTGTGTCACAATGGCTCCTTGCTTCCATGAGGTTCCGCAGTGTCACCATGCTCACCTTTGATCCACATTGTCATAATGGACAATTGCTTCCATGTGGCCCCACTGTGTCACAATAGCCCCTTGGTTCCATAGGTTTTCTAGAATGTAATGTATAATTTTCTACAATGTAACAATGGACTCCTTGGTTCTGGGAGCTACCCTGCTTTTTGCAGAGGTGTCTTTGGTTCCAACAAGGCCCCGCTGTGTCTCAGTGCACCCTGGCTTCCATGCGCATCTGGACTATCACAAAGGCTCCTTGGTTCCACGAGGTCTTGCTGTGTCACAATGGATGCTGTGCTCCATGAGGCCCTCCAAAGTCATCATGGAGCCTTGATTCCATGTGCTTCCATTGTGTCCCAGTGATCGCCTTGGTTCCATCAGTTTCCTTAGTGGCACAATGCTCTCCATGCTTCCATGATTGCCCACAATGTCACAATGCTCTCCATGCTTCCATGAGGCCCCGCTGTGTCCCAGTGGACGGAGGGTTCCATGAGGTTCCGTGCTGTCCCCATGGTCTTCTTGAATCCGCAGTGTAACAATGGACCATTGCTTCCAGGCGGCCTCTCTGTGTCACAAGGGGCTCCTTGATTCCATGATTCGCCACGGTGTCACCATGGAGCCTTGTTTCTAGGAGGTTCTGTACTGTCACAATTGTCTCCTTGATGCCATGAGCCCCTGCAGTGTCACAATGGCTCCTTGCTTCCATGAGGAACACAAAAGCTTTGCATCAACACTGAGCAACAGCTGCTGAACACACCTGGGAGCACCTGCTTGCATCAAAAGAGGGCTTCAAGCTGAGAATGGCAGCAGCAGCTTCCATCTGCAACAGAGAGCCAGGCAAAGGACAGGGACAGAGAATTCAGTGGAAAGACTGCGAGAATTCTGCTTTCAGAGATCATTCCTGCTCACAGGGTCCCTTGTAGAAAGGGGACATCATTCCAGGCAGCCTGGACGGAGCATGTAGGGTTTGTTGTTGAGGAAACCTGCTCAGGCTTTTCCATTCTTTCCTTACAAACAGGAAAACTTCTCTGGGCCTGTGTGCAGGCAGAGCCCTGAGGAGAGCAGATGGCACATGGTGCCGTGGGCTGGGACCGCCAGCTGCAGAGCTCAAGGGAAGAAGCCCCGCTGTGTCACAATGGCTCCTTGGCTTCATGTGCATCACCTGTGTCACCATGGTCTCCTTGATTCCATGAGGCCCCACTGTGTCACAATGGCTCCTTGGCTTCATGTGCATCACCTGTGTGACCATAGTCTCCTTGATTCCATGAGGCCCCACTGGGTCACAATGGCTCCTTGGCTTCATGTGCATCACCTGTGTCACAATAGTCTCCTTGATTCCATGAGGCCCCACTGTGTCACAATGGCTCCTTGGCTTCATCTGCATCACCTGTGTCACAATGGTCTCCTTGATTCCATGAGGCCCCACTGGGTCACAATGGCTCCTTGCTTCCATGAGGTTCCGCAGTGTCACCATGCTCACCTTTGATCCACATTGTCATAATGGACAATTGCTTCCATGTGGCCCCACGGTGTCACAATAGCCCCTTGGTTCCATAGGTTTTCTAGAATGTAATGTATAATTTTCTACAATGTAACAATGGACTCCTTGGTTCTGGGAGCTACCCTGCTTTTTGCAGAGGTGTCTTTGGTTCCAACAAGGCCCCGCTGTGTCTCAGTGCACCCTGGCTTCCATGCGCATCTGGACTATCACAAAGGCTCCTTGGTTCCACGAGGTCTTGCTGTGTCACAATGGATGCTGTGCTCCATGAGGCCCTCCAAAGTCATCATGGAGCCTTGATTCCATGTGCTTCCATTGTGTCCCAGTGATCGCCTTGGTTCCATCAGTTTCCTTAGTGGCACAATGCTCTCCATGCTTCCATGATTGCCCACAATGTCACAATGCTCTCCATGCTTCCATGAGGCCCTGCTTTGCCACAATGGTCCCCTTGTGTCCATGAGGCCCCGCTGTGTCCCAGTGGATGGAGGGTTCCATGAGGTTCCGTGCTGTCCCCATGGTCTTCTTGAATCCGCAGTGTAACAATGGACCATTGCTTCCAGGCGGCCTCTCTGTGTCACAAGGGGCTCCTTGATTCCATGATTCGCCACGGTGTCACCATGGAGCCTTGTTTCTAGGAGGTTCTGTAGTGTCACAATTGTCTCCTTGATGCCATGAGCCCCTGCAGTGTCACAATGGCTCCTTGCTTCCATGAGGAACACAAAAGCTTTGCATCAACACTGAGCAACAGCTGCTGAACACACCTGGGAGCACCTGCTTGCATCAAAAGAGGGCTTCAAGCTGAGAATGGCAGCAGCAGCTTCCATCTGCAACAGAGAGCCAGGCAAAGGACAGGGGCAGAGAATTCAGTGGAAAGACTGCGAGAATTCTGCTTTCAGAGATCATTCCTGCTCACAGGGTCCCTTGTAGAAAGGGGACATCATTCCAGGCAGCCTGGACGGAGCATGTAGGGTTTGTTGTTGAGGAAACCGGCTCAGGCTTTTCCATTCTTTCCTTACAAACAGGAAAACTTCTCTGGGCCTGTGTGCAGGCAGAGCCCTGAGGAGAGCAGATGGCACATGGTGCCGTGGGCTGGGACAGCCAGCTGCAGAGCTCAAGGGAAGAAGCCCCGCTGTGTCACAATGGCTCCTTGGCTTCATGTGCATCACCTGTGTCACCATGGTCTCCTTGATTCCATCAGGCCCCACTGTGTCACAATGGCTCCTTGGCTTCATGTGCATCACCTGTGTCACCATGGTCTCCTTGATTCCATGAGGCCCCACTGGGTCACAATGGCTCCTTGGCTTCCATGAGGTTCCGCAGTGTCACCATGCTCACCTTTGATCCACATTGTCATAATGGACAATTGCTTCCATGTGGCCCCACTGTGTCACAATAGCCCCTTGGTTCCATAGGTTTTCTAGAATGTAATGTATAATTTTCTACAATGTAACAATGGACTCCTTGGTTCTGGGAGCTACCCTGCTTTTTGCAGAGGTGTCTTTGGTTCCAACAAGGCCCCGCTGTGTCTCAGTGCACCCTGGCTTCCATGCGCATCTGGACTATCACAAAGGCTCCTTGGTTCCACGAGGTCTTGCTGTGTCACAATGGATCCTGTGCTCCATGAGGCCCTCCAAAGTCATCATGGAGCCTTGATTCCATGTGCTTCCATTGTGTCCCAGTGATCGCCTTGGTTCCATCAGTTTCCTTAGTGGCACAATGCTCTCCATGCTTCCATGATTGCCCACAATGTCACAATGCTCTCCATGCTTCCATGAGGCCCTGCTTTGCCACAATGGTCCCCTTGTGACCATGAGGCCCCGCTGTGTCCCAATGGACGGAGGGTCCCATGAGGTTCCGTGCTGCCCCATGGTCTTCTTGAATCCGCAGTGTAACAGTGGACCATTGCTTCCAGGCGGCCTCTCTGTGTCACAAGGGGCTCCTTGATTCCATGATTACCCATGGTGTCACCATGGAGCCTTGTTTCTAGGAGGTTTTGTACTGTCACAATTGTCTCCTTGATCCCATGAGCCCCCGCTGTGTCACAATGGCTCCTTGGCTTCATGTGCATCACCTGTGTCACCATGGTCTCCTTGATTCCATGAGGCCTCGCTGTGTCCCAATGGACGGATGGTTCCATGAGGTTCCGTGCTGTCCCCATGGTCTTCTTGAATCCGCAGTGTAACAATGGACCATTGCTTCCAGGCGGCCTCTCTGTGTCACAAGGGGCTCCTTGATTCCATGATTCGCCACGGTGTCACCATGGAGCCTTGTTTCTAGGAGGTTCTGTACTGTCACAATTGTCTCCTTGATCCCATGAGCCCCTGCAGTGTCACAATGGCTCCTTGCTTCCATGAGGAACACAAAAGCTTTGCATCAACACTGAGCAACAGCTGCTGAACACACCTGGGAGCACCTGCTTGCATCAACAGAGGGCTTCAAGCTGAGAATGGCAGCAGCAGCTTCCATCTGCAACAGAGAGCCAGGCAAAGGACAGGGACAGAGAATTCAGTGGAAAGACTGCGAGAATTCTGCTTTCAGAGATCATTCCTGCGCACAGTGTCCCGTGTAGAAAGGGGACATCATTCCAGGCAGCCTGGACGGAGCATGTAGGGATTTTTGTTTAGGAAACCTGCTCAGGCTTTTCCATTCTTTCCTTACAAACAGGAAAACTTCTCTGGGCCTGTGTGCAGGCAGAGCCCTGAGGAGAGCAGATGGCACATGGTGCCGTGGGCTGGGACCGCCAGCTGCAGAGCTCAAGGGAAGAAGCCCCGCTGTGTCACAATGGCTCCTTGGCTTCATGTGCATCACCTGTGTCACCATGGTCTCCTTGATTCCATGAGGCCCCACTGTGTCACAATGGCTCCTTGGCTTCATGTGCATCACCTGTGTCACAATGGTCTCCTTGATTCCATGAGGCCCCACTGTGTCACAATGGCTCCTTGGCTTCATGTGCATCACCTGTGTCACAATAGTCTCCTTGATTCCATGAGGCCCCACTGGGTCACAATGGCTCCTTGGCTTCATGTGCATCACCTGTGTCACAATAGTCTCCTTGATTCCATGAGGCCCCACCGTGTCACAATGGCTCCTTGCTTCCATGAGGTTCCGCAGTGTCACCATGCTCACCTTTGATCCACATTGTCATAATGGACAATTGCTTCCATGTGGCCCCACTGTGTCACAATAGCCCCTTGGTTCCATAGGTTTTCTAGAATGTAATGTATAATTTTCTACAATGTAACAATGGACTCCTTGGTTCTGGGAGCTACCCTGCTTTTTGCAGAGGTGTCTTTGGTTCCAACAAGGCCCCGCTGTGTCTCAGTGCACCCTGGCTTCCATGCGCATCTGGAGTATCACAAAGGCTCCTTGGTTCCACGAGGTCTTGCTGTGTCACAATGGATGCTGTGCTCCATGAGGCCCTCCAAAGTCATCATGGAGCCTTGATTCCATGTGCTTCCATTGTGTCCCAGTGATCGCCTTGGTTCCATCAGTTTCCTTAGTGGCACAATGCTCTCCATGCTTCCATGATTGCCCACAATGTCACAATGCTCTCCATGCTTCCATGAGGCCCTGCTTTGCCACAATGGTCCCCTTGTGACCATGAGGCCCCGCTGTGTCCCAATGGACGGAGGGTCCCATGAGGTTCCGTGCTGTCCCATGGTCTTCTTGAATCCGCAGTGTAACAATGGACCATTGCTTCCAGGCGGCCTCTCTGTGTCACAAGGGGCTCCTTGATTCCATGATTCCCCACGGTGTCACCATGGAGCCTTGTTTCTAGGAGGTTCTGTACTGTCACAATTGTCTCCTTGATGCCATGAGCCCCTGCAGTGTCACAATGGCTCCTTGCTTCCATGAGGAACACAAAAGCTTTGCATCAACACTGAGCAACAGCTGCTGAACACACCTGGGAGCACCTGCTTGCATCAAAAGAGGGCTTCAAGCTGAGAATGGCAGCAGCAGCTTCCATCTGCAACAGAGAGCCAGGCAAAGGACAGGGACAGAGAATTCAGTGGAAAGACTGCGAGAATTCTGCTTTCAGAGATCATTCCTGCTCACAGGGTCCCTTGTAGAAAGGGGACATCATTCCAGGCAGCCTGGACGGAGCATGTAGGGTTTGTTGTTTAGGAAACCTGCTCAGGCTTTTCCATTCTTTCCTTACAAACAGGAAAACTTCTCTGGGCCTGTGTGCAGGCAGAGCCCTGAGGAGAGCAGATGGCACATGGTGCCGTGGGCTGGGACCGCCAGCTGCAGAGCTGAAGGGAAGAAGCCCCGCTGTGTCACAATGGCTCCTTGGCTTCATGTGCATCACCTGTGTCACCATGGTCTCCTTGATTCCATGAGGCCCCACTGTGTCACAATGGCTCCTTGGCTTCATGTGCATCACCTGTGTCACCATGGTCTCCTTGATTCCATGAGGCCCCACTGTGTCACAATGGCTCCTTGGCTTCATGTGCATCACCTGTGTCACAATAGTCTCCTTGATTCCATGATGCCCCACCGTGTCACAATGGCTCCTTGCTTCCATGAGGTTCCGCAGTGTCACCATGCTCACCTTTGATCCACATTGTCATAATGGACAATTGCTTCCATGTGGCCCCACTGTGTCACAATAGCCCCTTGGTTCCATAGGTTTTCTAGAATGTAATGTATAATTTTCTACAATGTAACAATGGACTCCTTGGTTCTGGGAGCTACCCTGCTTTTTGCAGAGGTGTCTTTGGTTCCAACAAGGCCCCGCTGTGTCTCAGTGCACCCTGGCTTCCATGCGCATCTGGACTATCACAAAGGCTCCTTGGTTCCACGAGGTCTTGCTGTGTCACAATGGATGCTGTGCTCCATGAGGCCCTCCAAAGTCATCATGGAGCCTTGATTCCATGTGCTTCCATTGTGTCCCAGTGATCGCCTTGGTTCCATCAGTTTCCTTAGTGGCACAATGCTCTCCATGCTTCCATGATTGCCCACAATGTCACAATGCTCTCCATGCTTCCATGAGGCCCTGCTTTGCCACAATGGTCCCCTTGTGTCCATGAGGCCCCGCTGTGTCCCAATGGACGGAGGGTTCCATGAGGTTCCGTGCTGTCCCCATGGTCTTCTTGAATCCGCAGTGTAACAATGGACCATTGCTTCCAAGCGGCCTCTCTGTGTCACAAGGGGCTCCTTGATTCCATGATTCCCCACGGTGTCACCATGGAGCCTTGTTTCTAGGAGGTTCTGTACTGTCACAATTGTCTCCTTGATGCCATGAGCCCCTGCAGTGTCACAATGGCTCCTTGCTTCCATGAGGAACACAAAAGCTTTGCATCAACACTGAGCAACAGCTGCTGAACACACCTGGGAGCATCTGCTTGCATCAAAAGAGGGCTTCAAGCTGAGAATGGCAGCAGCAGCTTCCATCTGCAACAGAGAGCCAGGCAAAGGACAGGGACAGAGAATTCAGTGGAAAGACTGCGGGAATTCTGCTCCCAGAGATCATTCCTGCTCACAGTGTCCCTTGTAGAAAGGGGACATCATTCCACGCAGCCTGGACTGAGTATGTAGGGTTTGTTGTTTAGGAAACCTGCTCAGGCTTTTCCATTCTTTCCTTACAAACAGGAAAACTTCTCTGGGCCTGTGTGCAGGCAGAGCCCTGAGGAGAGCAGTTGGCACATGGTGCCGTGGGCTGGGACAGCCAGCTGCAGAGCTCAAGGGAAGAAGCCCCGTTGTGTCACAATGGCTCCTTGGCTTCATGTGCATCACCTGTGTCACCATGGTCTCCTTGATTCCATGAGGCCCCACTGTGTCACAATGGCTCCTTGGCTTCATGTGCATCACCTGTGTCACCATGGTCTCCTTGATTCCATGAGGCCCCACTGTGTCACAATGGCTCCTTGGCTTCATGTGCATCACCTGTGTCACCATGGTCTCCTTGATTCCATGAGGCCCCACTGTGTCACAATGGCTCCTTGGCTTCATGTGCATCACCTGTGTCACCATGGTCTCCTTGATTCCATGAGGCCCCACTGTGTCACAATGGCTCCTTGGCTTCATGTGCATCACCTGTGTCACCATGGTCTCCTTGATTCCATGAGGTTCCGCAGTGTCACCATGCTCACCTTTGATCCACATTGTCATAATGGACAATTGCTTCCATGTGGCCCTACGGTGTCACAATAGCCCCTTGGTTCCATAGGTTTTCTAGAATGTAATGTATAATTTTCTACAATGTAACAATGGACTCCTTGGTTCTGGGAGCTACCCTGCTTTTTGCAGAGGTGTCTTTGGTTCCAACAAGGCCCCGCTGTGTCTCAGTGCACCCTGGCTTCCATGCGCATCTGGACTATCACAAAGGCTCCTTGGTTCCACGAGGTCTTGCTGTGTCACAATGGATCCTGTGCTCCATGAGGCCCTCCAAAGTCATCATGGAGCCTTGATTCCATGTGCTTCCATTGTGTCCCAGTGATCGCCTTGGTTCCACCAGTTTCCTTAGTGGCACAATGCTCTCCATGCTTCCATGAGGCCCTGCTTTGCCACAATGGTCCCCTTGTGTCCATGAGGCCCCGCTGTGTCCCAATGGACAGATGGTTCCATGAGGTTCCATGCTGTCCCCATGGTCTTCTTGAATCCGCAGTGTAACAATGGACCATTGCTTCCAGGCGGCCTCTCTGTGTCACAACGGGCTCCTTGATTCCATGATTCCCCACGGTGTCACCATGGAGCCTTGTTTCTAGGAGGTTCTGTACTGTCACAATTGTCTCCTTGATCCCATGAGCCCCTGCAGTGTCACAATGGCTCCTTGCTTCCATGAGGAACACAAAAGCTTTGCATCAACACTGAGCAACAGCTGCTGAACACACCTGGGAGCATCTGCTTGCATCAAAAGAGGGCTTCAAGCTGAGAAAGGCAGCAGCAGCTTCCATCTGCAACAGAGAGCCAGGCAAAGGACAGGGACAGAGAATTCAGTGGAAAGACTGCGGGAATTCTGCTCCCAGAGATCATTCCTGCTCACAGTGTCCCTTGTAGAAAGGGGACATCATTCCAGGCAGCCTGGACTGAGTATGTAGGGTTTGTTGTTTAGGAAACCTGCTCAGGCTTTTCCATTCTTTCCTTACAAACAGGAAAACTTCTCTGGGCCTGTGTGCAGGCAGAGCCCTGAGGAGAGCAGATGGCACATGGTGCCGTGGGCTGGGACAGCCAGCTGCAGAGCTCAAGGGAAGAAGCCCCACTGTGTCACAATGGCTCCTTGGCTTCACGTGCATCACCTGTGTCACCATGGTCTCCTTGATTCCATGAGGCCCCACTTTGTCACAAAGGCTCCTTGCTTCCATGAGGTTCCGCAGTGTCACCATGCTCACCTTTGATCCACATTGTCATAATGGACAATTGCTTCCATGTGGCCCTACGGTGTCACAATAGCCCATTTGTTCCATAGGTTTTCTAGAATGTAATGTATAATTTTCTACAATGTAACAATGGACTCCTTAGTTCTGGGAGCAACCTTGCTTTTTGCAGAGGTGTCTTTGGTTCCAACAAGGCCCCGCTGTGTCTCAGTGCACCCTGGCTTCCATGCGCATCTGGACTATCACAAAGGCTCCTTGGTTCCACGAGGTCTTGCTGTGTCACAATGGATGCTGTGCTCCATGAGGCCCTCCAAAGTCATCATGGAGCCTTGATTCCATGTGCTTCCATTGTGTCCCTGGGATCGCCTTGGTTCCATCAGTTTCCTTAGTGGCACAATGCTCTCCATGCTTCCATGATTGCCCACAATGTCACAATGCTCTCCATGCTTCCATGAGGCCCTGCTTTGCCACAATGGTCCCCTTGTGTCCATGAGGCCCCGCTGTGTCCCAGTGGACGGAGGGTTCCATGAGGTTCCGTGCTGTCCCCATGGTCTTCTGGAATCCGCAGTGTAACAATGGACCATTGCTTCCAGGCGGCCTCTCTGTGTCACAACGGGCTCCTTGATTCCATGATTCCCCACGGTGTCACCATGGAGCCTTGTTTCTAGGAGGTTCTGTACTGTCACAATTGTCTCCTTGATGCCATGAGCCCCTGCAGTGTCACAATGGCTCCTTGCTTCCATGAGGAACACAAAAGCTTTGCATCAACACTGAGCAACAGCTGCTGAACACACCTGGGAGCATCTGCTTGCATCAAAAGAGGGCTTCAAGCTGAGAATGGCAGCAGCAGCTTCCATCTGCAACAGAGAGCCAGGCAAAGGACAGGGACAGAGAATTCAGTGGAAAGACTGCAGGAATTCTGCTCCCAGAGATCATTCCTGCTCACAGTGTCCCTTGTAGAAAGGGGACATCATTCCACGCAGCCTGGACTGAGTATGTAGGGTTTGTCGTTTAGGAAACCTGCTCAGGCTTTTCCATACTTTCCTTACAAACAGGAAAACTTCTCTGGGCCTGTGTGCAGGCAGAGCCCTGAGGAGAGCAGTTGGCACATGGTGCCATGGGCTGGGACAGCCAGCTGCAGAGCTCAAGGGAAGAAGCCCCGCTGTGTCACAATGGCTCCTTGGCTTCATGTGCATCACCTGTGTCACCATGGTCTCCTTGATTCCATGAGGCCCCACTGTGTCACAATGGCTCCTTGGCTTCATGTGCATCACCTGTGTCACAATAGTCTCCTTGATTCCATGAGGCCCCACTGTGTCACAATGGCTCCTTGGCTTCATGTGCATCACCTGTGTCACCATGGTCTCCTTGATTCCATGAGGCCCCACTGTGTCACAATGGCTCCTTGGCTTCATGTGCATCACCTGTGTCACCATGGTCTCCTTGATTCCATGAGGCCCCACTGTGTCACAATGGCTCCTTGGCTTCATGTGCATCACCTGTGTCACAATGGTCTCCTTGATTCCATGAGGTTCCGCAGTGTCACCATGCTCACCTTTGATCCACATTGTCATAATGGACAATTGCTTCCATGTGGCCCCACTCTGTCACAATAGGCCCTTGGTTCCATACGTTTTCTAGAATGTAATGTATAATTTTCTACAATGTAACAATGGACTCCTTGGTTCTGGGAGCTACCCTGCTTTTTGCAGAGGTGTCTTTGGTTCCAACAAGGCCCCGCTGTGTCTCAGTGCACCCTGGCTTCCATGCGCATCTGGAGTATCACAAAGGCTCCTTGGTTCCACGAGGTCTTGCTGTGTCACAATGGATGCTGTGCTCCATGAGGCCCTCCAAAGTCATCATGGAGCCTTGATTCCATGTGCTTCCATTGTGTCCCAGTGATCGCCTTGGTTCCATCAGTTTCCTTAGTGGCACAATGCTCTCCATGCTTCCATGAGGCCCTGCTTTGCCACAATGGTCCCCTTGTGTCCATGAGGCCCCGCTGTGTCCCAGTGGATGGAGGGTTCCATGAGGTTCCGTGCTGTCCCATGGTCTTCTTGAATCCGCAGTGTAACAATGGACCATTGCTTCCAGGCGGCCTCTCTGTGTCACAAGGGGCTCCTTGATTCCATGATTCCCCACGGTGTCACCATGGAGCCTTGTTTCTAGGAGGTTCTGTACTGTCACAATTGTCTCCTTGATCCCATGAGCCCCTGCAGTGTCACAATGGCTCCTTGCTTCCATGAGGAACACAAAAGCTTTGCATCAACACTGAGCAACAGCTGCTGAACACACCTGGGAGCACCTGCTTGCATCAAAAGAGGGCTTCAAGCTGAGAATGGCAGCAGCAGCTTCCATCTGCAACAGAGAGCCAGGCAAAGGACAGGGACAGAGAATTCAGTGGAAAGACTGCGAGAATTCTGCTTTCAGAGATCATTCCTGCTCACAGGGTCCCTTGTAGAAAGGGGACATCATTCCAGGCAGCCTGGACGGAGCATGTAGGGTTTGTTGTTGAGGAAACCTGCTCAGGCTTTTCCATTCTTTCCTTACAAACAGGAAAACTTCTCTGGGCCTGTGTGCAGGCAGAGCCCTGAGGAGAGCAGATGGCACATGGTGCCGTGGGCTGGGACCGCCAGCTGCAGAGCTCAAGGGAAGAAGCCCCGCTGTGTCACAATGGCTCCTTGGCTTCATGTGCATCACCTGTGTCACCATGGTCTCCTTGATTCCATGAGGCCCCACTGTGTCACAATGGCTCCTTGGCTTCATGTGCATCACCTGTGTGACCATAGTCTCCTTGATTCCATGAGGCCCCACTGGGTCACAATGGCTCCTTGGCTTCATGTGCATCACCTGTGTCACAATAGTCTCCTTGATTCCATGAGGCCCCACTGTGTCACAATGGCTCCTTGGCTTCATCTGCATCACCTGTGTCACAATGGTCTCCTTGATTCCATGAGGCCCCACTGGGTCACAATGGCTCCTTGCTTCCATGAGGTTCCGCAGTGTCACCATGCTCACCTTTGATCCACATTGTCATAATGGACAATTGCTTCCATGTGGCCCCACGGTGTCACAATAGCCCCTTGGTTCCATAGGTTTTCTAGAATGTAATGTATAATTTTCTACAATGTAACAATGGACTCCTTGGTTCTGGGAGCTACCCTGCTTTTTGCAGAGGTGTCTTTGGTTCCAACAAGGCCCCGCTGTGTCTCAGTGCACCCTGGCTTCCATGCGCATCTGGACTATCACAAAGGCTCCTTGGTTCCACGAGGTCTTGCTGTGTCACAATGGATGCTGTGCTCCATGAGGCCCTCCAAAGTCATCATGGAGCCTTGATTCCATGTGCTTCCATTGTGTCCCAGTGATCGCCTTGGTTCCATCAGTTTCCTTAGTGGCACAATGCTCTCCATGCTTCCATGATTGCCCACAATGTCACAATGCTCTCCATGCTTCCATGAGGCCCTGCTTTGCCACAATGGTCCCCTTGTGTCCATGAGGCCCCGCTGTGTCCCAGTGGACGGAGGGTTCCATGAGGTTCCGTGCTGTCCCCATGGTCTTCTTGAATCCGCAGTGTAACAATGGACCATTGCTTCCAGGCGGCCTCTCTGTGTCACAAGGGGCTCCTTGATTCCATGATTCGCCACGGTGTCACCATGGAGCCTTGTTTCTAGGAGGTTCTGTAGTGTCACAATTGTCTCCTTGATGCCATGAGCCCCTGCAGTGTCACAATGGCTCCTTGCTTCCATGAGGAACACAAAAGCTTTGCATCAACACTGAGCAACAGCTGCTGAACACACCTGGGAGCATCTGCTTGCATCAAAAGAGGGCTTCAAGCTGAGAATGGCAGCAGCAGCTTCCATCTGCAACAGAGAGCCAGGCAAAGGACAGGGACAGAGAATTCAGTGGAAAGACTGCGAGAATTCTGCTTTCAGAGATCATTCCTGCTCACAGGGTCCCTTGTAGAAAGGGGACATCATTCCAGGCAGCCTGGACGGAGCATGTAGGGTTTGTTGTTGAGGAAACCTGCTCAGGCTTTTCCATTCTTTCCTTACAAACAGGAAAACTTCTCTGGGCCTGTGTGCAGGCAGAGCCCTGAGGAGAGCAGATGGCACATGGTGCCGTGGGCTGGGACCGCCAGCTGCAGAGCTCAAGGGAAGAAGCCCCGCTGTGTCACAATGGCTCCTTGGCTTCATGTGCATCACCTGTGTCACCATGGTCTCCTTGATTCCATGAGGCCCCACTGGGTCACAATGGCTCCTTGGCTTCATGTGCATCACCTGTGTCACCATGGTCTCCTTGATTCCATGAGGCCCCACTGGGTCACAATGGCTCCTTGGCTTCCATGAGGTTCCGCAGTGTCACCATGCTCACCTTTGATCCACATTGTCATAATGGACAATTGCTTCCATGTGGCCCCACTGTGTCACAATAGCCCCTTGGTTCCATAGGTTTTCTAGAATGTAATGTATAATTTTCTACAATGTAACAATGGACTCCTTGGTTCTGGGAGCTACCCTGCTTTTTGCAGAGGTGTCTTTGGTTCCAACAAGGCCCCGCTGTGTCTCAGTGCACCCTGGCTTCCATGCGCATCTGGACTATCACAAAGGCTCCTTGGTTCCACGAGGTCTTGCTGTGTCACAATGGATGCTGTGCTCCATGAGGCCCTCCAAAGTCATCATGGAGCCTTGATTCCATGTGCTTCCATTGTGTCCCAGTGATCGCCTTGGTTCCATCAGTTTCCTTAGTGGCACAATGCTCTCCATGCTTCCATGATTGCCCACAATGTCACAATGCTCTCCATGCTTCCATGAGGCCCTGCTTTGCCACAATGGTCCCCTTGTGACCATGAGGCCCCGCTGTGTCCCAATGGACGGAGGGTCCCATGAGGTTCCGTGCTGCCCCATGGTCTTCTTGAATCCGCAGTGTAACAGTGGACCATTGCTTCCAGGCGGCCTCTCTGTGTCACAAGGGGCTCCTTGATTCCATGATTCCCCATGGTGTCACCATGGAGCCTTGTTTCTAGGAGGTTTTGTACTGTCACAATTGTCTCCTTGATCCCATGAGCCCCCGCTGTGTCACAATGGCTCCTTGGCTTCATGTGCATCACCTGTGTCACCATGGTCTCCTTGATTCCATGAGGCCTCGCTGTGTCCCAATGGACGGATGGTTCCATGAGGTTCCGTGCTGTCCCCATGGTCTTCTTGAATCCGCAGTGTAACAATGGACCATTGCTTCCAGGCGGCCTCTCTGTGTCACAAGGGGCTCCTTGATTCCATGATTCGCCACGGTGTCACCATGGAGCCTTGTTTCTAGGAGGTTCTGTACTGTCACAATTGTCTCCTTGATCCCATGAGCCCCTGCAGTGTCACAATGGCTCCTTGCTTCCATGAGGAACACAAAAGCTTTGCATCAACACTGAGCAACAGCTGCTGAACACACCTGGGAGCACCTGCTTGCATCAACAGAGGGCTTCAAGCTGAGAATGGCAGCAGCAGCTTCCATCTGCAACAGAGAGCCAGGCAAAGGACAGGGACAGAGAATTCAGTGGAAAGACTGCGAGAATTCTGCTTTCAGAGATCATTCCTGCTCACAGTGTCCCGTGTAGAAAGGGGACATCATTCCAGGCAGCCTCGACGGAGCATGTAGGGATTTTTGTTTAGGAAACCTGCTCAGGCTTTTCCATTCTTTCCTTACAAACAGGAAAACTTCTCTGGGCCTGTGTTCAGGCAGAGCCCTGAGGAGAGCAGATGGCACATGGTGCCGTGGGCTGGGACCGCCAGCTGCAGAGCTCAAGGGAAGAAGCCCCGCTGTGTCACAATGGCTCCTTGGCTTCATGTGCATCACCTGTGTCACCATGGTCTCCTTGATTCCATGAGGCCCCACTGTGTCACAATGGCTCCTTGGCTTCATGTGCATCACCTGTGTCACAATAGTTTCCTTGATTCCATGAGGCCCCACTGTGTCACAATGGCTCCTTGGCTTCATGTGCATCACCTGTGTCACAATAGTCTCCTTGATTCCATGAGGCCCCACCGTGTCACAATGGCTCCTTGCTTCCATGAGGTTCCGCAGTGTCACCATGCTCACCTTTGATCCACATTGTCATAATGGACAATTGCTTCCATGTGGCCCCACTGTGTCACAATAGCCCCTTGGTTCCATAGGTTTTCTAGAATGTAATGTATAATTTTCTACAATGTAACAATGGACTCCTTGGTTCTGGGAGCTACCCTGCTTTTTGCAGAGGTGTCTTTGGTTCCAACAAGGCCCCGCTGTGTCTCAGTGCACCCTGGCTTCCATGCGCATCTGGAGTATCACAAAGGCTCCTTGGTTCCACGAGGTCTTGCTGTGTCACAATGGATGCTGTGCTCCATGAGGCCCTCCAAAGTATTCATGGAGCTTTGATTCCATGTGCTTCCATTGTGTCCCAGTGATCGCCTTGGTTCCATCAGTTTCCTTAGTGGCACAATGCTCTCCATGCTTCCATGATTGCCCACAATGTCACAATGCTCTCCATGCTTCCATGAGGCCCTGCTTTGCCACAATGGTCCCCTTGTGACCATGAGGCCCCGCTGTGTCCCAATGGACGGAGGGTCCCATGAGGTTCCGTGCTGTCCCATGGTCTTCTTGAATCCGCAGTGTAACAATGGACCATTGCTTCCAGGCGGCCTCTCTGTGTCACAAGGGGCTCCTTGATTCCATGATTCCCCACGGCGTCACCATGGAGCCTTGTTTCTAGGAGGTTCTGTACTGTCACAATTGTCTCCTTGATGCCATGAGCCCCTGCAGTGTCACAATGGCTCCTTGCTTCCATGAGGAACACAAAAGCTTTGCATCAACACTGAGCAACAGCTGCTGAACACACCTGGGAGCACCTGCTTGCATCAAAAGAGGGCTTCAAGCTGAGAATGGCAGCAGCAGCTTCCATCTGCAACAGAGAGCCAGGCAAAGGACAGGGACAGAGAATTCAGTGGAAAGACTGCGAGAATTCTGCTTTCAGAGATCATTCCTGCTCACAGGGTCCCTTGTAGAAAGGGGACATCATTCCAGGCAGCCTGGACGGAGCATGTAGGGTTTGTTGTTGAGGAAACCTGCTCAGGCTTTTCCATTCTTTCCTTACAAACAGGAAAACTTCTCTGGGCCTGTGTGCAGGCAGAGCCCTGAGGAGAGCAGATGGCACATGGTGCCGTGGGCTGGGACCGCCAGCTGCAGAGCTCAAGGGAAGAAGCCCCGCTGTGTCACAATGGCTCCTTGGCTTCATGTGCATCACCTGTGTCACCATGGTCTCCTTGATTCCATGAGGCCCCACTGTGTCACAATGGCTCCTTGGCTTCATGTGCATCACCTGTGTCACCATGGTCTCCTTGATTCCATGAGGCCCCACTGTGTCACAATGGCTCCTTGGCTTCATGTGCATCACCTGTGTCACAATAGTCTCCTTGATTCCATGATGCCCCACCGTGTCACAATGGCTCCTTGCTTCCATGAGGTTCCGCAGTGTCACCATGCTCACCTTTGATCCACATTGTCATAATGGACAATTGCTTCCATGTGGCCCCACTGTGTCACAATAGCCCCTTGGTTCCATAGGTTTTCTAGAATGTAATGTATAATTTTCTACAATGTAACAATGGACTCCTTGGTTCTGGGAGCTACCCTGCTTTTTGCAGAGGTGTCTTTGGTTCCAACAAGGCCCCGCTGTGTCTCAGTGCACCCTGGCTTCCATGCGCATCTGGACTATCACAAAGGCTCCTTGGTTCCACGAGGTCTTGCTGTGTCACAATGGATGCTGTGCTCCATGAGGCCCTCCAAAGTCATCATGGAGCCTTGATTCCATGTGCTTCCATTGTGTCCCAGTGATCGCCTTGGTTCCATCAGTTTCCTTAGTGGCACAATGCTCTCCATGCTTCCATGAGGCCCTGCTTTGCCACAATGGTCCCCTTGTGTCCATGAGGCCCAGCTGTGTCCCAATGGACAGATGGTTCCATGAGGATCCATGCTGTCCCCATGGTCTTCTTGAATCCGCAGTGTAACAATGGACCATTGCTTCCAGGCGGCCTCTCTGTGTCACAAGGGGCTCCTTGATTCCATGATTCCCCACGGTGTCACCATGGAGCCTTGTTTCTAGGAGGTTCTGTACTGTCACAATTGTCTCCTTGATCCCATGAGCCCCTGCAGTGTCACAATGGCTCCTTGCTTCCATGAGGAACACAAAAGCTTTGCATCAACACTGAGCAACAGCTGCTGAACACACCTGGGAGCATCTGCTTGCATCAAAAGAGGGCTTCAAGCTGAGAATGGCAGCAGCAGCTTCCATCTGCAACAGAGAGCCAGGCAAAGGACAGGGACAGAGAATTCAGTGGAAAGACTGCAGGAATTCTGATCCCAGAGATCATTCCTGCTCACAGTGTCCCGTGTAGAAAGGGGACATCATTCCACGCAGCCTGGACTGAGTATATAGGGTTTGTTGTTTAGGAAACCTGCTCAGGCTTTTCCATACTTTCCTTACAAACAGGAAAACTTCTCTGGGCCTGTGTGCAGGTAGAGCCCTGAGGAGAGCAGTTGGCACATGGTGCCATGGGCTGGGACAGCCAGCTGCAGAGCTGAAGGGAAGAAGCCCCGCTGTGTCACAATGGCTCCTTGGCTTCATGTGCATCACCTGTGTCACCATGGTCTCCTTGATTCCATGAGGCCCCACTGTGTCACAATGGCTCCTTGGCTTCATGTGCATCACCTGTGTCACCATGGTCTCCTTGATTCCATGAGGCCCCACTGTGTCACAATGGCTCCTTGGCTTCATGTGCATCACCTGTGTCACCATGGTCTCCTTGATTCCATGAGGCCCCACTGTGTCACAATGGCTCCTTGGCTTCATGTGCATCACCTGTGTCACCATGGTCTCCTTGATTCCATGAGGTTCCGCAGTGTCACCATGCTCACCTTTGATCCACATTGTCATAATGGACAATTGCTTCCATGTGGCCTCACTGTGTCACAATAGCCCCTTGGTTCCATAGGTTTTCTAGAATGTAATGTATAATTTTCTACAATGTAACAATGGACTCCTTGGTTCTGGGAGCTACCCTGCTTTTTGCAGAGGTGTCTTTGGTTCCAACAAGGCCCCGCTGTGTCTCAGTGCACCCTGGCTTCCATGCGCATCTGGACTATCACAAAGGCTCCTTGGTTCCACGAGGTCTTGCTGTGTCACAATGGATCCTGTGCTCCATGAGGCCCTCCAAAGTCATCATGGAGCCTTGATTCCATGTGCTTCCATTGTGTCCCAGTGATCGCCTTGGTTCCATCAGTTTCCTTAGTGGCACAATGCTCTCCATGCTTCCATGAGGCCCTGCTTTGCCACAATGGTCCCCTTGTGTCCATGAGGCCCCGCTGTGTCCCAATGGACAGATGGTTCCATGAGGTTCCATGCTGTCCCCATGGTCTTCTTGAATCCGCAGTGTAACAATGGACCATTGCTTCCAGGCGGCCTCTCTGTGTCACAACGGGCTCCTTGATTCCATGATTCCCCACGGTGTCACCATGGAGCCTTGTTTCTAGGAGGTTCTGTACTGTCACAATTGTCTCCTTGATGCCATGAGCCCCTGCAGTGTCACAATGGCTCCTTGCTTCCATGAGGAACACAAAAGCTTTGCATCAACACTGAGCAACAGCTGCTGAACACACCTGGGAGCATCTGCTTGCATCAAAAGAGGGCTTCAAGCTGAGAAAGGCAGCAGCAGCTTCCATCTGCAACAGAGAGCCAGGCAAAGGACAGGGACAGAGAATTCAGTGGAAAGACTGCGGGAATTCTGCTCCCAGAGATCATTCCTGCTCACAGTGTCCCTTGTAGAAAGGGGACATCATTCCAGGCAGCCTGGACTGAGTATGTAGGGTTTGTTGTTTAGGAAACCTGCTCAGGCTTTTCCATTCTTTCCTTACAAACAGGAAAACTTCTCTGGGCCTGTGTGCAGGCAGAGCCCTGAGGAGAGCAGATGGCACATGGTGCCGTGGGCTGGGACAGCCAGCTGCAGAGCTCAAGGGAAGAAGCCCCACTGTGTCACAATGGCTCCTTGGCTTCACGTGCATCACCTGTGTCACCATGGTCTCCTTGATTCCATGAGGCCCCACTTTGTCACAAAGGCTCCTTGCTTCCATGAGGTTCCGCAGTGTCACCATGCTCACCTTTGATCCACATTGTCATAATGGACAATTGCTTCCATGTGGCCCTACGGTGTCACAATAGCCCATTTGTTCCATAGGTTTTCTAGAATGTAATGTATAATTTTCTACAATGTAACAATGGACTCCTTGGTTCTGGGAGCAACCTTGCTTTTTGCAGAGGTGTCTTTGGTTCCAACAAGGCCCCGCTGTGTCTCAGTGCACCCTGGCTTCCATGCGCATCTGGACTATCACAAAGGCTCCTTGGTTCCACGAGGTCTTGCTGTGTCACAATGGATGCTGTGCTCCATGAGGCCCTCCAAAGTCATCATGGAGCCTTGATTCCATGTGCTTCCATTGTGTCCCTGGGATCGCCTTGGTTCCATCAGTTTCCTTAGTGGCACAATGCTCTCCATGCTTCCATGATTGCCCACAATGTCACAATGCTCTCCATGCTTCCATGAGGCCCTGCTTTGCCACAATGGTCCCCTTGTGTCCATGAGGCCCCGCTGTGTCCCAGTGGACGGAGGGTTCCATGAGGTTCCGTGCTGTCCCCATGGTCTTCTGGAATCCGCAGTGTAACAATGGACCATTGCTTCCAGGCGGCCTCTCTGTGTCACAACGGGCTCCTTGATTCCATGATTCCCCACGGTGTCACCATGGAGCCTTGTTTCTAGGAGGTTCTGTACTGTCACAATTGTCTCCTTGATCCCATGAGCCCCTGCAGTGTCACAATGGCTCCTTGCTTCCATGAGGAACACAAAAGCTTTGCATCAACACTGAGCAACAGCTGCTGAACACACCTGGGAGCATCTGCTTGCATCAAAAGAGGGCTTCAAGCTGAGAATGGCAGCAGCAGCTTCCATCTGCAACAGAGAGCCAGGCAAAGGACAGGGACAGAGAATTCAGTGGAAAGACTGCAGGAATTCTGCTCCCAGAGATCATTCCTGCTCACAGTGTCCCTTGTAGAAAGGGGACATCATTCCACGCAGCCTGGACTGAGTATGTAGGGTTTGTCGTTTAGGAAACCTGCTCAGGCTTTTCCATACTTTCCTTACAAACAGGAAAACTTCTCTGGGCCTGTGTGCAGGCAGAGCCCTGAGGAGAGCAGTTGGCACATGGTGCCATGGGCTGGGACAGCCAGCTGCAGAGCTGAAGGGAAGAAGCCCCGCTGTGTCACAATGGCTCCTTGGCTTCATGTGCATCACCTGTGTCACCATGGTCTCCTTGATTCCATGAGGCCCCACTGTGTCACAATGGCTCCTTGGCTTCATGTGCATCACCTGTGTCACAATAGTCTCCTTGATTCCATGAGGCCCCACTGTGTCACAATGGCTCCTTGGCTTCATGTGCATCACCTGTGTCACCATGGTCTCCTTGATTCCATGAGGCCCCACTGTGTCACAATGGCTCCTTGGCTTCATGTGCATCACCTGTGTCACCATGGTCTCCTTGATTCCATGAGGCCCCACTGTGTCACAATGGCTCCTTGGCTTCATGTGCATCACCTGTGTCACAATGGTCTCCTTGATTCCATGAGGTTCCGCAGTGTCACCATGCTCACCTTTGATCCACATTGTCATAATGGACAATTGCTTCCATGTGGCCCCACTCTGTCACAATAGGCCCTTGGTTCCATACGTTTTCTAGAATGTAATGTATAATTTTCTACAATGTAACAATGGACTCCTTGGTTCTGGGAGCTACCCTGCTTTTTGCAGAGGTGTCTTTGGTTCCAACAAGGCCCCGCTGTGTCTCAGTGCACCCTGGCTTCCATGCGCATCTGGAGTATCACAAAGGCTCCTTGGTTCCACGAGGTCTTGCTGTGTCACAATGGATGCTGTGCTCCATGAGGCCCTCCAAAGTCATCATGGAGCCTTGATTCCATGTGCTTCCATTGTGTCCCAGTGATCGCCTTGGTTCCATCAGTTTCCTTAGTGGCACAATGCTCTCCATGCTTCCATGAGGCCCAGCTTTGCCACAATGGTCCCCTTGTGTCCATGAGGCCCCGCTGTGTCCCAGTGGATGGAGGGTTCCATGAGGTTCCGTGCTGTCCCCATGGTCTTCTTGAATCCGCAGTGTAACAATGGACCATTGCTTCCAGGCGGCCTCTCTGTGTCACAAGGGGCTCCTTGATTCCATGATTCGCCACGGTGTCACCATGGAGCCTTGTTTCTAGGAGGTTCTGTACTGTCACAATTGTCTCCTTGATCCCATGAGCCCCTGCAGTGTCACAATGGCTCCTTGCTTCCATGAGGAACACAAAAGCTTTGCATCAACACTGAGCAACAGCTGCTGAACACACCTGGGAGCACCTGCTTGCATCAAAAGAGGGCTTCAAGCTGAGAATGGCAGCAGCAGCTTCCATCTGCAACAGAGAGCCAGGCAAAGGACAGGGGCAGAGAATTCAGTGGAAAGACTGCGAGAATTCTGCTTTCAGAGATCATTCCTGCTCACAGTGTCCCTTGTAGAAAGGGGACATCATTCCACGCAGCCTGGACGGAGCATGTAGGGTTTGTTGTTGAGGAAACCTGCTCAGGCTTTTCCATTCTTTCCTTACAAACAGGAAAACTTCTCTGGGCCTGTGTGCAGGCAGAGCCCTGAGGAGAGCAGATGGCACATGGTGCCGTGGGCTGGGACAGCCAGCTGCAGAGCTCAAGGGAAGAAGCCCTGCTGTGTCACAATGGCTCCTTGGCTTCATGTGCATCACCTGTGTCACCATGGTCTCCTTGATTCCATGAGGCCCCACTGTGTCACAATGGCTCCTTGGCTTCATGTGCATCACCTGTGTCACCATGGTCTCCTTGATTCCATGAGGCCCCACTGGGTCACAATGGCTCCTTGGCTTCATGTGCATCACCTGTGTCACCATGGTCTCCTTGATTCCATGAGGCCCCACTGCGTCTCAAAGGCTCCTTGCTTCCATGAGGTTCCGCAGTGTCACCATGCTCACCTTTGATCCACATTGTCATAATGGACAATTGCTTCCATGTGGCCCCACTGTGTCACAATAGCCTCTTGGTTCCATAGGTTTTCTAGAATGTAATGTATAATTTTCTACAATGTAACAATGGACTCCTTGGTTCTGGGAGCTACCCTGCTTTTTGCAGAGGTGTCTTTGGTTCCAACAAGGCCCCGCTGTGTCTCAGTGCACCCTGGCTTCCATGCGCATCTGGACTATCACAAAGGCTCCTTGGTTCCTCGAGGTCTTGCTGTGTCACAATGGATCCTGTGCTCCATGAGGCCCTCCAAAGTCATCATGGAGCCTTGATTCCATGTGCTTCCATTGTGTCCCAGTGATCGCCTTGGTTCCATCAGTTTCCTTAGTGGCACAATGCTCTCCATGCTTCCATGATTGCCCACAATGTCACAATGCTCTCCATGCTTCCATGAGGCCCTGCTTTGCCACAATGGTCCCCTTGTGTCCATGAGGCCCCGCTGTGTCCCAATGGACGGAGGGTTCCATGAGGTTCCGTGCTGTCCCCATGGTCTTCTTGAATCCGCAGTGTAACAATGGACCATTGCTTCCAGGCGGCCTCTCTGTGTCACAAGGGGCTCCTTGATTCCATGATTCGCCACGGTGTCACCATGGAGCCTTGTTTCTAGGAGGTTCTGTACTGTCACAATTGTCTCCTTGATGCCATGAGCCCCTGCAGTGTCACAATGGCTCCTTGGCTTCATGTGCATCACCTGTGTCACCATGGTCTCCTTGATTCCATGAGGCCCCACTGTGTCACAATGGCTCCTTGGCTTCATGTGCATCACCTGTGTCACAATGGTCTCCTTGATTCCATGAGGCCCCACTGTGTCACAATGGCTCCTTGGCTTCATGTGCATCACCTGTGTCACAATAGTCTCCTTGATTCCATGAGGTTCCGCAGTGTCACCATGCTCACCTTTGATCCACATTGTCATAATGGACAATTGCTTCCATGTGGCCCCACTCTGTCACAATAGGCCCTTGGTTCCATAGGTTTTCTAGAATGTAATGTATAATTTTCTACAATGTAACAATGGACTCCTTGGTTCTGGGAGCTACCCTGCTTTTTGCAGAGGTGTCTTTGGTTCCAACAAGGCCCCGCTGTGTCTCAGTGCACCCTGGCTTCCATGCGCATCTGGAGTATCACAAAGGCTCCTTGGTTCCACGAGGTCTTGCTGTGTCACAATGGATGCTGTGCTCCATGAGGCCCTCCAAAGTCATCATGGAGCCTTGATTCCATGTGCTTCCATTGTGTCCCAGTGATCGCCTTGGTTCCATCAGTTTCCTTAGTGGCACAATGCTCTCCATGCTTCCATGAGGCCCTGCTTTGCCACAATGGTCCCCTTGTGTCCATGAGGCCCCGCTGTGTCCCAATGGACAGATGGTTCCATGAGGTTCCATGCTGTCCCCATGGTCTTCTTGAATCCGCAGTGTAACAATGGACCATTGCTTCCAGGCGGCCTCTCTGTGTCACAAGGGGCTCCTTGATTCCATGATTCCCCACGGTGTCACCATGGAGCCTTGTTTCTAGGAGGTTCTGTACTGTCACAATTGTCTCCTTGATCCCATGAGCCCCTGCAGTGTCACAATGGCTCCTTGCTTCCATGAGGAACACAAAAGCTTTGCATCAACACTGAGCAACAGCTGCTGAACACACCTGGGAGCATCTGCTTGCATCAAAAGAGGGCTTCAAGCTGAGAAAGGCACCAGCAGCTTCCATCTGCAACAGAGAGCCAGGCAAAGGACAGGGGCAGAGAATTCAGTGGAAAGACTGCGGGAATTCTGCTCCCAGAGATCATTCCTGCTCACAGTGTCCCGTGTAGAAAGGGGACATCATTCCACGCAGCCTGGACTGAGTATGTAGGGTTTGTTGTTTAGGAAACCTGCTCAGGCTTTTCCATACTTTCCTTACAAACAGGAAAACTTCTCTGGGCCTGTGTGCAGGCAGAGCCCTGAGGAGAGCAGTTGGCACATGGTGCCATGGGCTGGGACCGCCAGCTGCAGAGCTCAAGGGAAGAAGCCCCGCTGTGTCACAATGGCTCCTTGGCTTCATGTGCATCACCTGTGTCACCATGGTCTCCTTGATTCCATGAGGCCCCACTGTGTCACAATGGCTCCTTGGCTTCATGTGCATCACCTGTGTCACCATGGTCTCCTTGATTCCATGAGGCCCCACTGTGTCACAATGGCTCCTTGGCTTCATGTGCATCACCTGTGTCACCATGGTCTCCTTGATTCCATGAGGCCCCACTGTGTCACAATGGCTCCTTGGCTTCATGTGCATCACCTGTGTCACAATGGTCTCCTTGATTCCATGAGGTTCCGCAGTGTCACCATGCTCACCTTTGATCCACATTGTCATAATGGACAATTGCTTCCATATGGCCCCACTCTGTCACAATAGGCCCTTGGTTCCATAGGTTTTCTAGAATGTAATGTATAATTTTCTACAATGTAACAATGGACTCCTTGGTTCTGGGAGCTACCCTGCTTTTTGCAGAGGTGTCTTTGGTTCCAACAAGGCCCCGCTGTGTCTCAGTGCACCCTGGCTTCCATGCGCATCTGGAGTATCACAAAGGCTCCTTGGTTCCACGAGGTCTTGCTGTGTCACAATGGATCCTGTGCTCCATGAGGCCCTCCAAAGTCATCATGGAGCCTTGATTCCATGTGCTTCCATTGTGTCCCAGTGATCGCCTTGGTTCCATCAGTTTCCTTAGTGGCACAATGCTCTCCATGCTTCCATGAGGCCCTGCTTTGCCACAATGGTCCCCTTGTGTCCATGAGGCCCCGCTGTGTCCCAATGGACAGATGGTTCCATGAGGTTCCATGCTGTCCCCATGGTCTTCCTGAATCCGCAGTGTAACAATGGACCATTGCTTCCAGGCGGCCTCTCTGTGTCACAACGGGCTCCTTGATTCCATGATTCCCCACGGTGTCACCATGGAGCCTTGTTTCTAGGAGGTTCTGTACTGTCACAATTGTCTCCTTGATCCCATGAGCCCCTGCAGTGTCACAATGGCTCCTTGCTTCCATGAGGAACACAAAAGCTTTGCATCAACACTGAGCAACAGCTGCTGAACACACCTGGGAGCATCTGCTTGCATCAAAAGAGGGCTTCAAGCTGAGAAAGGCACCAGCAGCTTCCATCTGCAACAGAGAGCCAGGCAAAGGACAGGGACAGAGAATTCAGTGGAAAGACTGCGGGAATTCTGCTCCCAGAGATCATTCCTGCTCACAGTGTCCCTTGTAGAAAGGGGACATCATTCCAGGCAGCCTGGACTGAGTATGTAGGGTTTGTTGTTTAGGAAACCTGCTCAGGCTTTTCCATTCTTTCCTTACAAACAGGAAAACTTCTCTGGGCCTGTGTGCAGGCAGAGCCCTGAGGAGAGCAGATGGCACATGGTGCCGTGGGCTGGGACAGCCAGCTGCAGAGCTCAAGGGAAGAAGCCCCACTGTGTCACAATGGCTCCTTGGCTTCATGTGCATCACCTGTGTCACCATGGTCTCCTTGATTCCATGAGGCCCCACTGCGTCACAATGGCTCCTTGCTTCCATGAGGTTTCGCAGTGTCACCATGCTCACCTTTGATCCACATTGTCATAATGGACAATTGCTTCCATGTGGCCCTACAGTGTCACAATAGCCCCTTGGTTCCATAGGTTTTCTAGAATGTAATGTATAATTTTCTACAATGTAACAATGGACTCCTTGGTTCTGGGAGCAACCTTGCTTTTTGCAGAGGTGTCTTTGGTTCCAACAAGGCCCCGCTGTGTCTCAGTGCACCCGGGCTTCCATGCGCATCTGGACTATCACAAAGGCTCCTTGGTTCCACGAGGTCTTGCTGTGTCACAATGGATGCTGTGCTCCATGAGGCCCTCCAAAGTCATCATGGAGCCTTGATTCCATGTGCTTCCATTGTGTCCCTGGGATCGCCTTGGTTCCATCAGTTTCCTTAGTGGCACAATGCTCTCCATGCTTCCATGATTGCCCACAATGTCACAATGCTCTCCATGCTTCCATGAGGCCCTGCTTTGCCACAATGGTCCCCTTGTGTCCATGAGGCCCCGCTGTGTCCCAGTGGACGGAGGGTTCCATGAGGTTCCGTGCTGTCCCCATGGTCTTCTGGAATCCGCAGTGTAACAATGGACCATTGCTTCCAGGCGGCCTCTCTGTGTCACAAGGGGCTCCTTGATTCCATGATTCCCCACGGTGTCACCATGGAGCCTTGTTTCTAGGAGGTTCTGTACTGTCACAATTGTCTCCTTGATGCCATGAGCCCCTGCAGTGTCACAATGGCTCCTTGCTTCCATGAGGAACACAAAAGCTTTGCATCAACACTGAGCAACAGCTGCTGAACACACCTGGGAGCATCTGCTTGCATCAAAAGAGGGCTTCAAGCTGAGAATGGCAGCAGCAGCTTCCATCTGCAACAGAGAGCCAGGCAAAGGACAGGGACAGAGAATTCAGTGGAAAGACTGCAGGAATTCTGCTCCCAGAGATCATTCCTGCTCACAGTGTCCCGTGTAGAAAGGGGACATCATTCCACGCAGCCTGGACTGAATATGTAGGGTTTGTCGTTTAGGAAACCTGCTCAGGCTTTTCCATACTTTCCTTACAAACAGGAAAACTTCTCTGGGCCTGTGTGCAGGCAGAGCCCTGAGGAGAGCAGTTGGCACATGGTGCCATGGGCTGGGACAGCCAGCTGCAGAGCTCAAGGGAAGAAGCCCCGCTGTGTCACAATGGCTCCTTGGCTTCATGTGCATCACCTGTGTCACCATGGTCTCCTTGATTCCATGAGGCCCCACTGTGTCACAATGGCTCCTTGGCTTCATGTGCATCACCTGTGTCACCATGGTCTCCTTGATTCCATGAGGCCCCACTGGGTCACAATGGCTCCTTGGCTTCATGTGCATCACCTGTGTCACCATGGTCTCCTTGATTCCATAAGGCCCCACTGTGTCACAATGGCTCCTTGGCTTCATGTGCATCACCTGTGTCACAATGGTCTCCTTGATTCCATGAGGTTCCGCAGTGTCACCATGCTCACCTTTGATCCACATTGTCATAATGGACAATTGCTTCCATGTGGCCCCACTCTGTCACAATAGGCCCTTGGTTCCATAGGTTTTCTAGAATGTAATGTATAATTTTCTACAATGTAACAATGGACTCCTTGGTTCTGGGAGCTACCCTGCTTTTTGCAGAGGTGTCTTTGGTTCCAACAAGGCCCCGCTGTGTCTCAGTGCACCCTGGCTTCCATGCGCATCTGGACTATCACAAAGGCTCCTTGGTTCCACGAGGTCTTGCTGTGTCACAATGGATGCTGTGCTCCATGAGGCCCTCCAAAGTCATCATGGAGCCTTGATTCCATGTGCTTCCATTGTGTCCCAGTGATCGCCTTGGTTCCATCAGTTTCCTTAGTGGCACAATGCTCTCCATGCTTCCATGAGGCCCTGCTTTGCCACAATGGTCCCCTTGTGTCCATGAGGCCCCGCTGTGTCCCAGTGGATGGAGGGTTCCATGAGGTTCCGTGCTGTCCCCATGGTCTTCTTGAATCCGCAGTGTAACGATGGACCATTGCTTCCAGGCGGCCTCTCTGTGTCACAAGGGGCTCCTTGATTCCATGATTCGCCACGGTGTCACCATGGAGCCTTGTTTCTAGGAGGTTCTGTACTGTCACAATTGTCTCCTTGATCCCATGAGCCCCTGCAGTGTCACAATGGCTCCTTGCTTCCATGAGGAACACAAAAGCTTTGCATCAACACTGAGCAACAGCTGCTGAACACACCTGGGAGCACCTGCTTGCATCAAAAGAGGGCTTCAAGCTGAGAATGGCAGCAGCAGCTTCCATCTGCAACAGAGAGCCAGGCAAAGGACAGGGACAGAGAATTCAGTGGAAAGACTGCGAGAATTCTGCTTTCAGAGATCATTCCTGCTCACAGGGTCCCTTGTAGAAAGGGGACATCATTCCAGGCAGCCTGGACGGAGCATGTAGGGTTTGTTGTTGAGGAAACCTGCTCAGGCTTTTCCATTCTTTCCTTACAAACAGGAAAACTTCTCTGGGCCTGTGTGCAGGCAGAGCCCTGAGGAGAGCAGATGGCACATGGTGCCGTGGGCTGGGACAGCCAGCTGCAGAGCTCAAGGGAAGAAGCCCTGCTGTGTCACAATGGCTCCTTGGCTTCATGTGCATCACCTGTGTCACCATGGTCTCCTTGATTCCATGAGGCCCCACTGTGTCACAATGGCTCCTTGGCTTCATGTGCATCACCTGTGTCACCATGGTCTCCTTGATTCCATGAGGCCCCACTGTGTCACAATGGCTCCTTGGCTTCATGTGCATCACCTGTGTCACCATGGTCTCCTTGATTCCATGAGGCCCCACTGCGTCTCAAAGGCTCCTTGCTTCCATGAGGTTCCGCAGTGTCACCATGCTCACCTTTGATCCACATTGTCATAATGGACAATTGCTTCCATGTGGCCCCACTGTGTCACAATAGCCCCTTGGTTCCATAGGTTTTCTAGAATGTAATGTATAATTTTCTACAATGTAACAATGGACTCCTTGGTTCTGGGAGCTACCCTGCTTTTTGCAGAGGTGTCTTTGGTTCCAACAAGGCCCCGCTGTGTCTCAGTGCACCCTGGCTTCCATGCGCATCTGGAGTATCACAAAGGCTCCTTGGTTCCACGAGGTCTTGCTGTGTCACAATGGATCCTGTGCTCCATGAGGCCCTCCAAAGTCATCATGGAGCCTTGATTCCATGTGCTTCCATTGTGGCCCAGGGATCGCCTTGGTTCCATCAATTTCCTTAGTGGCACAATGCTCTCCATGCTTCCATGATTGCCCACAATGTCACAATGCTCTCCATGCTTCCATGAGGCCCTGCTTTGCCACAATGGTCCCCTTGTGCCCATGAGGCCCCGCTGTGTCCCAGTGGACGGAGGGTTCCATGAGGTTCCGTGCTGTCCCCATGGTCTTCTTGAATCCGCAGTGTAACAATGGACCATTGCTTCCAGGCCGCCTCTCTGTGTCACAAGGGGCTCCTTGATTCCATGATTCCCCACGGTGTCACCATGGAGCCTTGTTTCTAGGAGGTTCTGTACTGTCACAATTGTCTCCTTGATGCCATGAGCCCCTGCAGTGTCACAATGGCTCCTTGCTTCCATGAGGAACACAAAAGCTTTGCATCAACACTGAGCAACAGCTGCTGAACACACCTGGGAGCACCTGCTTGCATCAAAAGAGGGCTTCAAGCTGAGAATGGCAGCAGCAGCTTCCATCTGCAACAGAGAGCCAGGCAAAGGACAGGGACAGAGAATTCAGTGGAAAGACTGCAAGAATTCTGCTTTCAGAGATCATTCCTGCTCACAGTGTCCCGTGTAGAAAGGGGACATCATTCCACGCAGCCTGGACTGAGCATGTAGGGTTTGTTGTTTAGGAAACCTGCTCAGGCTTTTCCATTCTTTCCTTACAAACAGGAAAACTTCTCTGGGCCTGTGTGCAGGCAGAGCCCTGAGGAGAGCAGTTGGCACATGGTGCCATGGGCTGGGACCGCCAGCTGCAGAGCTCAAGGGAAGAAGCCCCGCTGTGTCACAATGGCTCCTTGGCTTCATGTGCATCACCTGTGTCACCATGGTCTCCCTGATTCCATGAGGCCCCACTGTGTCACAATGGCTCCTTGGCTTCATGTGCATCACCTGTGTCACCATGGTCTCCTTGATTCCATGAGGCCCCACTGTGTCACAATGGCTCCTTGGCTTCATGTGCATCACCTGTGTCACAATAGTCTCCTTGATTCCATGAGGCCCCACTGTGTCACAATGGCTCCTTGGCTTCATGTGCATCACCTGTGTCACCATGGCCTCCTTGATTCCATGAGGCCCCACTGTGTCACAATGGCTCCTTGGCTTCATGTGCATCACCTGTGTCACCATGGTCTCCTTGATTCCATGAGGCCCCACTGTGTCACAATGGCTCCTTGGCTTCATGTGCATCACCTGTGTCACAATGGCTCCTTGCTTCCATGAGGTTCCGCAGTGTCACCATGCTCACCTTTGATCCACATTGTCATAATGGACAATTGCTTCCATGTGGCCCCACTGTGTCACAATAGCCCCTTGGTTCCATAGGTTTTCTAGAATGTAATGTATAATTTTCTACAATGTAACAATGGACTCCTTGGTTCTGGGAGCTACCCTGCTTTTTGCAGAGGTGTCTTTGGTTCCAACAAGGCCCCGCTGTGTCTCAGTGCACCCTGGCTTCCATGCGCATCTGGAGTATCACAAAGGCTCCTTGGTTCCACGAGGTCTTGCTGTGTCACAATGGATGCTGTGCTCCATGAGGCCCTCCAAAGTCATCATGGAGCCTTGATTCCATGTGCTTCCATTGTGGCCCAGTGATCGCCTTGGTTCCATCAGTTTCCTTAGTGGCACAATGCTCTCCATGCTTCCATGATTGCCCACAATGTCACAATGCTCTCCATGCTTCCATGAGGCCCTGCTTTGCCACAATGGTCCCCTTGTGCCCATGAGGCCCCGCTGTGTCCCAGTGGACGGAGGGTTCCATGAGGTTCCGTGCTGTCCCCATGGTCTTCTTGAATCCGCAGTGTAACAATGGACCATTGCTTCCAGGCGGCCTCTCTGTGTCACAAGGGGCTCCTTGATTCCATGATTCGCCACGGCGTCACCATGGAGCCTTGTTTCTAGGAGGTTCTGTACTGTCACAATTGTCTCCTTGATGCCATGAGCCCCTGCAGTGTCACAATGGCTCCTTGCTTCCATGAGGAACACAAAAGCTTTGCATCAACACTGAGCAACAGCTGCTGAACACACCTGGGAGCACCTGCTTGCATCAAAAGAGGGCTTCAAGCTGAGAATGGCAGCAGCAGCTTCCATCTGCAACAGAGAGCCAGGCAAAGGACAGGGACAGAGAATTCAGTGGAAAGACTGCAAGAATTCTGCTTTCAGAGATCATTCCTGCTCACAGTGTCCCGTGTAGAAAGGGGACATCATTCCAGGCAGCCTGGACGGAGCATGTAGGGTTTGTTGTTTAGGAAACCTGCTCAGGCTTTTCCATTCTTTCCTTACAAACAGGAAAACTTCTCTGGGCCTGTGTGCAGGCAGAGCCCTGAGGAGAGCAGTTGGCACATGGTGCCGTGGGCTGGGACCGCCAGCTGCAGAGCTCAAGGGAAGAAGCCCCGCTGTGTCACAATGGCTCCTTGGCTTCATGTGCATCACCTGTGTCACCATGGTCTCCTTGATTCCATGAGGCCCCACTGTGTCACAATGGCTCCTTGGCTTCATGTGCATCACCTGTGTCACCATGGTCTCCTTGATTCCATGAGGCCCCACTGTGTCACAATGGCTCCTTGGCTTCATGTGCATCACCTGTGTCACAATGGCTCCTTGCTTCCATGAGGTTCCGCAGTGTCACCATGCTCACCTTTGATCCACATTGTCATAATGGACAATTGCTTCCATGTGGCCCCACTGTGTCACAATAGCCCCTTGGTTCCATAGGTTTTCTAGAATGTAATGTATAATTTTCTACAATGTAACAATGGACTCCTTGGTTCTGGGAGCTACCCTGCTTTTTGCAGAGGTGTCTTTGGTTCCAACAAGGCCCCGCTGTGTCTCAGTGCACCCTGGCTTCCATGCGCATCTGGACTATCACAAAGGCTCCTTGGTTCCACGAGGTCTTGCTGTGTCACAATGGATCCTGTGCTCCATGAGGCCCTCCAAAGTCATCATGGAGCCTTGATTCCATGTGCTCCCATTGTGTCCCAGTGATCGCCTTGGTTCCATCAGTTTCCTTAGTGGCACAATGCTCTCCATGCTTCCATGATTGCCCACAATGTCACAATGCTCTCCATGCTTCCATGAGGCCCTGCTTTGCCACAATGGTCCCCTTGTGTCCATGAGGCCCCGCTGTGTCCCAGTGGACGGAGGGTTCCATGAGGTTCCGTGCTGTCCCCATGGTCTTCTTGAATCCGCAGTGTAACAATGGACCATTGCTTCCAGGCGGCCTCTCTGTGTCACAAGGGGCTCCTTGATTCCATGATTCGCCACGGTGTCACCATGGAGCCTTGTTTCTAGGAGGTTCTGTACTGTCACAATTGTCTCCTTGATGCCATGAGCCCCTGCAGTGTCACAATGGCTCCTTGCTTCCATGAGGAACACAAAAGCTTTGCATCAACACTGAGCAACAGCTGCTGAACACACCTGGGAGCACCTGCTTGCATCAAAAGAGGGCTTCAAGCTGAGAATGGCAGCAGCAGCTTCCATCTGCAACAGAGAGCCAGGCAAAGGACAGGGGCAGAGAATTCAGTGGAAAGACTGCGAGAATTCTGCTTTCAGAGATCATTCCTGCTCACAGGGTCCCTTGTAGAAAGGGGACATCATTCCAGGCAGCCTGGACGGAGCATGTAGGGTTTGTTGTTGAGGAAACCTGCTCAGGCTTTTCCATTCTTTCCTTACAAACAGGAAAACTTCTCTGGGCCTGTGTGCAGGCAGAGCCCTGAGGAGAGCAGATGGCACATGGTGCCGTGGGCTGGGACCGCCAGCTGCAGAGCTCAAGGGAAGAAGCCCCGTTGTGTCACAATGGCTCCTTGGCTTCATGTGCATCACCTGTGTCACCATGGTCTCCTTGATTCCATGAGGCCCCACTGTGTCACAATGGCTCCTTGGCTTCATGTGCATCACCTGTGTCACCATGGTCTCCTTGATTCCATGAGGCCCCACTGCGTCTCAAAGGCTCCTTGCTTCCATGAGGTTCCGCAGTGTCACCATGCTCACCTTTGATCCACATTGTCATAATGGACAATTGCTTCCATGTGGCCCCACTCTGTCACAATAGCCCCTTGGATCCATAGGTTTTCTAGAATGTAATGTATAATTTTCTACAATGTAACAATGGACTCCTTGGTTCTGGGAGCTACCCTGCTTTTTGCAGAGGTGTCTTTGGTTCCAACAAGGCCCCGCTGTGTCTCAGTGCACCCTGGCTTCCATGCGCATCTGGACTATCACAAAGGCTCCTTGGTTCCACGAGGTCTTGCTGTGTCACAATGGATGCTGTGCTCCATGAGGCCCTCCAAAGTCATCATGGAGCCTTGATTCCATGTGCTTCCATTGTGTCCCAGTGATCGCCTTGGTTCCATCAGTTTCCTTAGTGGCACAATGCTCTCCATGCTTCCATGATTGCCCACAATGTCACAATGCTCTCCATGCTTCCATGAGGCCCTGCTTTGCCACAATGGTCCCCTTGTGTCCATGAGGCCCCGCTGTGTCCCAGTGGACGGAGGGTTCCATGAGGTTCCGTGCTGTCCCCATGGTCTTCTTGAATCCGCAGTGTAACAATGGACCATTGCTTCCAGGCGGCCTCTCTGTGTCACAAGGGGCTCCTTGATTCCATGATTCCCCACGGCGTCACTGTAGGTTACGGGGTTCTGGGGTCCAGTCGGGACGGCCGGACGTAGACGGTGACGGATGGAGACGAGAGATCTCTATAGGCAGGTCTTGGGACACAGCCGGTTTATTGTAAAAGGCGTGGGTATTGGGGCACTGCTCAGAGCTGGTAGACTCAGCTCTGAGCAGGCCCAAGAGAGCAAGAGAGTGAACGGGTGAGAGAGAGAGAGAGAGAGAATTGAGAATGAGAATTGAGAATGAGAAGAAGAGAGAGAGTGAGAGAATGAGAATGAGAATTGAGAATGAGAATGAATAGAAGAGAGAGAATGAGAATAGAAGTGGAAGTGAGGAATGTCTGAAGTCCTGGTTACAATACAATAAATCATCTTCTGTACTGAATATTCTAATTGTCACTAACCAATCTAATACAAGATACAAATCCTATAGCATTTACATACAGCCTATAAGAGTTCTTATATTACCATAGAGTGTTACATCTTAACTTCTAAAAACTACTCTTTGGACCCCTTCTGCTGAGCTAGTAGGGTCTGCTCTGACCCTTGGACCTGTTTGCAAGCAGAGGGTATTGTTCCATCAAGAGGGGATTACTTCAGTCGGCCATACCATTGTTTTCTAGTTGTTCAGTAACTAAGACCTGGTATTTCAAAAGTGGCTTTCATTTCGATGTTGCCTGTAGTTTTCATATTCCCAAAATCTTTTGTCAGGCAATCATATTTCCAAGGCTTTCCTGTTTCATCTTCCCCAACATCTCCCCCTTTTCGACGGACAATTAAGATATTAGACATAGTCTTACTCGTCATTTTTTGCACACACTGAAGTATACAAGGTACTGCTACTAAAACTATAATTATTACTACAAGAATAATCAAGCCTATTTTACAGAGTTCCCTTAGCCAGGGTGCAAAGCTCCAACCATCAAACAAACTGTCTAGCCAAGACGAGTTATCTGTTGTAATTTGGTTAGCTAGGTCCCTTAGGTTTTGTCTTTGGTTGATTTACAGGTAAAGCTTCATTATAAAAACAAAAACAAAAGGTTAAAAGCAACATGCATCTACACAAATAATGCTAAAACTCCATTCTTTTCTCGAGCTGTTTCTGGCAGACAATCTTCTCTCAGTGGTTCTGCCGAGTTCACATTTCAGTGCCGGCTTCTCGGCTTCTACTCGCGGGGTCACTGCCTGAAGTGGAACAGACAGTGGGCTTTGATGCATGGTACAGCTTCACGTTCTTTGCTGGAATCCACTTGGTTCCTTCACCTGTGGAGAGACATGCAAATCCCTTTCCCCACATTATAAGATCATAAGGTCTTTCTATTTTTCCTGATGCTAAATTCTTAATTAAAACTGGAGGGTGCTCTTTCAGTTTTGCTTTTTTGTTGTTTAAGAAATGTCTGAAGATGGGGGGTTCAGGCTCTTCTGCAGAGCTGTTCAAGAAATTAAAAACATACAAGGCTTTATTCAACCTTCTTTGAGGTGTAGCCTGGGCTTTTCCCCTTTTCTGTTGATTTAAAATGCGTTTTAAAGTTTGATGTGTTCCTTTTAGGGTACTTTTTGGCAGTTGTTTAAGATACGGTGAGCAAATGCCACTGTATCTTACAGCACTTTTTAGTTCTTTAATTTGGAGAGTGGAGATGGGAGCCCACATTTTAGGACTGTCAGGCTGTTGGCTAGCTATCACAGGCTTAGTTAATAGACTAAGACTTTCATCTTTATAGATTTGGGGTCTTATTTCATGGCAATCTGTTAATTTAGAATAATCTGAGCACTTTGGAGGATTTTTTGATTCAGAAGGTAGGGCTGACAAACTTTCAGAACTCGTTTTCTCTTTCTGGGTTGCAAGATCCCCGCCGCTTGCCGGCGGGACTCTGGGGCTTATTGCAAACAAATCTGGCTGCTTTTCAGAGTTTACTTGTGTTAGATTTAAAGCATCAGCTCCGGCAGAGGGGCTCTCCATCTCCCCTGCCACTGGAGCTGCATTATTGCTCTCGGTTCCCCCCCTGCTCGCGGCTTCTGAGGCAAGGCTGCGCTGCGCGGAGGGATACGGCTGTACGGTGTCGGGGGACCCCGGCGGGGGCGGCTGCGGCGCGGGGATGGGACCCGGCAGGGGCAGCGATGGAACGGCAGAGTTCGGGAGTGGTGCAGCCGATCTCGGTGGCGGCGGGCGAGGAGGCGGGGTGGAGCTGCGCGGCGGAGTCGCGGGAGGATGCGCGGCTGGTCCCGGGAGCGGTGCTGAGGTTGGAGAAGTCTGAGCGGACTGATACCACTGGTCCGGGAGTTGCAGCAATTGGGCATGCGCGTGTTGCGTCATCAGGTCCGCGCGGTAGGCTGTAAGGGCAGCAGTCCGTGTGGCGGGCGGTTCGGGCGGAGCGAAAGATGGCAGGACTGCAGAACCAGGGGCTGGGGCTGCGGTCGCGGGAGGCAGGAGGGCTGGTGGCTGGACCGCGGCGTGCTGCTGCTGGAAGCTTGTAGGCTGGGCTGGGGTGGGTGGTGGTGCCGCGGGAGACGGGGCTGCAGTGCCGGGAGACGTAGCTGGAGCAGGGGCAGGAACGGAGGAGACTGCAGACATCCGTGCAGGCAGCGCGGCACCGGCATCAAGTGGCTCGCGGAGCTGGGGCGCTCCCAGCGCAAGCGATGGTGTGCGGGGATCGGGGAACCGCACAGAAACGGCAGGAGGAGCGGAAGTAGACACAGGCGGCTGCTGTGCCGCCACGGGGCCGGGGGACCGCTCGGGGCGTGCTGTGCGCGCTTGAACGGCAGGGTGGGGGGGTAGGGTTCCTGCGGTAACGTGCACAGGGGGTGCCGGAGACAGCAGGACAGCCGTGGCCGGCGCTCTGGGCACCAGTGTTTCGGGAGCGGCAGGGGACTGTGAAGACGCAGCAGCGGCGGACGCGGATGGAACAATGGCTATCATCGGCGCCGTGGGGGGGGGGGGGGACCTGGGGGGCTGGAAGAAGGGTCGCCGCTTGGCTTTGGGGGGGGCCGGCTATAATGGCAGCCATGGCCATAACCGGCGCGGCTGGGGGAGGGGTAACACCCGTAGGTAGCAGGGGGGTAGGCGCTGGCCCCGCCGGGGTACCGCCGGGGGGCGGGGCCATCATGATGTCAGCAGCGGGGGGTGGGGTAGCAATGACGGCAGCAGGGGGGGGTGGAGCCGCGGTGACGGGACCGGGGGGGGGGCACGGGGGGGCAGGGGCAAGGGGCGGGGCCGCGGAGACGCTGGCACTGAAGGCGGGGGCTGCGGGGGATGGGGCAGCGGGGGCCGCGGGGGATGGGGCAGCGGGGGCCGCGGGAGATGGGGCAGCGGAGAGGAACGGGATGGCGGGAGGGGCCGTAGGGTCCGGTGGGGTGGCTGGGGCCGGGGTAACGGGCGCGGGGGCCGCGAGCGCAGGGGGCGGGGCGGCGCGAGTCAGCCGGACCGCGGGTATCGGAGCCGCGGGGTCCGGCGGAGGGGCGGGGGCCGTGCTCCGCTGCGGGCTCGCGACGGCAAGGGGCGGACTCGCAGCTGGAACCAGGCTCGGCGGGGTGACTGCTGCGGGCGGCGCCACCGCGGCAAACAGCTCTACCAGCGCTCTGCAAGCTGGGATCAGCTGTGCAGCTGCCATATCTCGGTAGGAGATATTATTAAAGAGCTTAACTCCAACTGTGTCCCAAAAGTCTCTTGTAAAGACGGCTGAACGGTCAGCATTTGGGAAATTAAGTCGGGTCCATTCTAAAAGATTTTTTAGCTCGTGTTTAGGCAACTGACTAGGACCAGAGCTTATAAGTAAATGCTTAAGTTGCTTATAGAGATCTCTGTCATGGGCAGAGTGGGTTTGTCCCATTTTTTTTAGACCAGTATGATACTCACTTAGGTGATGTCGCAGGAGCAGCGTCCTTACTCAGATGTCTGTCGTGGGGGGCTGGCCAGGCACTCCACTCAGCACTCAGGACGCCGCTTTTCGGTCCTTTCCCAGAGCTCCGGTTTCAGGCGTCGCTTGGCAACGGCTTTCCGTGCTCAGGACCTCACGGGTGGGTCCGCACTGAGCTCCAGTGCGGGCGGTGCTCAGCACTACTCGCCTGTGCTCGGGGCGTGCGGCAGATTTCCCTCCGCAGAGCTCCGGTCAGTACTGCTTAGCAGCGTGTCCGTGCTCGAGGGGTGATACGGCAGACCTCCTCAAAGAGCTCCAGGGGGCCGCTGCGCGGCAGTGGCGGCCCGTGCTCGAGGTCTGCCAGGCAATTCCCTCCAAGAGCTCCAGGTAAACCCCGTGCTCGAAGGCTGCCTCAGCAGAATTACAGAGCTCCAGCTATTACGATGCGCAGCATCGGTATGCCGTGCTCACGACACGTTCTAGGTGGCTATAACTGGTCTTTTAGTTACCGTCCATGGAGAAAAGTCCTACAGATGGAGAAGGCTGAACCGGGCGTTCAATCACGTTGTGCGCCAGACTGTAGGTTTCGGGTGTGGGTTCGGCAATCACGGTGGGCGCCAGACTGTAGGTTACGGGGTTCTGGGGTCCAGTCGGGACGGCCGGACGTAGACGGTGACGGATGGAGACGAGAGATCTCTATAGGCAGGTCTTGGGACACAGCCGGTTTATTGTAAAAGGCGTGGGTATTGGGGCACTGCTCAGAGCTGGTAGACTCAGCTCTGAGCAGGCCCAAGAGAGCAAGAGAGTGAACGGGTGAGAGAGAGAGAGAGAGAGAATTGAGAATGAGAATTGAGAATGAGAAGAAGAGAGAGAGTGAGAGAATGAGAATGAGAATTGAGAATGAGAATGAATAGAAGAGAGAGAATGAGAATAGAAGTGGAAGTGAGGAATGTCTGAAGTCCTGGTTACAATACAATAAATCATCTTCTGTACTGAATATTCTAATTGTCACTAACCAATCTAATACAAGATACAAATCCTATAGCATTTACATACAGCCTATAAGAGTTCTTATATTACCATAGAGTGTTACATCTTAACTTCTAAAAACTACTCTTTGGACCCCTTCTGCTGAGCTAGTAGGGTCTGCTCTGACCCTTGGACCTGTTTGCAAGCAGAGGGTATTGTTCCATCAAGAGGGGATTACTTCAGTCGGCCATACCATTGTTTTCTAGTTGTTCAGTAACTAAGACCTGGTATTTCAAAAGTGGCTTTCATTTCGATGTTGCCTGTAGTTTTCATATTCCCAAAATCTTTTGTCAGGCAATCATATTTCCAAGGCTTTCCTGTTTCATCTTCCCCAACAGTCACCATGGAGCCTTGTTTCTAGGAGGTTCTGTACTGTCACAATTGTCTCCTTGATCCCATGAGCCCCTGCAGTGTCACAATGGCTCCTTGCTTCCATGAGGAACACAAAAGCTTTGCATCAACACTGAGCAACAGCTGCTGAACACACCTGGGAGCACCTGCTTGCATCAAAAGAGGGCTTCAAGCTGAGAATGGCAGCAGCAGCTTCCATCTGCAACAGAGAGCCAGGCAAAGGACAGGGACAGAGAATTCAGTGGAAAGACTGCAAGAATTCTGCTTTCAGAGATCATTCCTGCTCACAGTGTCCCGTGTAGAAAGGGGACATCATTCCACGCAGCCTGGACTGAGCATGTAGGGTTTGTTGTTTAGGAAACCTGCTCAGGCTTTTCCATTCTTTCCTTACAAACAGGAAAACTTCTCTGGGCCTGTGTGCAGGCAGAGCCCTGAGGAGAGCAGTTGGCACATGGTGCCATGGGCTGGGACCGCCAGCTGCAGAGCTGAAGGGAAGAAGCCCCGCTGTGTCACAATGGCTCCTTGGCTTCATGTGCATCACCTGTGTCACCATGGTCTCCCTGATTCCATGAGGCCCCACTGTGTCACAATGGCTCCTTGGCTTCATGTGCATCACCTGTGTCACCATGGTCTCCTTGATTCCATGAGGCCCCACTGTGTCACAATGGCTCCTTGGCTTCATGTGCATCACCTGTGTCACAATAGTCTCCTTGATTCCATGAGGCCCCACTGTGTCACAATGGCTCCTTGGCTTCATGTGCATCACCTGTGTCACCATGGCCTCCTTGATTCCATGAGGCCCCACTGTGTCACAATGGCTCCTTGGCTTCATGTGCATCACCTGTGTCACCATGGTCTCCTTGATTCCATGAGGCCCCACTGGGTCACAATGGCTCCTTGGCTTCATGTGCATCACCTGTGTCACAATGGCTCCTTGCTTCCATGAGGTTCCGCAGTGTCACCATGCTCACCTTTGATCCACATTGTCATAATGGACAATTGCTTCCATGTGGCCCCACTGTGTCACAATAGCCCCTTGGTTCCATAGGTTTTCTAGAATGTAATGTATAATTTTCTACAATGTAACAATGGACTCCTTGGTTCTGGGAGCTACCCTGCTTTTTGCAGAGGTGTCTTTGGTTCCAACAAGGCACCGCTGTGTCTCAGTGCACCCTGGCTTCCATGCGCATCTGGAGTATCACAAAGGCTCCTTGGTTCCACGAGGTCTTGCTGTGTCACAATGGATGCTGTGCTCCATGAGGCCCTCCAAAGTCATCATGGAGCCTTGATTCCATGTGCTTCCATTGTGGCCCAGTGATCGCCTTGGTTCCATCAGTTTCCTTAGTGGCACAATGCTCTCCATGCTTCCATGATTGCCCACAATGTCACAATGCTCTCCATGCTTCCATGAGGCCCTGCTTTGCCACAATGGTCCCCTTGTGACCATGAGGCCCCGCTGTGTCCCAGTGGACGGAGGGTTCCATGAGGTTCCGTGCTGTCCCCATGGTCTTCTTGAATCCGCAGTGTAACAATGGACCATTGCTTCCAGGCGGCCTCTCTGTGTCACAAGGGGCTCCTTGATTCCATGATTCGCCACGGCGTCACCATGGAGCCTTGTTTCTAGGAGGTTCTGTACTGTCACAATTGTCTCCTTGATGCCATGAGCCCCTGCAGTGTCACAATGGCTCCTTGCTTCCATGAGGAACACAAAAGCTTTGCATCAACACTGAGCAACAGCTGCTGAACACACCTGGGAGCACCTGCTTGCATCAAAAGAGGGCTTCAAGCTGAGAATGGCAGCAGCAGCTTCCATCTGCAACAGAGAGCCAGGCAAAGGACAGGGACAGAGAATTCAGTGGAAAGACTGCAAGAATTCTGCTTTCAGAGATCATTCCTGCTCACAGTGTCCCGTGTAGAAAGGGGACATCATTCCAGGCAGCCTCGACGGAGCATGTAGGGTTTGTTGTTTAGGAAACCTGCTCAGGCTTTTCCATTCTTTCCTTACAAACAGGAAAACTTCTCTGGGCCTGTGTGCAGGCAGAGCCCTGAGGAGAGCAGTTGGCACATGGTGCCGTGGGCTGGGACCGCCAGCTGCAGAGCTCAAGGGAAGAAGCCCCGCTGTGTCACAATGGCTCCTTGGCTTCATGTGCATCACCTGTGTCACCATGGTCTCCTTGATTCCATGAGGCCCCACTGTGTCACAATGGCTCCTTGGCTTCATGTGCATCACCTGTGTCACCATGGTCTCCTTGATTCCATGAGGCCCCACTGTGTCACAATGGCTCCTTGGCTTCATGTGCATCACCTGTGTCACCATGGTCTCCTTGATTCCATGAGGCCCCACTGTGTCACAATGGCTCCTTGGCTTCATGTGCATCACCTGTGTCACAATGGCTCCTTGCTTCCATGAGGTTCCGCAGTGTCACCATGCTCACCTTTGATCCACATTGTCATAATGGACAATTGCTTCCATGTGGCCCCACTGTGTCACAATAGCCCCTTGGTTCCATAGGTTTTCTAGAATGTAATGTATAATTTTCTACAATGTAACAATGGACTCCTTGGTTCTGGGAGCTACCCTGCTTTTTGCAGAGGTGTCTTTGGTTCCAACAAGGCCCCGCTGTGTCTCAGTGCACCCTGGCTTCCATGCGCATCTGGACTATCACAAAGGCTCCTTGGTTCCACGAGGTCTTGCTGTGTCACAATGGATCCTGTGCTCCATGAGGCCCTCCAAAGTCATCATGGAGCCTTGATTCCATGTGCTCCCATTGTGGCCCAGTGATCGCCTTGGTTCCATCAGTTTCCTTAGTGGCACAATGCTCTCCATGCTTCCATGATTGCCCACAATGTCACAATGCTCTCCATGCTTCCATGAGGCCCTGCTTTGCCACAATGGTCCCCTTGTGCCCATGAGGCCCCGCTGTGTCCCAGTGGACGGAGGGTTCCATGAGGTTCCGTGCTGTCCCCATGGTCTTCTGGAATCCGCAGTGTAACAATGGACCATTGCTTCCAGGCGGCCTCTCTGTGTCACAAGGGGCTCCTTGATTCCATGATTCGCCACGGTGTCACCATGGAGCCTTGTTTCTAGGAGGTTCTGTACTGTCACAATTGTCTCCTTGATGCCATGAGCCCCTGCAGTGTCACAATGGCTCCTTGCTTCCATGAGGAACACAAAAGCTTTGCATCAACACTGAGCAACAGCTGCTGAACACACCTGGGAGCACCTGCTTGCATCAAAAGAGGGCTTCAAGCTGAGAATGGCAGCAGCAGCTTCCATCTGCAACAGAGAGCCAGGCAAAGGACAGGGGCAGAGAATTCAGTGGAAAGACTGCGAGAATTCTGCTTTCAGAGATCATTCCTGCTCACAGGGTCCCTTGTAGAAAGGGGACATCATTCCAGGCAGCCTGGACGGAGCATGTAGGGTTTGTTGTTGAGGAAACCTGCTCAGGCTTTTCCATTCTTTCCTTACAAACAGGAAAACTTCTCTGGGCCTGTGTGCAGGCAGAGCCCTGAGGAGAGCAGATGGCACATGGTGCCGTGGGCTGGGACCGCCAGCTGCAGAGCTCAAGGGAAGAAGCCCCGTTGTGTCACAATGGCTCCTTGGCTTCATGTGCATCACCTGTGTCACCATGGTCTCCTTGATTCCATGAGGCCCCACTGTGTCACAATGGCTCCTTGGCTTCATGTGCATCACCTGTGTCACCATGGTCTCCTTGATTCCATGAGGCCCCACTGCGTCTCAAAGGCTCCTTGCTTCCATGAGGTTCCGCAGTGTCACCATGCTCACCTTTGATCCACATTGTCATAATGGACAATTGCTTCCATGTGGCCCCACTCTGTCACAATAGCCCCTTGGATCCATAGGTTTTCTAGAATGTAATGTATAATTTTCTACAATGTAACAATGGACTCCTTGGTTCTGGGAGCTACCCTGCTTTTTGCAGAGGTGTCTTTGGTTCCAACAAGGCCCCGCTGTGTCTCAGTGCACCCTGGCTTCCATGCGCATCTGGAGTATCACAAAGGCTCCTTGGTTCCACGAGGTCTTGCTGTGTCACAATGGATCCTGTGCTCCATGAGGCCCTCCAAAGTCATCATGGAGCCTTGATTCCATGTGCTTCCATTGTGGCCCAGTGATCGCCTTGGTTCCATCAGTTTCCTTAGTGGCACAATGCTCTCCATGCTTCCATGATTGCCCACAATGTCACAATGCTCTCCATGCTTCCATGAGGCCCTGCTTTGCCACAATGGTCCCCTTGTGACCATGAGGCCCCGCTGTGTCCCAGTGGACGGAGGGTTCCATGAGGTTCCGTGCTGTCCCCATGGTCTTCTTGAATCCGCAGTGTAACAATGGACCATTGCTTCCAGGCGGCCTCTCTGTGTCACAAGGGGCTCCTTGATTCCATGATTCCCCACGGCGTCACCATGGAGCCTTGTTTCTAGGAGGTTCTGTACTGTCACAATTGTCTCCTTGATCCCATGAGCCCCTGCAGTGTCACAATGGCTCCTTGCTTCCATGAGGAACACAAAAGCTTTGCATCAACACTGAGCAACAGCTGCTGAACACACCTGGGAGCACCTGCTTGCATCAAAAGAGGGCTTCAAGCTGAGAATGGCAGCAGCAGCTTCCATCTGCAACAGAGAGCCAGGCAAAGGACAGGGACAGAGAATTCAGTGGAAAGACTGCAAGAATTCTGCTTTCAGAGATCATTCCTGCTCACAGTGTCCCGTGTAGAAAGGGGACATCATTCCAGGCAGCCTGGACTGAGCATGTAGGGTTTGTTGTTTAGGAAACCTGCTCAGGCTTTTCCATTCTTTCCTTACAAACAGGAAAACTTCTCTGGGCCTGTGTGCAGGCAGAGCCCTGAGGAGAGCAGTTGGCACATGGTGCCGTGGGCTGGGACCGCCAGCTGCAGAGCTCAAGGGAAGAAGCCCCGCTGTGTCACAATGGCTCCTTGGCTTCATGTGCATCACCTGTGTCACCATGGTCTCCTTGATTCCATGAGGCCCCACTGTGTCACAATGGCTCCTTGGCTTCATGTGCATCACCTGTGTCACCATGGTCTCCTTGATTCCATGAGGCCCCACTGTGTCACAATGGCTCCTTGGCTTCATGTGCATCACCTGTGTCACCATGGTCTCCTTGATTCCATGAGGCCCCACTGTGTCACAATGGCTCCTTGGCTTCATGTGCATCACCTGTGTCACAATGGCTCCTTGCTTCCATGAGGTTCCGCAGTGTCACCATGCTCACCTTTGATCCACATTGTCATAATGGACAATTGCTTCCATGTGGCCCCACTCTGTCACAATAGCCCCTTGGTTCCATAGGTTTTCTAGAATGTAATGTATAATTTTCTACAATGTAACAATGGACTCCTTGGTTCTGGGAGCTACCCTGCTTTTTGCAGAGGTGTCTTTGGTTCCAACAAGGCCCCGCTGTGTCTCAGTGCACCCTGGCTTCCATGCGCATCTGGACTATCACAAAGGCTCCTTGGTTCCACGAGGTCTTGCTGTGTCACAATGGATCCTGTGCTCCATGAGGCCCTCCAAAGTCATCATGGAGCCTTGATTCCATGTGCTTCCATTGTGGCCCAGTGATCGCCTTGGTTCCATCAGTTTCCTTAGTGGCACAATGCTCTCCATGCTTCCATGATTGCCCACAATGTCACAATGCTCTCCATGCTTCCATGAGGCCCTGCTTTGCCACAATGGTCCCCTTGTGTCCATGAGGCCCCGCTGTGTCCCAGTGGACGGAGGGTTCCATGAGGTTCCGTGCTGTCCCCATGGTCTTCTGGAATCCGCAGTGTAACAATGGACCATTGCTTCCAGGCGGCCTCTCTGTGTCACAAGGGGCTCCTTGATTCCATGATTCGCCACGGTGTCACCATGGAGCCTTGTTTCTAGGAGGTTCTGTACTGTCACAATTGTCTCCTTGATGCCATGAGCCCCTGCAGTGTCACAATGGCTCCTTGCTTCCATGAGGAACACAAAAGCTTTGCATCAACACTGAGCAACAGCTGCTGAACACACCTGGGAGCACCTGCTTGCATCAAAAGAGGGCTTCAAGCTGAGAATGGCAGCAGCAGCTTCCATCTGCAACAGAGAGCCAGGCAAAGGACAGGGACAGAGAATTCAGTGGAAAGACTGCGAGAATTCTGCTTTCAGAGATCATTCCTGCTCACAGGGTCCCTTGTAGAAAGGGGACATCATTCCAGGCAGCCTGGACGGAGCATGTAGGGTTTGTTGTTGAGGAAACCTGCTCAGGCTTTTCCATTCTTTCCTTACAAACAGGAAAACTTCTCTGGGCCTGTGTGCAGGCAGAGCCCTGAGGAGAGCAGATGGCACATGGTGCCGTGGGCTGGGACCGCCAGCTGCAGAGCTCAAGGGAAGAAGCCCCGTTGTGTCACAATGGCTCCTTGGCTTCATGTGCATCACCTGTGTCACCATGGTCTCCTTGATTCCATGAGGCCCCACTGTGTCACAATGGCTCCTTGGCTTCATGTGCATCACCTGTGTCACCATGGTCTCCTTGATTCCATGAGGCCCCACTGCGTCTCAAAGGCTCCTTGCTTCCATGAGGTTCCGCAGTGTCACCATGCTCACCTTTGATCCACATTGTCATAATGGACAATTGCTTCCATGTGGCCCCACTCTGTCACAATAGCCCCTTGGATCCATAGGTTTTCTAGAATGTAATGTATAATTTTCTACAATGTAACAATGGACTCCTTGGTTCTGGGAGCTACCCTGCTTTTTGCAGAGGTGTCTTTGGTTCCAACAAGGCCCCGCTGTGTCTCAGTGCACCCTGGCTTCCATGCGCATCTGGACTATCACAAAGGCTCCTTGGTTCCACGAGGTCTTGCTGTGTCACAATGGATGCTGTGCTCCATGAGGCCCTCCAAAGTCATCATGGAGCCTTGATTCCATGTGCTTCCATTGTGTCCCAGTGATCGCCTTGGTTCCATCAGTTTCCTTAGTGACACAATGCTCTCCATGCTTCCATGATTGCCCACAATGTCACAATGCTCTCCATGCTTCCATGAGGCCCTGCTTTGCCACAATGGTCCCCTTGTGCCCATGAGGCCCCGCTGTGTCCCAGTGGACGGAGGGTTCCATGAGGTTCCGTGCTGTCCCCATGGTCTTCTTGAATCCGCAGTGTAACAATGGACCATTGCTTCCAGGCGGCCTCTCTGTGTCACAAGGGGCTCCTTGATTCCATGATTCCCCACGGCGTCACCATGGAGCCTTGTTTCTAGGAGGTTCTGTACTGTCACAATTGTCTCCTTGATCCCATGAGCCCCTGCAGTGTCACAATGGCTCCTTGCTTCCATGAGGAACACAAAAGCTTTGCATCAACACTGAGCAACAGCTGCTGAACACACCTGGGAGCACCTGCTTGCATCAAAAGAGGGCTTCAAGCTGAGAATGGCAGCAGCAGCTTCCATCTGCAACAGAGAGCCAGGCAAAGGACAGGGACAGAGAATTCAGTGGAAAGACTGCAAGAATTCTGCTTTCAGAGATCATTCCTGCTCACAGTGTCCCGTGTAGAAAGGGGACATCATTCCAGGCAGCCTGGACTGAGCATGTAGGGTTTGTTGTTTAGGAAACCTGCTCAGGCTTTTCCATTCTTTCCTTACAAACAGGAAAACTTCTCTGGGCCTGTGTGCAGGCAGAGCCCTGAGGAGAGCAGTTGGCACATGGTGCCGTGGGCTGGGACCGCCAGCTGCAGAGCTCAAGGGAAGAAGCCCCGCTGTGTCACAATGGCTCCTTGGCTTCATGTGCATCACCTGTGTCACCATGGTCTCCTTGATTCCATGAGGCCCCACTGTGTCACAATGGCTCCTTGGCTTCATGTGCATCACCTGTGTCACCATGGTCTCCTTGATTCCATGAGGCCCCACTGTGTCACAATGGCTCCTTGGCTTCATGTGCATCACCTGTGTCACCATGGTCTCCTTGATTCCATGAGGCCCCACTGTGTCACAATGGCTCCTTGGCTTCATGTGCATCACCTGTGTCACAATGGCTCCTTGCTTCCATGAGGTTCCGCAGTGTCACCATGCTCACCTTTGATCCACATTGTCATAATGGACAATTGCTTCCATGTGGCCCCACTGTGTCACAATAGCCCCTTGGTTCCATAGGTTTTCTAGAATGTAATGTATAATTTTCTACAATGTAACAATGGACTCCTTGGTTCTGGGAGCTACCCTGCTTTTTGCAGAGGTGTCTTTGGTTCCAACAAGGCCCCGCTGTGTCTCAGTGCACCCTGGCTTCCATGCGCATCTGGAGTATCACAAAGGCTCCTTGGTTCCACGAGGTCTTGCTGTGTCACAATGGATCCTGTGCTCCATGAGGCCCTCCAAAGTCATCATGGAGCCTTGATTCCATGTGCTTCCATTGTGGCCCAGTGATCGCCTTGGTTCCATCAGTTTCCTTAGTGGCACAATGCTCTCCATGCTTCCATGATTGCTCACAATGTCACAATGCTCTCCATGCTTCCATGAGGCCCCGCTGTGTCCCAGTGGACGGAGGGTTCCATGAGGTTCCGTGCTGTCCCCATGGTCTTCTTGAATCCGCAGTGTAACAATGGACCATTGCTTCCAGGCGGCCTCTCTGTGTCACAAGGGGCTCCTTGATTCCATGATTCCCCACGGTGTCACCATGGAGCCTTGTTTCTAGGAGGTTCTGTACTGTCACAATTGTCTCCTTGATCCCATGAGCCCCTGCAGTGTCACAATGGCTCCTTGCTTCCATGAGGAACACAAAAGCTTTGCATCAACACTGAGCAACAGCTGCTGAACACACCTGGGAGCACCTGCTTGCATCAAAAGAGGGCTTCAAGCTGAGAATGGCAGCAGCAGCTTCCATCTGCAACAGAGAGCCAGGCAAAGGACAGGGGCAGAGAATTCAGTGGAAAGACTGCGAGAATTCTGCTTTCAGAGATCATTCCTGCTCACAGGGTCCCTTGTAGAAAGGGGACATCATTCCAGGCAGCCTGGACGGAGCATGTAGGGTTTGTTGTTGAGGAAACCTGCTCAGGCTTTTCCATTCTTTCCTTACAAACAGGAAAACTTCTCTGGGCCTGTGTGCAGGCAGAGCCCTGAGGAGAGCAGATGGCACATGGTGCCGTGGGCTGGGACAGCCAGCTGCAGAGCTCAAGGGAAGAAGCCCTGCTGTGTCACAATGGCTCCTTGGCTTCATGTGCATCACCTGTGTCACCATGGTCTCCTTGATTCCATGAGGCCCCACTGTGTCACAATGGCTCCTTGGCTTCATGTGCATCACCTGTGTCACCATGGTCTCCTTGATTCCATGAGGCCCCACTGTGTCACAATGGCTCCTTGGCTTCATGTGCATCACCTGTGTCACCATGGTCTCCTTGATTCCATGAGGCCCCACTGTGTCACAATGGCTCCTTGGCTTCATGTGCATCACCTGTGTCACCATGGTCTCCTTGATTCCATGAGGCCCCACTGCGTCTCAAAGGCTCCTTGCTTCCATGAGGTTCCGCAGTGTCACCATGCTCACCTTTGATCCACATTGTCATAATGGACAATTGCTTCCATGTGGCCCCACTCTGTCACAATAGCCCCTTGGATCCATAGGTTTTCTAGAATGTAATGTATAATTTTCTACAATGTAACAATGGACTCCTTGGTTCTGGGAGCTACCCTGCTTTTTGCAGAGGTGTCTTTGGTTCCAACAAGGCCCCGCTGTGTCTCAGTGCACCCTGGCTTCCATGCGCATCTGGACTATCACAAAGGCTCCTTGGTTCCACGAGGTCTTGCTGTGTCACAATGGATGCTGTGCTCCATGAGGCCCTCCAAAGTCATCATGGAGCCTTGATTCCATGTGCTTCCATTGTGTCCCAGTGATCGCCTTGGTTCCATCAGTTTCCTTAGTGACACAATGCTCTCCATGCTTCCATGATTGCCCACAATGTCACAATGCTCTCCATGCTTCCATGAGGCCCTGCTTTGCCACAATGGTCCCCTTGTGCCCATGAGGCCCCGCTGTGTCCCAGTGGACGGAGGGTTCCATGAGGTTCCGTGCTGTCCCCATGGTCTTCTTGAATCCGCAGTGTAACAATGGACCATTGCTTCCAGGCGGCCTCTCTGTGTCACAAGGGGCTCCTTGATTCCATGATTCCCCACGGCGTCACCATGGAGCCTTGTTTCTAGGAGGTTCTGTACTGTCACAATTGTCTCCTTGATCCCATGAGCCCCTGCAGTGTCACAATGGCTCCTTGCTTCCATGAGGAACACAAAAGCTTTGCATCAACACTGAGCAACAGCTGCTGAACACACCTGGGAGCACCTGCTTGCATCAAAAGAGGGCTTCAAGCTGAGAATGGCAGCAGCAGCTTCCATCTGCAACAGAGAGCCAGGCAAAGGACAGGGACAGAGAATTCAGTGGAAAGACTGCAAGAATTCTGCTTTCAGAGATCATTCCTGCTCACAGTGTCCCGTGTAGAAAGGGGACATCATTCCAGGCAGCCTGGACTGAGCATGTAGGGTTTGTTGTTTAGGAAACCTGCTCAGGCTTTTCCATTCTTTCCTTACAAACAGGAAAACTTCTCTGGGCCTGTGTGCAGGCAGAGCCCTGAGGAGAGCAGTTGGCACATGGTGCCGTGGGCTGGGACCGCCAGCTGCAGAGCTCAAGGGAAGAAGCCCCGCTGTGTCACAATGGCTCCTTGGCTTCATGTGCATCACCTGTGTCACCATGGTCTCCTTGATTCCATGAGGCCCCACTGTGTCACAATGGCTCCTTGGCTTCATGTGCATCACCTGTGTCACCATGGTCTCCTTGATTCCATGAGGCCCCACTGTGTCACAATGGCTCCTTGGCTTCATGTGCATCACCTGTGTCACCATGGTCTCCTTGATTCCATGAGGCCCCACTGTGTCACAATGGCTCCTTGGCTTCATGTGCATCACCTGTGTCACAATGGCTCCTTGCTTCCATGAGGTTCCGCAGTGTCACCATGCTCACCTTTGATCCACATTGTCATAATGGACAATTGCTTCCATGTGGCCCCACTGTGTCACAATAGCCCCTTGGTTCCATAGGTTTTCTAGAATGTAATGTATAATTTTCTACAATGTAACAATGGACTCCTTGGTTCTGGGAGCTACCCTGCTTTTTGCAGAGGTGTCTTTGGTTCCAACAAGGCCCCACTGTGTCTCAGTGCACCCTGGCTTCCATGCGCATCTGGAGTATCACAAAGGCTCCTTGGTTCCACGAGGTCTTGCTGTGTCACAATGGATCCTGTGCTCCATGAGGCCCTCCAAAGTCATCATGGAGCCTTGATTCCATGTGCTTCCATTGTGGCCCAGTGATCGCCTTGGTTCCATCAGTTTCCTTAGTGGCACAATGCTCTCCATGCTTCCATGATTGCTCACAATGTCACAATGCTCTCCATGCTTCCATGAGGCCCCGCTGTGTCCCAGTGGACGGAGGGTTCCATGAGGTTCCGTGCTGTCCCCATGGTCTTCTTGAATCCGCAGTGTAACAATGGACCATTGCTTCCAGGCGGCCTCTCTGTGTCACAACGGGCTCCTTGATTCCATGATTCCCCACGGTGTCACCATGGAGCCTTGTTTCTAGGAGGTTCTGTACTGTCACAATTGTCTCCTTGATCCCATGAGCCCCTGCAGTGTCACAATGGCTCCTTGCTTCCATGAGGAACACAAAAGCTTTGCATCAACACTGAGCAACAGCTGCTGAACACACCTGGGAGCACCTGCTTGCATCAAAAGAGGGCTTCAAGCTGAGAATGGCAGCAGCAGCTTCCATCTGCAACAGAGAGCCAGGCAAAGGACAGGGGCAGAGAATTCAGTGGAAAGACTGCGAGAATTCTGCTTTCAGAGATCATTCCTGCTCACAGGGTCCCTTGTAGAAAGGGGACATCATTCCAGGCAGCCTGGACGGAGCATGTAGGGTTTGTTGTTGAGGAAACCTGCTCAGGCTTTTCCATTCTTTCCTTACAAACAGGAAAACTTCTCTGGGCCTGTGTGCAGGCAGAGCCCTGAGGAGAGCAGATGGCACATGGTGCCGTGGGCTGGGACAGCCAGCTGCAGAGCTCAAGGGAAGAAGCCCTGCTGTGTCACAATGGCTCCTTGGCTTCATGTGCATCACCTGTGTCACCATGGTCTCCTTGATTCCATGAGGCCCCACTGTGTCACAATGGCTCCTTGGCTTCATGTGCATCACCTGTGTCACCATGGTCTCCTTGATTCCATGAGGCCCCACTGTGTCACAATGGCTCCTTGGCTTCATGTGCATCACCTGTGTCACCATGGTCTCCTTGATTCCATGAGGCCCCACTGTGTCACAATGGCTCCTTGGCTTCATGTGCATCACCTGTGTCACCATGGTCTCCTTGATTCCATGAGGCCCCACTGCGTCTCAAAGGCTCCTTGCTTCCATGAGGTTCCGCAGTGTCACCATGCTCACCTTTGATCCACATTGTCATAATGGACAATTGCTTCCATGTGGCCCCACTCTGTCACAATAGCCCCTTGGTTCCATAGGTTTTCTAGAATGTAATGTATAATTTTCTACAATGTAACAATGGACTCCTTGGTTCTGGGAGCTACCCTGCTTTTTGCAGAGGTGTCTTTGGTTCCAACAAGGCCCCGCTGTGTCTCAGTGCACCCTGGCTTCCATGCGCATCTGGAGTATCACAAAGGCTCCTTGGTTCCACGAGGTCTTGCTGTGTCACAATGGATGCTGTGCTCCATGAGGCCCTCCAAAGTCATCATGGAGCCTTGATTCCATGTGCTTCCATTGTGTCCCAGTGATCGCCTTGGTTCCATCAGTTTCCTTAGTGGCACAATGCTCTCCATGCTTCCATGAGGCCCTGCTTTGCCACAATGGTCCCCTTGTGTCCATGAGGCCCCGCTGTGTCCCAATGGACAGATGGTTCCATGAGGTTCCATGCTGTCCCCATGGTCTTCTTGAATCCGCAGTGTAACAATGGACCATTGCTTCCAGGCGGCCTCTCTGTGTCACAACGGGCTCCTTGATTCCATGATTCCCCACGGTGTCAATATGGAGCCTTGTTTCTAGGAGGTTCTGTACTGTCACAATTGTCTCCTTGATCCCATGAGCCCCTGCAGTGTCACAATGGCTCCTTGCTTCCATGAGGAACACAAAAGCTTTGCATCAACACTGAGCAACAGCTGCTGAACACACCTGGGAGCACCTGCTTGCATCAAAAGAGGGCTTCAAGCTGAGAATGGCAGCAGCAGCTTCCATCTGCAACAGAGAGCCAGGCAAAGGACAGGGACAGAGAATTCAGTGGAAAGACTGCGGGAATTCTGCTCCCAGAGATCATTCCTGCTCACAGTGTCCCGTGTAGAAAGGGGACATCATTCCACGCAGCCTGGACTGAGTATGTAGGGTTTGTTGTTTAGGAAACCTGCTCAGGCTTTTCCATACTTTCCTTACAAACAGGAAAACTTCTCTGGGCCTGTGTGCAGGCAGAGCCCTGAGGAGAGCAGTTGGCACATGGTGCCATGGGCTGGGACAGCCAGCTGCAGAGCTCAAGGGAAGAAGCCCCACTGTGTCACAATGGCTCCTTGGCTTCATGTGCATCACCTGTGTCACCATGGTCTCCTTGATTCCATGAGGCCCCACTGTGTCACAATGGCTCCTTGGCTTCATGTGCATCACCTGTGTCACCATGGTCTCCTTGATTCCATGAGGCCCCACTGTGTCACAATGGCTCCTTGGCTTCATGTGCATCACCTGTGTCACCATGGTCTCCTTGATTCCATGAGGCCCCACTGTGTCACAATGGCTCCTTGGCTTCATGTGCATCACCTGTGTCACAATAGTCTCCTTGATTCCATGAGGCCCCACTGTGTCACAATGGCTCCTTGGCTTCATGTGCATCACCTGTGTCACCATGGCCTCCTTGATTCCATGAGGCCCCACTGTGTCACAATGGCTCCTTGGCTTCATGTGCATCACCTGTGTCACCATGGTCTCCTTGATTCCATGAGGCCCCACTGTGTCACAATGGCTCCTTGGCTTCATGTGCATCACCTGTGTCACAATGGCTCCTTGCTTCCATGAGGTTCCGCAGTGTCACCATGCTCACCTTTGATCCACATTGTCATAATGGACAATTGCTTCCATGTGGCCCCACTGTGTCACAATAGCCCCTTGGTTCCATAGGTTTTCTAGAATGTAATGTATAATTTTCTACAATGTAACAATGGACTCCTTGGTTCTGGGAGCTACCCTGCTTTTTGCAGAGGTGTCTTTGGTTCCAACAAGGCCCCGCTGTGTCTCAGTGCACCCTGGCTTCCATGCGCATCTGGAGTATCACAAAGGCTCCTTGGTTCCACGAGGTCTTGCTGTGTCACAATGGATGCTGTGCTCCATGAGGCCCTCCAAAGTCATCATGGAGCCTTGATTCCATGTGCTTCCATTGTGGCCCAGTGATCGCCTTGGTTCCATCAGTTTCCTTAGTGGCACAATGCTCTCCATGCTTCCATGATTGCCCACAATGTCACAATGCTCTCCATGCTTCCATGAGGCCCTGCTTTGCCACAATGGTCCCCTTGTGCCCATGAGGCCCCGCTGTGTCCCAGTGGACGGAGGGTTCCATGAGGTTCCGTGCTGTCCCCATGGTCTTCTTGAATCCGCAGTGTAACAATGGACCATTGCTTCCAGGCGGCCTCTCTGTGTCACAAGGGGCTCCTTGATTCCATGATTCGCCACGGCGTCACCATGGAGCCTTGTTTCTAGGAGGTTCTGTACTGTCACAATTGTCTCCTTGATGCCATGAGCCCCTGCAGTGTCACAATGGCTCCTTGCTTCCATGAGGAACACAAAAGCTTTGCATCAACACTGAGCAACAGCTGCTGAACACACCTGGGAGCACCTGCTTGCATCAAAAGAGGGCTTCAAGCTGAGAATGGCAGCAGCAGCTTCCATCTGCAACAGAGAGCCAGGCAAAGGACAGGGACAGAGAATTCAGTGGAAAGACTGCAAGAATTCTGCTTTCAGAGATCATTCCTGCTCACAGTGTCCCGTGTAGAAAGGGGACATCATTCCAGGCAGCCTGGACGGAGCATGTAGGGTTTGTTGTTTAGGAAACCTGCTCAGGCTTTTCCATTCTTTCCTTACAAACAGGAAAACTTCTCTGGGCCTGTGTGCAGGCAGAGCCCTGAGGAGAGCAGTTGGCACATGGTGCCGTGGGCTGGGACCGCCAGCTGCAGAGCTCAAGGGAAGAAGCCCCGCTGTGTCACAATGGCTCCTTGGCTTCATGTGCATCACCTGTGTCACCATGGTCTCCTTGATTCCATGAGGCCCCACTGTGTCACAATGGCTCCTTGGCTTCATGTGCATCACCTGTGTCACCATGGTCTCCTTGATTCCATGAGGCCCCACTGTGTCACAATGGCTCCTTGGCTTCATGTGCATCACCTGTGTCACAATGGCTCCTTGCTTCCATGAGGTTCCGCAGTGTCACCATGCTCACCTTTGATCCACATTGTCATAATGGACAATTGCTTCCATGTGGCCCCACTGTGTCACAATAGCCCCTTGGTTCCATAGGTTTTCTAGAATGTAATGTATAATTTTCTACAATGTAACAATGGACTCCTTGGTTCTGGGAGCTACCCTGCTTTTTGCAGAGGTGTCTTTGGTTCCAACAAGGCCCCGCTGTGTCTCAGTGCACCCTGGCTTCCATGCGCATCTGGACTATCACAAAGGCTCCTTGGTTCCACGAGGTCTTGCTGTGTCACAATGGATCCTGTGCTCCATGAGGCCCTCCAAAGTCATCATGGAGCCTTGATTCCATGTGCTCCCATTGTGTCCCAGTGATCGCCTTGGTTCCATCAGTTTCCTTAGTGGCACAATGCTCTCCATGCTTCCATGATTGCCCACAATGTCACAATGCTCTCCATGCTTCCATGAGGCCCTGCTTTGCCACAATGGTCCCCTTGTGTCCATGAGGCCCCGCTGTGTCCCAGTGGACGGAGGGTTCCATGAGGTTCCGTGCTGTCCCCATGGTCTTCTTGAATCCGCAGTGTAACAATGGACCATTGCTTCCAGGCGGCCTCTCTGTGTCACAAGGGGCTCCTTGATTCCATGATTCGCCACGGTGTCACCATGGAGCCTTGTTTCTAGGAGGTTCTGTAGTGTCACAATTGTCTCCTTGATGCCATGAGCCCCTGCAGTGTCACAATGGCTCCTTGCTTCCATGAGGAACACAAAAGCTTTGCATCAACACTGAGCAACAGCTGCTGAACACACCTGGGAGCACCTGCTTGCATCAAAAGAGGGCTTCAAGCTGAGAATGGCAGCAGCAGCTTCCATCTGCAACAGAGAGCCAGGCAAAGGACAGGGGCAGAGAATTCAGTGGAAAGACTGCGAGAATTCTGCTTTCAGAGATCATTCCTGCTCACAGGGTCCCTTGTAGAAAGGGGACATCATTCCAGGCAGCCTGGACGGAGCATGTAGGGTTTGTTGTTGAGGAAACCTGCTCAGGCTTTTCCATTCTTTCCTTACAAACAGGAAAACTTCTCTGGGCCTGTGTGCAGGCAGAGCCCTGAGGAGAGCAGATGGCACATGGTGCCGTGGGCTGGGACCGCCAGCTGCAGAGCTCAAGGGAAGAAGCCCCGTTGTGTCACAATGGCTCCTTGGCTTCATGTGCATCACCTGTGTCACCATGGTCTCCTTGATTCCATGAGGCCCCACTGTGTCACAATGGCTCCTTGGCTTCATGTGCATCACCTGTGTCACCATGGTCTCCTTGATTCCATGAGGCCCCACTGCGTCTCAAAGGCTCCTTGCTTCCATGAGGTTCCGCAGTGTCACCATGCTCACCTTTGATCCACATTGTCATAATGGACAATTGCTTCCATGTGGCCCCACTCTGTCACAATAGCCCCTTGGATCCATAGGTTTTCTAGAATGTAATGTATAATTTTCTACAATGTAACAATGGACTCCTTGGTTCTGGGAGCTACCCTGCTTTTTGCAGAGGTGTCTTTGGTTCCAACAAGGCCCCGCTGTGTCTCAGTGCACCCTGGCTTCCATGCGCATCTGGACTATCACAAAGGCTCCTTGGTTCCACGAGGTCTTGCTGTGTCACAATGGATGCTGTGCTCCATGAGGCCCTCCAAAGTCATCATGGAGCCTTGATTCCATGTGCTTCCATTGTGTCCCAGTGATCGCCTTGGTTCCATCAGTTTCCTTAGTGGCACAATGCTCTCCATGCTTCCATGATTGCCCACAATGTCACAATGCTCTCCATGCTTCCATGAGGCCCTGCTTTGCCACAATGGTCCCCTTGTGTCCATGAGGCCCCGCTGTGTCCCAGTGGACGGAGGGTTCCATGAGGTTCCGTGCTGTCCCCATGGTCTTCTTGAATCCGCAGTGTAACAATGGACCATTGCTTCCAGGCGGCCTCTCTGTGTCACAAGGGGCTCCTTGATTCCATGATTCCCCACGGCGTCACCATGGAGCCTTGTTTCTAGGAGGTTCTGTACTGTCACAATTGTCTCCTTGATCCCATGAGCCCCTGCAGTGTCACAATGGCTCCTTGCTTCCATGAGGAACACAAAAGCTTTGCATCAACACTGAGCAACAGCTGCTGAACACACCTGGGAGCACCTGCTTGCATCAAAAGAGGGCTTCAAGCTGAGAATGGCAGCAGCAGCTTCCATCTGCAACAGAGAGCCAGGCAAAGGACAGGGACAGAGAATTCAGTGGAAAGACTGCAAGAATTCTGCTTTCAGAGATCATTCCTGCTCACAGTGTCCCGTGTAGAAAGGGGACATCATTCCACGCAGCCTGGACTGAGCATGTAGGGTTTGTTGTTTAGGAAACCTGCTCAGGCTTTTCCATTCTTTCCTTACAAACAGGAAAACTTCTCTGGGCCTGTGTGCAGGCAGAGCCCTGAGGAGAGCAGTTGGCACATGGTGCCATGGGCTGGGACCGCCAGCTGCAGAGCTGAAGGGAAGAAGCCCCGCTGTGTCACAATGGCTCCTTGGCTTCATGTGCATCACCTGTGTCACCATGGTCTCCCTGATTCCATGAGGCCCCACTGTGTCACAATGGCTCCTTGGCTTCATGTGCATCACCTGTGTCACCATGGTCTCCTTGATTCCATGAGGCCCCACTGTGTCACAATGGCTCCTTGGCTTCATGTGCATCACCTGTGTCACAATAGTCTCCTTGATTCCATGAGGCCCCACTGTGTCACAATGGCTCCTTGGCTTCATGTGCATCACCTGTGTCACCATGGCCTCCTTGATTCCATGAGGCCCCACTGTGTCACAATGGCTCCTTGGCTTCATGTGCATCACCTGTGTCACCATGGTCTCCTTGATTCCATGAGGCCCCACTGGGTCACAATGGCTCCTTGGCTTCATGTGCATCACCTGTGTCACAATGGCTCCTTGCTTCCATGAGGTTCCGCAGTGTCACCATGCTCACCTTTGATCCACATTGTCATAATGGACAATTGCTTCCATGTGGCCCCACTCTGTCACAATAGCCCCTTGGTTCCATAGGTTTTCTAGAATGTAATGTATAATTTTCTACAATGTAACAATGGACTCCTTGGTTCTGGGAGCTACCCTGCTTTTTGCAGAGGTGTCTTTGGTTCCAACAAGGCACCGCTGTGTCTCAGTGCACCCTGGCTTCCATGCGCATCTGGAGTATCACAAAGGCTCCTTGGTTCCACGAGGTCTTGCTGTGTCACAATGGATGCTGTGCTCCATGAGGCCCTCCAAAGTCATCATGGAGCCTTGATTCCATGTGCTTCCATTGTGGCCCAGTGATCGCCTTGGTTCCATCAGTTTCCTTAGTGGCACAATGCTCTCCATGCTTCCATGATTGCCCACAATGTCACAATGCTCTCCATGCTTCCATGAGGCCCTGCTTTGCCACAATGGTCCCCTTGTGACCATGAGGCCCCGCTGTGTCCCAGTGGACGGAGGGTTCCATGAGGTTCCGTGCTGTCCCCATGGTCTTCTTGAATCCGCAGTGTAACAATGGACCATTGCTTCCAGGCGGCCTCTCTGTGTCACAAGGGGCTCCTTGATTCCATGATTCGCCACGGCGTCACCATGGAGCCTTGTTTCTAGGAGGTTCTGTACTGTCACAATTGTCTCCTTGATGCCATGAGCCCCTGCAGTGTCACAATGGCTCCTTGCTTCCATGAGGAACACAAAAGCTTTGCATCAACACTGAGCAACAGCTGCTGAACACACCTGGGAGCACCTGCTTGCATCAAAAGAGGGCTTCAAGCTGAGAATGGCAGCAGCAGCTTCCATCTGCAACAGAGAGCCAGGCAAAGGACAGGGACAGAGAATTCAGTGGAAAGACTGCAAGAATTCTGCTTTCAGAGATCATTCCTGCTCACAGTGTCCCGTGTAGAAAGGGGACATCATTCCAGGCAGCCTGGACGGAGCATGTAGGGTTTGTTGTTTAGGAAACCTGCTCAGGCTTTTCCATTCTTTCCTTACAAACAGGAAAACTTCTCTGGGCCTGTGTGCAGGCAGAGCCCTGAGGAGAGCAGTTGGCACATGGTGCCGTGGGCTGGGACCGCCAGCTGCAGAGCTCAAGGGAAGAAGCCCCGCTGTGTCACAATGGCTCCTTGGCTTCATGTGCATCACCTGTGTCACCATGGTCTCCTTGATTCCATGAGGCCCCACTGTGTCACAATGGCTCCTTGGCTTCATGTGCATCACCTGTGTCACCATGGTCTCCTTGATTCCATGAGGCCCCACTGTGTCACAATGGCTCCTTGGCTTCATGTGCATCACCTGTGTCACCATGGTCTCCTTGATTCCATGAGGCCCCACTGTGTCACAATGGCTCCTTGGCTTCATGTGCATCACCTGTGTCACAATGGCTCCTTGCTTCCATGAGGTTCCGCAGTGTCACCATGCTCACCTTTGATCCACATTGTCATAATGGACAATTGCTTCCATGTGGCCCCACTGTGTCACAATAGCCCCTTGGTTCCATAGGTTTTCTAGAATGTAATGTATAATTTTCTACAATGTAACAATGGACTCCTTGGTTCTGGGAGCTACCCTGCTTTTTGCAGAGGTGTCTTTGGTTCCAACAAGGCCCCGCTGTGTCTCAGTGCACCCTGGCTTCCATGCGCATCTGGACTATCACAAAGGCTCCTTGGTTCCACGAGGTCTTGCTGTGTCACAATGGATCCTGTGCTCCATGAGGCCCTCCAAAGTCATCATGGAGCCTTGATTCCATGTGCTCCCATTGTGGCCCAGTGATCGCCTTGGTTCCATCAGTTTCCTTAGTGGCACAATGCTCTCCATGCTTCCATGATTGCCCACAATGTCACAATGCTCTCCATGCTTCCATGAGGCCCTGCTTTGCCACAATGGTCCCCTTGTGCCCATGAGGCCCCGCTGTGTCCCAGTGGACGGAGGGTTCCATGAGGTTCCGTGCTGTCCCCATGGTCTTCTGGAATCCGCAGTGTAACAATGGACCATTGCTTCCAGGCGGCCTCTCTGTGTCACAAGGGGCTCCTTGATTCCATGATTCGCCACGGTGTCACCATGGAGCCTTGTTTCTAGGAGGTTCTGTACTGTCACAATTGTCTCCTTGATGCCATGAGCCCCTGCAGTGTCACAATGGCTCCTTGCTTCCATGAGGAACACAAAAGCTTTGCATCAACACTGAGCAACAGCTGCTGAACACACCTGGGAGCACCTGCTTGCATCAAAAGAGGGCTTCAAGCTGAGAATGGCAGCAGCAGCTTCCATCTGCAACAGAGAGCCAGGCAAAGGACAGGGGCAGAGAATTCAGTGGAAAGACTGCGAGAATTCTGCTTTCAGAGATCATTCCTGCTCACAGGGTCCCTTGTAGAAAGGGGACATCATTCCAGGCAGCCTGGACGGAGCATGTAGGGTTTGTTGTTGAGGAAACCTGCTCAGGCTTTTCCATTCTTTCCTTACAAACAGGAAAACTTCTCTGGGCCTGTGTGCAGGCAGAGCCCTGAGGAGAGCAGATGGCACATGGTGCCGTGGGCTGGGACCGCCAGCTGCAGAGCTCAAGGGAAGAAGCCCCGTTGTGTCACAATGGCTCCTTGGCTTCATGTGCATCACCTGTGTCACCATGGTCTCCTTGATTCCATGAGGCCCCACTGTGTCACAATGGCTCCTTGGCTTCATGTGCATCACCTGTGTCACCATGGTCTCCTTGATTCCATGAGGCCCCACTGCGTCTCAAAGGCTCCTTGCTTCCATGAGGTTCCGCAGTGTCACCATGCTCACCTTTGATCCACATTGTCATAATGGACAATTGCTTCCATGTGGCCCCACTCTGTCACAATAGCCCCTTGGATCCATAGGTTTTCTAGAATGTAATGTATAATTTTCTACAATGTAACAATGGACTCCTTGGTTCTGGGAGCTACCCTGCTTTTTGCAGAGGTGTCTTTGGTTCCAACAAGGCCCCGCTGTGTCTCAGTGCACCCTGGCTTCCATGCGCATCTGGAGTATCACAAAGGCTCCTTGGTTCCACGAGGTCTTGCTGTGTCACAATGGATCCTGTGCTCCATGAGGCCCTCCAAAGTCATCATGGAGCCTTGATTCCATGTGCTTCCATTGTGGCCCAGTGATCGCCTTGGTTCCATCAGTTTCCTTAGTGGCACAATGCTCTCCATGCTTCCATGATTGCCCACAATGTCACAATGCTCTCCATGCTTCCATGAGGCCCTGCTTTGCCACAATGGTCCCCTTGTGCCCATGAGGCCCCGCTGTGTCCCAGTGGACGGAGGGTTCCATGAGGTTCCGTGCTGTCCCCATGGTCTTCTTGAATCCGCAGTGTAACAATGGACCATTGCTTCCAGGCGGCCTCTCTGTGTCACAAGGGGCTCCTTGATTCCATGATTCCCCACGGCGTCACCATGGAGCCTTGTTTCTAGGAGGTTCTGTACTGTCACAATTGTCTCCTTGATCCCATGAGCCCCTGCAGTGTCACAATGGCTCCTTGCTTCCATGAGGAACACAAAAGCTTTGCATCAACACTGAGCAACAGCTGCTGAACACACCTGGGAGCACCTGCTTGCATCAAAAGAGGGCTTCAAGCTGAGAATGGCAGCAGCAGCTTCCATCTGCAACAGAGAGCCAGGCAAAGGACAGGGACAGAGAATTCAGTGGAAAGACTGCAAGAATTCTGCTTTCAGAGATCATTCCTGCTCACAGTGTCCCGTGTAGAAAGGGGACATCATTCCAGGCAGCCTGGACTGAGCATGTAGGGTTTGTTGTTTAGGAAACCTGCTCAGGCTTTTCCATTCTTTCCTTACAAACAGGAAAACTTCTCTGGGCCTGTGTGCAGGCAGAGCCCTGAGGAGAGCAGTTGGCACATGGTGCCGTGGGCTGGGACCGCCAGCTGCAGAGCTCAAGGGAAGAAGCCCCGCTGTGTCACAATGGCTCCTTGGCTTCATGTGCATCACCTGTGTCACCATGGTCTCCTTGATTCCATGAGGCCCCACTGTGTCACAATGGCTCCTTGGCTTCATGTGCATCACCTGTGTCACCATGGTCTCCTTGATTCCATGAGGCCCCACTGTGTCACAATGGCTCCTTGGCTTCATGTGCATCACCTGTGTCACCATGGTCTCCTTGATTCCATGAGGCCCCACTGTGTCACAATGGCTCCTTGGCTTCATGTGCATCACCTGTGTCACAATGGCTCCTTGCTTCCATGAGGTTCCGCAGTGTCACCATGCTCACCTTTGATCCACATTGTCATAATGGACAATTGCTTCCATGTGGCCCCACTCTGTCACAATAGCCCCTTGGTTCCATAGGTTTTCTAGAATGTAATGTATAATTTTCTACAATGTAACAATGGACTCCTTGGTTCTGGGAGCTACCCTGCTTTTTGCAGAGGTGTCTTTGGTTCCAACAAGGCCCCGCTGTGTCTCAGTGCACCCTGGCTTCCATGCGCATCTGGACTATCACAAAGGCTCCTTGGTTCCACGAGGTCTTGCTGTGTCACAATGGATCCTGTGCTCCATGAGGCCCTCCAAAGTCATCATGGAGCCTTGATTCCATGTGCTTCCATTGTGGCCCAGTGATCGCCTTGGTTCCATCAGTTTCCTTAGTGGCACAATGCTCTCCATGCTTCCATGATTGCCCACAATGTCACAATGCTCTCCATGCTTCCATGAGGCCCTGCTTTGCCACAATGGTCCCCTTGTGTCCATGAGGCCCCGCTGTGTCCCAGTGGACGGAGGGTTCCATGAGGTTCCGTGCTGTCCCCATGGTCTTCTGGAATCCGCAGTGTAACAATGGACCATTGCTTCCAGGCGGCCTCTCTGTGTCACAAGGGGCTCCTTGATTCCATGATTCGCCACGGTGTCACCATGGAGCCTTGTTTCTAGGAGGTTCTGTACTGTCACAATTGTCTCCTTGATGCCATGAGCCCCTGCAGTGTCACAATGGCTCCTTGCTTCCATGAGGAACACAAAAGCTTTGCATCAACACTGAGCAACAGCTGCTGAACACACCTGGGAGCACCTGCTTGCATCAAAAGAGGGCTTCAAGCTGAGAATGGCAGCAGCAGCTTCCATCTGCAACAGAGAGCCAGGCAAAGGACAGGGACAGAGAATTCAGTGGAAAGACTGCGAGAATTCTGCTTTCAGAGATCATTCCTGCTCACAGGGTCCCTTGTAGAAAGGGGACATCATTCCAGGCAGCCTGGACGGAGCATGTAGGGTTTGTTGTTGAGGAAACCTGCTCAGGCTTTTCCATTCTTTCCTTACAAACAGGAAAACTTCTCTGGGCCTGTGTGCAGGCAGAGCCCTGAGGAGAGCAGATGGCACATGGTGCCGTGGGCTGGGACCGCCAGCTGCAGAGCTCAAGGGAAGAAGCCCCGTTGTGTCACAATGGCTCCTTGGCTTCATGTGCATCACCTGTGTCACCATGGTCTCCTTGATTCCATGAGGCCCCACTGTGTCACAATGGCTCCTTGGCTTCATGTGCATCACCTGTGTCACCATGGTCTCCTTGATTCCATGAGGCCCCACTGCGTCTCAAAGGCTCCTTGCTTCCATGAGGTTCCGCAGTGTCACCATGCTCACCTTTGATCCACATTGTCATAATGGACAATTGCTTCCATGTGGCCCCACTCTGTCACAATAGCCCCTTGGATCCATAGGTTTTCTAGAATGTAATGTATAATTTTCTACAATGTAACAATGGACTCCTTGGTTCTGGGAGCTACCCTGCTTTTTGCAGAGGTGTCTTTGGTTCCAACAAGGCCCCGCTGTGTCTCAGTGCACCCTGGCTTCCATGCGCATCTGGACTATCACAAAGGCTCCTTGGTTCCACGAGGTCTTGCTGTGTCACAATGGATGCTGTGCTCCATGAGGCCCTCCAAAGTCATCATGGAGCCTTGATTCCATGTGCTTCCATTGTGTCCCAGTGATCGCCTTGGTTCCATCAGTTTCCTTAGTGACACAATGCTCTCCATGCTTCCATGATTGCCCACAATGTCACAATGCTCTCCATGCTTCCATGAGGCCCTGCTTTGCCACAATGGTCCCCTTGTGCCCATGAGGCCCCGCTGTGTCCCAGTGGACGGAGGGTTCCATGAGGTTCCGTGCTGTCCCCATGGTCTTCTTGAATCCGCAGTGTAACAATGGACCATTGCTTCCAGGCGGCCTCTCTGTGTCACAAGGGGCTCCTTGATTCCATGATTCCCCACGGCGTCACCATGGAGCCTTGTTTCTAGGAGGTTCTGTACTGTCACAATTGTCTCCTTGATCCCATGAGCCCCTGCAGTGTCACAATGGCTCCTTGCTTCCATGAGGAACACAAAAGCTTTGCATCAACACTGAGCAACAGCTGCTGAACACACCTGGGAGCACCTGCTTGCATCAAAAGAGGGCTTCAAGCTGAGAATGGCAGCAGCAGCTTCCATCTGCAACAGAGAGCCAGGCAAAGGACAGGGACAGAGAATTCAGTGGAAAGACTGCAAGAATTCTGCTTTCAGAGATCATTCCTGCTCACAGTGTCCCGTGTAGAAAGGGGACATCATTCCAGGCAGCCTGGACTGAGCATGTAGGGTTTGTTGTTTAGGAAACCTGCTCAGGCTTTTCCATTCTTTCCTTACAAACAGGAAAACTTCTCTGGGCCTGTGTGCAGGCAGAGCCCTGAGGAGAGCAGTTGGCACATGGTGCCGTGGGCTGGGACCGCCAGCTGCAGAGCTCAAGGGAAGAAGCCCCGCTGTGTCACAATGGCTCCTTGGCTTCATGTGCATCACCTGTGTCACCATGGTCTCCTTGATTCCATGAGGCCCCACTGTGTCACAATGGCTCCTTGGCTTCATGTGCATCACCTGTGTCACCATGGTCTCCTTGATTCCATGAGGCCCCACTGTGTCACAATGGCTCCTTGGCTTCATGTGCATCACCTGTGTCACCATGGTCTCCTTGATTCCATGAGGCCCCACTGTGTCACAATGGCTCCTTGGCTTCATGTGCATCACCTGTGTCACAATGGCTCCTTGCTTCCATGAGGTTCCGCAGTGTCACCATGCTCACCTTTGATCCACATTGTCATAATGGACAATTGCTTCCATGTGGCCCCACTGTGTCACAATAGCCCCTTGGTTCCATAGGTTTTCTAGAATGTAATGTATAATTTTCTACAATGTAACAATGGACTCCTTGGTTCTGGGAGCTACCCTGCTTTTTGCAGAGGTGTCTTTGGTTCCAACAAGGCCCCGCTGTGTCTCAGTGCACCCTGGCTTCCATGCGCATCTGGAGTATCACAAAGGCTCCTTGGTTCCACGAGGTCTTGCTGTGTCACAATGGATCCTGTGCTCCATGAGGCCCTCCAAAGTCATCATGGAGCCTTGATTCCATGTGCTTCCATTGTGGCCCAGTGATCGCCTTGGTTCCATCAGTTTCCTTAGTGGCACAATGCTCTCCATGCTTCCATGATTGCTCACAATGTCACAATGCTCTCCATGCTTCCATGAGGCCCCGCTGTGTCCCAGTGGACGGAGGGTTCCATGAGGTTCCGTGCTGTCCCCATGGTCTTCTTGAATCCGCAGTGTAACAATGGACCATTGCTTCCAGGCGGCCTCTCTGTGTCACAAGGGGCTCCTTGATTCCATGATTCCCCACGGTGTCACCATGGAGCCTTGTTTCTAGGAGGTTCTGTACTGTCACAATTGTCTCCTTGATGCCATGAGCCCCTGCAGTGTCACAATGGCTCCTTGCTTCCATGAGGAACACAAAAGCTTTGCATCAACACTGAGCAACAGCTGCTGAACACACCTGGGAGCACCTGCTTGCATCAAAAGAGGGCTTCAAGCTGAGAATGGCAGCAGCAGCTTCCATCTGCAACAGAGAGCCAGGCAAAGGACAGGGGCAGAGAATTCAGTGGAAAGACTGCGAGAATTCTGCTTTCAGAGATCATTCCTGCTCACAGGGTCCCTTGTAGAAAGGGGACATCATTCCAGGCAGCCTGGACGGAGCATGTAGGGTTTGTTGTTGAGGAAACCTGCTCAGGCTTTTCCATTCTTTCCTTACAAACAGGAAAACTTCTCTGGGCCTGTGTGCAGGCAGAGCCCTGAGGAGAGCAGATGGCACATGGTGCCGTGGGCTGGGACAGCCAGCTGCAGAGCTCAAGGGAAGAAGCCCTGCTGTGTCACAATGGCTCCTTGGCTTCATGTGCATCACCTGTGTCACCATGGTCTCCTTGATTCCATGAGGCCCCACTGTGTCACAATGGCTCCTTGGCTTCATGTGCATCACCTGTGTCACCATGGTCTCCTTGATTCCATGAGGCCCCACTGTGTCACAATGGCTCCTTGGCTTCATGTGCATCACCTGTGTCACCATGGTCTCCTTGATTCCATGAGGCCCCACTGCGTCTCAAAGGCTCCTTGCTTCCATGAGGTTCCGCAGTGTCACCATGCTCACCTTTGATCCACATTGTCATAATGGACAATTGCTTCCATGTGGCCCCACTCTGTCACAATAGCCCCTTGGATCCATAGGTTTTCTAGAATGTAATGTATAATTTTCTACAATGTAACAATGGACTCCTTGGTTCTGGGAGCTACCCTGCTTTTTGCAGAGGTGTCTTTGGTTCCAACAAGGCCCCGCTGTGTCTCAGTGCACCCTGGCTTCCATGCGCATCTGGACTATCACAAAGGCTCCTTGGTTCCACGAGGTCTTGCTGTGTCACAATGGATGCTGTGCTCCATGAGGCCCTCCAAAGTCATCATGGAGCCTTGATTCCATGTGCTTCCATTGTGTCCCAGTGATCGCCTTGGTTCCATCAGTTTCCTTAGTGACACAATGCTCTCCATGCTTCCATGATTGCCCACAATGTCACAATGCTCTCCATGCTTCCATGAGGCCCTGCTTTGCCACAATGGTCCCCTTGTGCCCATGAGGCCCCGCTGTGTCCCAGTGGACGGAGGGTTCCATGAGGTTCCGTGCTGTCCCCATGGTCTTCTTGAATCCGCAGTGTAACAATGGACCATTGCTTCCAGGCGGCCTCTCTGTGTCACAAGGGGCTCCTTGATTCCATGATTCCCCACGGCGTCACCATGGAGCCTTGTTTCTAGGAGGTTCTGTACTGTCACAATTGTCTCCTTGATCCCATGAGCCCCTGCAGTGTCACAATGGCTCCTTGCTTCCATGAGGAACACAAAAGCTTTGCATCAACACTGAGCAACAGCTGCTGAACACACCTGGGAGCACCTGCTTGCATCAAAAGAGGGCTTCAAGCTGAGAATGGCAGCAGCAGCTTCCATCTGCAACAGAGAGCCAGGCAAAGGACAGGGACAGAGAATTCAGTGGAAAGACTGCAAGAATTCTGCTTTCAGAGATCATTCCTGCTCACAGTGTCCCGTGTAGAAAGGGGACATCATTCCACGCAGCCTGGACTGAGCATGTAGGGTTTGTTGTTTAGGAAACCTGCTCAGGCTTTTCCATTCTTTCCTTACAAACAGGAAAACTTCTCTGGGCCTGTGTGCAGGCAGAGCCCTGAGGAGAGCAGTTGGCACATGGTGCCGTGGGCTGGGACCGCCAGCTGCAGAGCTCAAGGGAAGAAGCCCCGCTGTGTCACAATGGCTCCTTGGCTTCATGTGCATCACCTGTGTCACCATGGTCTCCTTGATTCCATGAGGCCCCACTGTGTCACAATGGCTCCTTGGCTTCATGTGCATCACCTGTGTCACCATGGTCTCCTTGATTCCATGAGGCCCCACTGTGTCACAATGGCTCCTTGGCTTCATGTGCATCACCTGTGTCACCATGGTCTCCTTGATTCCATGAGGCCCCACTGTGTCACAATGGCTCCTTGGCTTCATGTGCATCACCTGTGTCACAATGGCTCCTTGCTTCCATGAGGTTCCGCAGTGTCACCATGCTCACCTTTGATCCACATTGTCATAATGGACAATTGCTTCCATGTGGCCCCACTGTGTCACAATAGCCCCTTGGTTCCATAGGTTTTCTAGAATGTAATGTATAATTTTCTACAATGTAACAATGGACTCCTTGGTTCTGGGAGCTACCCTGCTTTTTGCAGAGGTGTCTTTGGTTCCAACAAGGCCCCACTGTGTCTCAGTGCACCCTGGCTTCCATGCGCATCTGGAGTATCACAAAGGCTCCTTGGTTCCACGAGGTCTTGCTGTGTCACAATGGATCCTGTGCTCCATGAGGCCCTCCAAAGTCATCATGGAGCCTTGATTCCATGTGCTTCCATTGTGGCCCAGTGATCGCCTTGGTTCCATCAGTTTCCTTAGTGGCACAATGCTCTCCATGCTTCCATGATTGCTCACAATGTCACAATGCTCTCCATGCTTCCATGAGGCCCCGCTGTGTCCCAGTGGACGGAGGGTTCCATGAGGTTCCGTGCTGTCCCCATGGTCTTCTTGAATCCGCAGTGTAACAATGGACCATTGCTTCCAGGCGGCCTCTCTGTGTCACAAGGGGCTCCTTGATTCCATGATTCCCCACGGTGTCACCATGGAGCCTTGTTTCTAGGAGGTTCTGTACTGTCACAATTGTCTCCTTGATCCCATGAGCCCCTGCAGTGTCACAATGGCTCCTTGCTTCCATGAGGAACACAAAAGCTTTGCATCAACACTGAGCAACAGCTGCTGAACACACCTGGGAGCACCTGCTTGCATCAAAAGAGGGCTTCAAGCTGAGAATGGCAGCAGCAGCTTCCATCTGCAACAGAGAGCCAGGCAAAGGACAGGGGCAGAGAATTCAGTGGAAAGACTGCGAGAATTCTGCTTTCAGAGATCATTCCTGCTCACAGGGTCCCTTGTAGAAAGGGGACATCATTCCAGGCAGCCTGGACGGAGCATGTAGGGTTTGTTGTTGAGGAAACCTGCTCAGGCTTTTCCATTCTTTCCTTACAAACAGGAAAACTTCTCTGGGCCTGTGTGCAGGCAGAGCCCTGAGGAGAGCAGATGGCACATGGTGCCGTGGGCTGGGACAGCCAGCTGCAGAGCTCAAGGGAAGAAGCCCTGCTGTGTCACAATGGCTCCTTGGCTTCATGTGCATCACCTGTGTCACCATGGTCTCCTTGATTCCATGAGGCCCCACTGTGTCACAATGGCTCCTTGGCTTCATGTGCATCACCTGTGTCACCATGGTCTCCTTGATTCCATGAGGCCCCACTGTGTCACAATGGCTCCTTGGCTTCATGTGCATCACCTGTGTCACCATGGTCTCCTTGATTCCATGAGGCCCCACTGTGTCACAATGGCTCCTTGGCTTCATGTGCATCACCTGTGTCACCATGGTCTCCTTGATTCCATGAGGCCCCACTGCGTCTCAAAGGCTCCTTGCTTCCATGAGGTTCCGCAGTGTCACCATGCTCACCTTTGATCCACATTGTCATAATGGACAATTGCTTCCATGTGGCCCCACTCTGTCACAATAGCCCCTTGGTTCCATAGGTTTTCTAGAATGTAATGTATAATTTTCTACAATGTAACAATGGACTCCTTGGTTCTGGGAGCTACCCTGCTTTTTGCAGAGGTGTCTTTGGTTCCAACAAGGCCCCGCTGTGTCTCAGTGCACCCTGGCTTCCATGCGCATCTGGAGTATCACAAAGGCTCCTTGGTTCCACGAGGTCTTGCTGTGTCACAATGGATGCTGTGCTCCATGAGGCCCTCCAAAGTCATCATGGAGCCTTGATTCCATGTGCTTCCATTGTGTCCCAGTGATCGCCTTGGTTCCATCAGTTTCCTTAGTGGCACAATGCTCTCCATGCTTCCATGAGGCCCTGCTTTGCCACAATGGTCCCCTTGTGTCCATGAGGCCCCGCTGTGTCCCAATGGACAGATGGTTCCATGAGGTTCCATGCTGTCCCCATGGTCTTCTTGAATCCGCAGTGTAACAATGGACCATTGCTTCCAGGCGGCCTCTCTGTGTCACAACGGGCTCCTTGATTCCATGATTCCCCACGGTGTCAATATGGAGCCTTGTTTCTAGGAGGTTCTGTACTGTCACAATTGTCTCCTTGATCCCATGAGCCCCTGCAGTGTCACAATGGCTCCTTGCTTCCATGAGGAACACAAAAGCTTTGCATCAACACTGAGCAACAGCTGCTGAACACACCTGGGAGCACCTGCTTGCATCAAAAGAGGGCTTCAAGCTGAGAATGGCAGCAGCAGCTTCCATCTGCAACAGAGAGCCAGGCAAAGGACAGGGACAGAGAATTCAGTGGAAAGACTGCGGGAATTCTGCTCCCAGAGATCATTCCTGCTCACAGTGTCCCGTGTAGAAAGGGGACATCATTCCACGCAGCCTGGACTGAGTATGTAGGGTTTGTTGTTTAGGAAACCTGCTCAGGCTTTTCCATACTTTCCTTACAAACAGGAAAACTTCTCTGGGCCTGTGTGCAGGCAGAGCCCTGAGGAGAGCAGTTGGCACATGGTGCCATGGGCTGGGACAGCCAGCTGCAGAGCTCAAGGGAAGAAGCCCCACTGTGTCACAATGGCTCCTTGGCTTCATGTGCATCACCTGTGTCACCATGGTCTCCTTGATTCCATGAGGCCCCACTGTGTCACAATGGCTCCTTGGCTTCATGTGCATCACCTGTGTCACCATGGTCTCCTTGATTCCATGAGGCCCCACTGTGTCACAATGGCTCCTTGGCTTCATGTGCATCACCTGTGTCACCATGGTCTCCTTGATTCCATGAGGCCCCACTGTGTCACAATGGCTCCTTGGCTTCATGTGCATCACCTGTGTCACAATGGCTCCTTGCTTCCATGAGGTTCCGCAGTGTCACCATGCTCACCTTTGATCCACATTGTCATAATGGACAATTGCTTCCATGTGGCCCCACTGTGTCACAATAGCCCCTTGGTTCCATAGGTTTTCTAGAATGTAATGTATAATTTTCTACAATGTAACAATGGACTCCTTGGTTCTGGGAGCTACCCTGCTTTTTGCAGAGGTGTCTTTGGTTCCAACAAGGCCCCGCTGTGTCTCAGTGCACCCTGGCTTCCATGCGCATCTGGAGTATCACAAAGGCTCCTTGGTTCCACGAGGTCTTGCTGTGTCACAATGGATGCTGTGCTCCATGAGGCCCTCCAAAGTCATCATGGAGCCTTGATTCCATGTGCTTCCATTGTGGCCCAGTGATCGCCTTGGTTCCATCAGTTTCCTTAGTGGCACAATGCTCTCCATGCTTCCATGATTGCCCACAATGTCACAATGCTCTCCATGCTTCCATGAGGCCCTGCTTTGCCACAATGGTCCCCTTGTGTCCATGAGGCCCCGCTGTGTCCCAGTGGACGGAGGGTTCCATGAGGTTCCGTGCTGTCCCCATGGTCTTCTGGAATCCGCAGTGTAACAATGGACCATTGCTTCCAGGCGGCCTCTCTGTGTCACAAGGGGCTCCTTGATTCCATGATTCCCCACGGTGTCACCATGGAGCCTTGTTTCTAGGAGGTTCTGTACTGTCACAATTGTCTCCTTGATGCCATGAGCCCCTGCAGTGTCACAATGGCTCCTTGCTTCCATGAGGAACACAAAAGCTTTGCATCAACACTGAGCAACAGCTGCTGAACACACCTGGGAGCACCTGCTTGCATCAAAAGAGGGCTTCAAGCTGAGAATGGCAGCAGCAGCTTCCATCTGCAACAGAGAGCCAGGCAAAGGACAGGGGCAGAGAATTCAGTGGAAAGACTGCGAGAATTCTGCTTTCAGAGATCATTCCTGCTCACAGGGTCCCTTGTAGAAAGGGGACATCATTCCAGGCAGCCTGGACGGAGCATGTAGGGTTTGTTGTTGAGGAAACCTGCTCAGGCTTTTCCATTCTTTCCTTACAAACAGGAAAACTTCTCTGGGCCTGTGTGCAGGCAGAGCCCTGAGGAGAGCAGATGGCACATGGTGCCGTGGGCTGGGACCGCCAGCTGCAGAGCTCAAGGGAAGAAGCCCTGCTGTGTCACAATGGCTCCTTGGCTTCATGTGCATCACCTGTGTCACCATGGTCTCCTTGATTCCATGAGGCCCCACTGTGTCACAATGGCTCCTTGGCTTCATGTGCATCACCTGTGTCACCATGGTCTCCTTGATTCCATGAGGCCCCACTGCGTCTCAAAGGCTCCTTGCTTCCATGAGGTTCCGCAGTGTCACCATGCTCACCTTTGATCCACATTGTCATAATGGACAATTGCTTCCATGTGGCCCCACTGTGTCACAATAGCCCCTTGGTTCCATAGGTTTTCTAGAATGTAATGTATAATTTTCTACAATGTAACAATGGACTCCTTGGTTCTGGGAGCTACCCTGCTTTTTGCAGAGGTGTCTTTGGTTCCAACAAGGCCCCGCTGTGTCTCAGTGCACCCTGGCTTCCATGCGCATCTGGACTATCACAAAGGCTCCTTGGTTCCACGAGGTCTTGCTGTGTCACAATGGATCCTGTGCTCCATGAGGCCCTCCAAAGTCATCATGGAGCCTTGATTCCATGTGCTTCCATTGTGGCCCAGTGATCGCCTTGGTTCCATCAGTTTCCTTAGTGGCACAATGCTCTCCATGCTTCCATGATTGCCCACAATGTCACAATGCTCTCCATGCTTCCATGAGGCCCTGCTTTGCCACAATGGTCCCCTTGTGTCCATGAGGCCCCGCTGTGTCCCAATGGACGGAGGGTTCCATGAGGTTCCGTGCTGTCCCCATGGTCTTCTTGAATCCGCAGTGTAACAATGGACCATTGCTTCCAGGCGGCCTCTCTGTGTCACAAGGGGCTCCTTGATTCCATGATTCCCCACGGTGTCACCATGGAGCCTTGTTTCTAGGAGGTTCTGTACTGTCACAATTGTCTCCTTGATCCCATGAGCCCCTGCAGTGTCACAATGGCTCCTTGCTTCCATGAGGAACACAAAAGCTTTGCATCAACACTGAGCAACAGCTGCTGAACACACCTGGGAGCATCTGCTTGCATCAAAAGAGGGCTTCAAGCTGAGAATGGCAGCAGCAGCTTCCATCTGCAACAGAGAGCCAGGCAAAGGACAGGGACAGAGAATTCAGTGGAAAGACTGTGGGAATTCTGCTCCCAGAGATCATTCCTGCTCACAGGGTCCCTTGTAGAAAGGGGACATCATTCCACGCAGCCTGGACTGAGTATGTAGGGTTTGTTGTTTAGGAAACCTGCTCAGGCTTTTCCATTCTTTCCTTACAAACAGGAAAACTTCTCTGGGCCTGTGTGCAGGCAGAGCCCTGAGGAGAGCAGTTGGCACATGGTGCCATGGGCTGGGACAGCCAGCTGCAGAGCTCAAGGGAAGAAGCCCCGTTGTGTCACAATGGCTCCTTGGCTTCATGTGCATCACCTGTGTCACCATGGTCTCCTTGATTCCATGAGGCCCCACTGCGTCACAAAGGCTCCTTGCTTCCATGAGGTTCCGCAGTGTCACCATGCTCACCTTTGATCCACATTGTCATAATGGACAATTGCTTCCATGTGGCCCTACGGTGTCACAATAGCCCATTTGATCCATAGGTTTTCTAGAATGTAATGTATAATTTTCTACAATGTAACAATGGACTCCTTGGTTCTGGGAGCAACCTTGCTTTTTGCAGAGGTGTCTTTGGTTCCAACAAGGCCCCGCTGTGTCTCAGTGCACCCTGGCTTCCATGCGCATCTGGACTATCACAAAGGCTCCTTGGTTCCACGAGGTCTTGCTGTGTCACAATGGATGCTGTGCTCCATGAGGCCCTCCAAAGTCATCATGGAGCCTTGATTCCATGTGCTTCCATTGTGGCCCAGTGATCGCCTTGGTTCCATCAGTTTCCTTAGTGGCACAATGCTCTCCATGCTTCCATGATTGCCCACAATGTCACAATGCTCTCCATGCTTCCATGAGGCCCTGCTTTGCCACAATGGTCCCCTTGTGTCCATGAGGCCCCGCTGTGTCCCAGTGGACGGAGGGTTCCATGAGGTTCCGTGCTGTCCCCATGGTCTTCTTGAATCCGCAGTGTAACAATGGACCATTGCTTCCAGGCGGCCTCTCTGTGTCACAAGGGGCTCCTTGATTCCATGATTCGCCACGGTGTCACCATGGAGCCTTGTTTCTAGGAGGTTCTGTACTGTCACAATTGTCTCCTTGATGCCATGAGCCCCTGCAGTGTCACAATGGCTCCTTGCTTCCATGAGGAACACAAAAGCTTTGCATCAACACTGAGCAACAGCTGCTGAACACACCTGGGAGCACCTGCTTGCATCAAAAGAGGGCTTCAAGCTGAGAATGGCAGCAGCAGCTTCCATCTGCAACAGAGAGCCAGGCAAAGGACAGGGGCAGAGAATTCAGTGGAAAGACTGCGAGAATTCTGCTTTCAGAGATCATTCCTGCTCACAGGGTCCCTTGTAGAAAGGGGACATCATTCCAGGCAGCCTGGACGGAGCATGTAGGGTTTGTTGTTGAGGAAACCTGCTCAGGCTTTTCCATTCTTTCCTTACAAACAGGAAAACTTCTCTGGGCCTGTGTGCAGGCAGAGCCCTGAGGAGAGCAGTTGGCACATGGTGCCGTGGGCTGGGACCGCCAGCTGCAGAGCTCAAGGGAAGAAGCCCCGTTGTGTCACAATGGCTCCTTGGCTTCATGTGCATCACCTGTGTCACCATGGTCTCCTTGATTCCATGAGGCCCCACTGTGTCACAATGGCTCCTTGGCTTCATGTGCATCACCTGTGTCACCATGGTCTCCTTGATTCCATGAGGCCCCACTGTGTCACAATGGCTCCTTGGCTTCATGTGCATCACCTGTGTCACCATGGTCTCCTTGATTCCATGAGGCCCCACTGCGTCTCAAAGGCTCCTTGCTTCCATGAGGTTCCGCAGTGTCACCATGCTCACCTTTGATCCACATTGTCATAATGGACAATTGCTTCCATGTGGCCCCACTCTGTCACAATAGGCCCTTGGTTCCATAGGTTTTCTAGAATGTAATGTATAATTTTCTACAATGTAACAATGGACTCCTTGGTTCTGGGAGCTACCCTGCTTTTTGCAGAGGTGTCTTTGGTTCCAACAAGGCCCCGCTGTGTCTCAGTGCACCCTGGCTTCCATGCGCATCTGGACTATCACAAAGGCTCCTTGGTTCCACGAGGTCTTGCTGTGTCACAATGGATGCTGTGCTCCATGAGGCCCTCCAAAGTCATCATGGAGCCTTGATTCCATGTGCTTCCATTGTGTCCCAGTGATCGCCTTGGTTCCATCAGTTTCCTTAGTGGCACAATGCTCTCCATGCTTCCATGAGGCCCTGCTTTGCCACAATGGTCCCCTTGTGTCCATGAGGCCCAGCTGTGTCCCAATGGACAGATGGTTCCATGAGGTTCCATGCTGTCCCCATGGTCTTCTTGAATCCGCAGTGTAACAATGGACCATTGCTTCCAGGCGGCCTCTCTGTGTCACAAGGGGCTCCTTGATTCCATGATTCCCCACGGCGTCACCATGGAGCCTTGTTTCTAGGAGGTTCTGTACTGTCACAATTGTCTCCTTGATCCCATGAGCCCCTGCAGTGTCACAATGGCTCCTTGCTTCCATGAGGAACACAAAAGCTTTGCATCAACACTGAGCAACAGCTGCTGAACACACCTGGGAGCATCTGCTTGCATCAAAAGAGGGCTTCAAGCTGAGAATGGCAGCAGCAGCTTCCATCTGCAACAGAGAGCCAGGCAAAGGACAGGGACAGAGAATTCAGTGGAAAGACTGCAGGAATTCTGCTTTCAGAGATCATTCCTGCTCACAGTGTCCCGTGTAGAAAGGGGACATCATTCCACGCAGCCTGGACTGAGTATGTAGGGTTTGTTGTTTAGGAAACCTGCTCAGGCTTTTCCATACTTTCCTTACAAACAGGAAAACTTCTCTGGGCCTGTGTGCAGGCAGAGCCCTGAGGAGAGCAGTTGGCACATGGTGCCATGGGCTGGGACAGCCAGCTGCAGAGCTCAAGGGAAGAAGCCCCACTGTGTCACAATGGCTCCTTGGCTTCATGTGCATCACCTGTGTCACCATGGTCTCCTTGATTCCATGAGGCCCCACTGTGTCACAATGGCTCCTTGGCTTCATGTGCATCACCTGTGTCACCATGGTCTCCTTGATTCCATGAGGCCCCACTGTGTCACAATGGCTCCTTGGCTTCATGTGCATCACCTGTGTCACCATGGTCTCCTTGATTCCATGAGGCCCCACTGTGTCACAATGGCTCCTTGGCTTCATGTGCATCACCTGTGTCACCATGGTCTCCTTGATTCCATGAGGTTCCGCAGTGTCAGCATGCTCACCTTTGATCCACATTGTCGTAATGGACAATTGCTTCCATGTGGCCCCACTCTGTCACAATAGGCCCTTGGTTCCATAGGTTTTCTAGAATGTAATGTATAATTTTCTACAATGTAACAATGGACTCCTTGGTTCTGGGAGCTACCCTGCTTTTTGCAGAGGTGTCTTTGGTTCCAACAAGGCCCCGCTGTGTCTCAGTGCACCCTGGCTTCCATGCGCATCTGGACTATCACAAAGGCTCCTTGGTTCCACGAGGTCTTGCTGTGTCACAATGGATGCTGTGCTCCATGAGGCCCTCCAAAGTCATCATGGAGCCTTGATTCCATGTGCTTCCATTGTGTCCCAGTGATCGCCTTGGTTCCATCAGTTTCCTTAGTGGCACAATGCTCTCCATGCTTCCATGAGGCCCTGCTTTGCCACAATGGTCCCCTTGTGTCCATGAGGCCCCGCTGTGTCCCAATGGACAGATGGTTCCATGAGGTTCCATGCTGTCCCCATGGTCTTCTTGAATCCGCAGTGTAACAATGGACCATTGCTTCCAGGCGGCCTCTCTGTGTCACAACGGGCTCCTTGATTCCATGATTCGCCACGGTGTCACCATGGAGCCTTGTTTCTAGGAGGTTCTGTACTGTCACAATTGTCTCCTTGATGCCATGAGCCCCTGCAGTGTCACAATGGCTCCTTGCTTCCATGAGGAACACAAAAGCTTTGCATCAACACTGAGCAACAGCTGCTGAACACACCTGGGAGCACCTGCTTGCATCAAAAGAGGGCTTCAAGCTGAGAATGGCAGCAGCAGCTTCCATCTGCAACAGAGAGCCAGGCAAAGGACAGGGACAGAGAATTCAGTGGAAAGACTGCAAGAATTCTGCTCCCAGAGATCATTCCTGCTCACAGTGTCCCGTGTAGAAAGGGGACATCATTCCAGGCAGCCTGGACTGAGTATGTAGGGTTTGTTGTTGAGGAAACCTGCTCAGGCTTTTCCATTCTTTCCTTACAAACAGGAAAACTTCTCTGGGCCTGTGTGCAGGCAGAGCCCTGAGGAGAGCAGATGGCACATGGTGCCGTGGGCTGGGACAGCCAGCTGCAGAGCTCAAGGGAAGAAGCCCCACTGTGTCACAATGGCTCCTTGGCTTCATGTGCATCACCTGTGTCACCATGGTCTCCTTGATTCCATGAGGCCCCACTGCGTCTCAAAGGCTCCTTGCTTCCATGAGGTTCCGCAGTGTCACCATGCTCACCTTTGATCCACATTGTCAATAATGGACAATTGCTTCCATGTGGCCCCACTGTGTCACAATAGCCCATTTGTTCCATAGGTTTTCTAGAATGTAATGTATAATTTTCTACAATGTAACAATGGACTCCTTGGTTCTGGGAGCTACCCTGCTTTTTGCAGAGGTGTCTTTGGTTCCAACAAGGCCCCGCTGTGTCTCAGTGCACCCTGGCTTCCATGCGCATCTGGAGTATCACAAAGGCTCCTTGGTTCCACGAGGTCTTGCTGTGTCACAATGGATGCTGTGCTCCATGAGGCCCTCCAAAGTCATCATGGAGCCTTGATTCCATGTGCTTCCATTGTGGCCCAGTGATCGCCTTGGTTCCATCAGTTTCCTTAGTGGCACAATGCTCTCCATGCTTCCATGATTGCCCACAATGTCACAATGCTCTCCATGCTTCCATGAGGCCCTGCTTTGCCACAGTGGTCCCCTTGTGTCCATGAGGCCCCGCTGTGTCCCAATGGACGGAGGGTTCCATGAGGTTCCGTGCTGTCCCCATGGTCTTCTTGAATCCGCAGTGTAACAATGGACCATTGCTTCCAGGCGGCCTCTCTGTGTCACAAGGGGCTCCTTGATTCCATGATTCCCCACGGTGTCACCATGGAGCCTTGTTTCTAGGAGGTTCTGTACTGTCACAATTGTCTCCTTGATCCCATGAGCCCCTGCAGTGTCACAATGGCTCCTTGCTTCCATGAGGAACACAAAAGCTTTGCATCAACACTGAGCAACAGCTGCTGAACACACCTGGGAGCATCTGCTTGCATCAAAAGAGGGCTTCAAGCTGAGAATGGCAGCAGCAGCTTCCATCTGCAACAGAGAGCCAGGCAAAGGACAGGGGCAGAGAATTCAGTGGAAAGACTGCAAGAATTCTGCTCCCAGAGATCATTCCTGCTCACAGGGTCCCTTGTAGAAAGGGGACATCATTCCAGGCAGCCTGGACGGAGCATGTAGGGTTTGTTGTTGAGGAAACCTGCTCAGGCTTTTCCATTCTTTCCTTACAAACAGGAAAACTTCTCTGGGCCTGTGTGCAGGCAGAGCCCTGAGGAGAGCAGTTGGCACATGGTGCCGTGGGCTGGGACCGCCAGCTGCAGAGCTCAAGGGAAGAAGCCCCGTTGTGTCACAATGGCTCCTTGGCTTCATGTGCATCACCTGTGTCACCATGGTCTCCTTGATTCCATGAGGCCCCACTGTGTCACAATGGCTCCTTGGCTTCATGTGCATCACCTGTGTCACCATGGTCTCCTTGATTCCATGAGGCCCCACTGTGTCACAATGGCTCCTTGGCTTCATGTGCATCACCTGTGTCACCATGGTCTCCTTGATTCCATGAGGCCCCACTGCGTCACAAAGGCTCCTTGCTTCCATGAGGTTCCGCAGTGTCACCATGCTCACCTTTGATCCACATTGTCATAATGGACAATTGCTTCCATGTGGCCCTACGGTGTCACAATAGCCCATTTGTTCCATAGGTTTTCTAGAATGTAATGTATAATTTTCTACAATGTAACAATGGACTCCTTGGTTCTGGGAGCTACCCTGCTTTTTGCAGAGGTGTCTTTGGTTCCAACAAGGCCCCGCTGTGTCTCAGTGCACCCTGGCTTCCATGCGCATCTGGAGTATCACAAAGGCTCCTTGGTTCCACGAGGTCTTGCTGTGTCACAATGGATGCTGTGCTCCATGAGGCCCTCCAAAGTCATCATGGAGCCTTGATTCCATGTGCTTCCATTGTGGCCCAGTGATCGCCTTGGTTCCATCAGTTTCCTTAGTGGCACAATGCTCTCCATGCTTCCATGATTGCCCACAATGTCACAATGCTCTCCATGCTTCCATGAGGCCCTGCTTTGCCACAATGGTCCCCTTGTGTCCATGAGGCCCCGCTGTGTCCCAGTGGACGGAGGGTTCCATGAGGTTCCGTGCTGTCCCCATGGTCTTCTTGAATCCGCAGTGTAACAATGGACCATTGCTTCCAGGCCGCCTCTCTGTGTCACAAGGGGCTCCTTGATTCCATGATTCGCCACGGTGTCACCATGGAGCCTTGTTTCTAGGAGGTTCTGTACTGTCACAATTGTCTCCTTGATGCCATGAGCCCCTGCAGTGTCACAATGGCTCCTTGCTTCCATGAGGAACACAAAAGCTTTGCATCAACACTGAGCAACAGCTGCTGAACACACCTGGGAGCATCTGCTTGCATCAAAAGAGGGCTTCAAGCTGAGAATGGCAGCAGCAGCTTCCATCTGCAACAGAGAGCCAGGCAAAGGACAGGGACAGAGAATTCAGTGGAAAGACTGCGGGAATTCTGCTTTCAGAGATCATTCCTGCTCACAGTGTCCCGTGTAGAAAGGGGACATCATTCCAGGCAGCCTGGACTGAGCATGTAGGGTTTGTTGTTGAGGAAACCTGCTCAGGCTTTTCCATTCTTTCCTTACAAACAGGAAAACTTCTCTGGGCCTGTGTGCAGGCAGAGCCCTGAGGAGAGCAGTTGGCACATGGTGCCGTGGGCTGGGACCGCCAGCTGCAGAGCTCAAGGGAAGAAGCCCCGCTGTGTCACAATGGCTCCTTGGCTTCATGTGCATCACCTGTGTCACCATGGTCTCCTTGATTCCATGAGGCCCCACTTTGTCACAATGGCTCCTTGGCTTCATGTGCATCACCTGTGTCACCATGGTCTCCTTGATTCCATGAGGCCCCACTGTGTCACAATGGCTCCTTGGCTTCATGTGCATCACCTGTGTCACCATGGTCTCCTTGATTCCATGAGGCCCCACTGTGTCACAATGGCTCCTTGCTTCCATGAGGTTCCGCAGTGTCACCATGCTCACCTTTGATCCACATTGTCATAATGGACAATTGCTTCCATGTGGCCCCACTCTGTCACAATAGCCCCTTGGTTCCATAGGTTTTCTAGAATGTAATGTATAATTTTCTACAATGTAACAATGGACTCCTTGGTTCTGGGAGCTACCCTGCTTTTTGCAGAGGTGTCTTTGGTTCCAACAAGGCCCCGCTGTGTCTCAGTGCACCCTGGCTTCCATGCGCATCTGGACTATCACAAAGGCTCCTTGGTTCCACGAGGTCTTGCTGTGTCACAATGGATCCTGTGCTCCATGAGGCCCTCCAAAGTCATCATGGAGCCTTGATTCCATGTGCTTCCATTGTGGCCCAGTGATCGCCTTGGTTCCATCAGTTTCCTTAGTGGCACAATGCTCTCCATGCTTCCATGATTGCCCACAATGTCACAATGCTCTCCATGCTTCCATGAGGCCCTGCTTTGCCACAATGGTCCCCTTGTGTCCATGAGGCCCTGCTGTGTCCCAGTGGACGGAGGGTTCCATGAGGTTCCGTGCTGTCCCCATGGTCTTCTTGAATCCGCAGTGTAACAATGGACCATTGCTTCCAGGCCGCCTCTCTGTGTCACAAGGGGCTCCTTGATTCCATGATTCCCCACGGTGTCACCATGGAGCCTTGTTTCTAGGAGGTTCTGTACTGTCACAATTGTCTCCTTGATCCCATGAGCCCCTGCAGTGTCACAATGGCTCCTTGCTTCCATGAGGAACACAAAAGCTTTGCATCAACACTGAGCAACAGCTGCTGAACACACCTGGGAGCACCTGCTTGCATCAAAAGAGGGCTTCAAGCTGAGAATGGCAGCAGCAGCTTCCATCTGCAACAGAGAGCCAGGCAAAGGACAGGGGCAGAGAATTCAGTGGAAAGACTGCGAGAATTCTGCTTTCAGAGATCATTCCTGCTCACAGGGTCCCTTGTAGAAAGGGGACATCATTCCAGGCAGCCTGGACGGAGCATGTAGGGTTTGTTGTTGAGGAAACCTGCTCAGGCTTTTCCATTCTTTCCTTACAAACAGGAAAACTTCTCTGGGCCTGTGTGCAGGCAGAGCCCTGAGGAGAGCAGTTGGCACATGGTGCCGTGGGCTGGGACCGCCAGCTGCAGAGCTCAAGGGAAGAAGCCCCGTTGTGTCACAATGGCTCCTTGGCTTCATGTGCATCACCTGTGTCACCATGGTCTCCTTGATTCCATGAGGCCCCACTGTGTCACAATGGCTCCTTGGCTTCATGTGCATCACCTGTGTCACCATGGTCTCCTTGATTCCATGAGGCCCCACTGTGTCACAATGGCTCCTTGGCTTCATGTGCATCACCTGTGTCACCATGGTCTCCTTGATTCCATGAGGCCCCACTGCGTCTCAAAGGCTCCTTGCTTCCATGAGGTTCCGCAGTGTCACCATGCTCACCTTTGATCCACATTGTCATAATGGACAATTGCTTCCATGTGGCCCCACTGTGTCACAATAGCCCATTTGTTCCATAGGTTTTCTAGAATGTAATGTATAATTTTCTACAATGTAACAATGGACTCCTTGGTTCTGGGAGCTACCCTGCTTTTTGCAGAGGTGTCTTTGGTTCCAACAAGGCCCCGCTGTGTCTCAGTGCACCCTGGCTTCCATGCGCATCTGGACTATCACAAAGGCTCCTTGGTTCCACGAGGTCTTGCTGTGTCACAATGGATGCTGTGCTCCATGAGGCCCTCCAAAGTCATCATGGAGCCTTGATTCCATGTGCTTCCATTGTGTCCCAGTGATCGCCTTGGTTCCATCAGTTTCCTTAGTGGCACAATGCTCTCCATGCTTCCATGATTGCCCACAATGTCACAATGCTCTCCATGCTTCCATGAGGCCCTGCTTTGCCACAATGGTCCCCTTGTGTCCATGAGGCCCCGCTGTGTCCCAATGGACGGAGGGTTCCATGAGGTTCCGTGCTGTCCCCATGGTCTTCTTGAATCCGCAGTGTAACAATGGACCATTGCTTCCAGGCGGCCTCTCTGTGTCACAAGAGGCTCCTTGATTCCATGATTCCCCACGGTGTCACCATGGAGCCTTGTTTCTAGGAGGTTCTGTACTGTCACAATTGTCTCCTTGATCCCATGAGCCCCTGCAGTGTCACAATGGCTCCTTGCTTCCATGAGGAACACAAAAGCTTTGCATCAACACTGAGCAACAGCTGCTGAACACACCTGGGAGCATCTGCTTGCATCAAAAGAGGGCTTCAAGCTGAGAATGGCAGCAGCAGCTTCCATCTGCAACAGAGAGCCAGGCAAAGGACAGGGACAGAGAATTCAGTGGAAAGACTGCGGGAATTCTGCTCCCAGAGATCATTCCTGCTCACAGTGTCCCTTGTAGAAAGGGGACATCATTGCACGCAGCCTGGACTGAGTATGTAGGGTTTGTTGTTTAGGAAACCTGCTCAGGCTTTTCCATTCTTTCCTTACAAACAGGAAAACTTCTCTGGGCCTGTGTGCAGGCAGAGCCCTGAGGAGAGCAGTTGGCACATGGTGCCATGGGCTGGGACAGCCAGCTGCAGAGCTCAAGGGAAGAAGCCCCGTTGTGTCACAATGGCTCCTTGGCTTCATGTGCATCACCTGTGTCACCATGGTCTCCTTGATTCCATGAGGCCCCACTGCGTCACAAAGGCTCCTTGCTTCCATGAGGTTCCGCAGTGTCACCATGCTCACCTTTGATCCACATTGTCATAATGGACAATTGCTTCCATGTGGCCCTACGGTGTCACAATAGCCCATTTGTTCCATAGGTTTTCTAGAATGTAATGTATAATTTTCTACAATGTAACAATGGACTCCTTGGTTCTGGGAGCAACCTTGCTTTTTGCAGAGGTGTCTTTGGTTCCAACAAGGCCCCGCTGTGTCTCAGTGCACCCTGGCTTCCATGCGCATCTGGAGTATCACAAAGGCTCCTTGGTTCCACGAGGTCTTGCTGTGTCACAATGGATGCTGTGCTCCATGAGGCCCTCCAAAGTCATCATGGAGCCTTGATTCCATGTGCTTCCATTGTGTCCCTGGGATCGCCTTGGTTCCATCAGTTTCCTTAGTGGCACAATGCTCTCCATGCTTCCATGATTGCCCACAATGTCACAATGCTCTCCATGCTTCCATGAGGCCCTGCTTTGCCACAATGGTCCCCTTGTGTCCATGAGGCCCCGCTGTGTCCCAGTGGACGGAGGGTTCCATGAGGTTCCGTGCTGTCCCCATGGTCTTCTTGAATCCGCAGTGTAACAATGGACCATTGCTTCCAGGCGGCCTCTCTGTGTCACAAGGGGCTCCTTGATTCCATGATTCCCCACGGTGTCACCATGGAGCCTTGTTTCTAGGAGGTTCTGTACTGTCACAATTGTCTCCTTGATGCCATGAGCCCCTGCAGTGTCACAATGGCTCCTTGCTTCCATGAGGAACACAAAAGCTTTGCATCAACACTGAGCAACAGCTGCTGAACACACCTGGGAGCATCTGCTTGCATCAAAAGAGGGCTTCAAGCTGAGAATGGCAGCAGCAGCTTCCATCTGCAACAGAGAGCCAGGCAAAGGACAGGGACAGAGAATTCAGTGGAAAGACTGCGGGAATTCTGCTCCCAGAGATCATTCCTGCTCACAGTGTCCCGTGTAGAAAGGGGACATCATTCCACGCAGCCTGGACTGAGCATGTAGGGTTTGTTGTTTAGGAAACCTGCTCAGGCTTTTCCATACTTTCCTTGCAAACAGGAAAACTTCTCTGGGCCTGTGTGCAGGCAGAGCCCTGAGGAGAGCAGTTGGCACATGGTGCCATGGGCTGGGACCGCCAGCTGCAGAGCTCAAGGGAAGAAGCCCCGCTGTGTCACAATGGCTCCTTGGCTTCATGTGCATCACCTGTGTCACCATGGTCTCCTTGATTCCATGAGGCCCCACTGTGTCACAATGGCTCCTTGGCTTCATGTGCATCACCTGTGTCACCATGGTCTCCTTGATTCCATGAGGCCCCACTGTGTCACAATGGCTCCTTGGCTTCATGTGCATCACCTGTGTCACCATGGTCTCCTTGATTCCATGAGGCCCCACTGTGTCACAATGGCTCCTTGGCTTCATGTGCATCACCTGTGTCACAATGGTCTCCTTGATTCCATGAGGTTCCGCAGTGTCACCATGCTCACCTTTGATCCACATTGTCATAATGGACAATTGCTTCCATGTGGCCCCACTCTGTCACAATAGGCCCTTGGTTCCATAGGTTTTCTAGAATGTAATGTATAATTTTCTACAATGTAACAATGGACTCCTTGGTTCTGGGAGCTACCCTGCTTTTTGCAGAGGTGTCTTTGGTTCCAACAAGGCCCCGCTGTGTCTCAGTGCACCCTGGCTTCCATGCGCATCTGGACTATCACAAAGGCTCCTTGGTTCCACGAGGTCTTGCTGTGTCACAATGGATGCTGTGCTCCATGAGGCCCTCCAAAGTCATCATGGAGCCTTGATTCCATGTGCTTCCATTGTGTCCCAGTGATCGCCTTGGTTCCATCAGTTTCCTTAGTGGCACAATGCTCTCCATGCTTCCATGAGGCCCTGCTTTGCCACAATGGTCCCCTTGTGTCCATGAGGCCCAGCTGTGTCCCAATGGACAGATGGTTCCATGAGGTTCCATGCTGTCCCCATGGTCTTCTTGAATCCGCAGTGTAACAATGGACCATTGCTTCCAGGCGGCCTCTCTGTGTCACAAGGGGCTCCTTGATTCCATGATTCCCCACGGCGTCACCATGGAGCCTTGTTTCTAGGAGGTTCTGTACTGTCACAATTGTCTCCTTGATGCCATGAGCCCCTGCAGTGTCACAATGGCTCCTTGCTTCCATGAGGAACACAAAAGCTTTGCATCAACACTGAGCAACAGCTGCTGAACACACCTGGGAGCATCTGCTTGCATCAAAAGAGGGCTTCAAGCTGAGAATGGCAGCAGCAGCTTCCATCTGCAACAGAGAGCCAGGCAAAGGACAGGGACAGAGAATTCAGTGGAAAGACTGCAGGAATTCTGCTTTCAGAGATCATTCCTGCTCACAGTGTCCCGTGTAGAAAGGGGACATCATTCCACGCAGCCTGGACGGAGCATGTAGGGTTTGTTGTTTAGGAAACCTGCTCAGGCTTTTCCATACTTTCCTTACAAACAGGAAAACTTCTCTGGGCCTGTGTGCAGGCAGAGCCCTGAGGAGAGCAGTTGGCACATGGTGCCATGGGCTGGGACAGCCAGCTGCAGAGCTCAAGGGAAGAAGCCCCACTGTGTCACAATGGCTCCTTGGCTTCATGTGCATCACCTGTGTCACCATGGTCTCCTTGATTCCATGAGGCCCCACTGTGTCACAATGGCTCCTTGGCTTCATGTGCATCACCTGTGTCACCATGGTCTCCTTGATTCCATGAGGCCCCACTGTGTCACAATGGCTCCTTGGCTTCATGTGCATCACCTGTGTCACCATGGTCTCCTTGATTCCATGAGGCCCCACTGTGTCACAATGGCTCCTTGGCTTCATGTGCATCACCTGTGTCACAATGGTCTCCTTGATTCCATGAGGTTCCGCAGTGTCACCATGCTCACCTTTGATCCACATTGTCATAATGGACAATTGCTTCCATGTGGCCCCACTCTGTCACAATAGGCCCTTGGTTCCATAGGTTTTCTAGAATGTAATGTATAATTTTCTACAATGTAACAATGGACTCCTTGGTTCTGGGAGCTACCCTGCTTTTTGCAGAGGTGTCTTTGGTTCCAACAAGGCCCCGCTGTGTCTCAGTGCACCCTGGCTTCCATGCGCATCTGGAGTATCACAAAGGCTCCTTGGTTCCACGAGGTCTTGCTGTGTCACAATGGATCCTGTGCTCCATGAGGCCCTCCAAAGTCATCATGGAGCCTTGATTCCATGTGCTTCCATTGTGTCCCAGTGATCGCCTTGGTTCCATCAGTTTCCTTAGTGGCACAATGCTCTCCATGCTTCCATGAGGCCCTGCTTTGCCACAATGGTCCCCTTGTGTCCATGAGGCCCCGCTGTGTCCCAATGGACAGATGGTTCCATGAGGTTCCATGCTGTCCCCATGGTCTTCTTGAATCCGCAGTGTAACAATGGACCATTGCTTCCAGGCGGCCTCTCTGTGTCACAACGGGCTCCTTGATTCCATGATTCCCCACGGTGTCAATATGGAGCCTTGTTTCTAGGAGGTTCTGTACTGTCACAATTGTCTCCTTGATGCCATGAGCCCCTGCAGTGTCACAATGGCTCCTTGCTTCCATGAGGAACACAAAAGCTTTGCATCAACACTGAGCAACAGCTGCTGAACACACCTGGGAGCACCTGCTTGCATCAAAAGAGGGCTTCAAGCTGAGAATGGCAGCAGCAGCTTCCATCTGCAACAGAGAGCCAGGCAAAGGACAGGGACAGAGAATTCAGTGGAAAGACTGCAAGAATTCTGCTCCCAGAGATCATTCCTGCTCACAGTGTCCCGTGTAGAAAGGGGACATCATTCCAGGCAGCCTGGACTGAGTATGTAGGGTTTGTTGTTGAGGAAACCTGCTCAGGCTTTTCCATTCTTTCCTTACAAACAGGAAAACTTCTCTGGGCCTGTGTGCAGGCAGAGCCCTGAGGAGAGCAGATGGCACATGGTGCCGTGGGCTGGGACAGCCAGCTGCAGAGCTCAAGGGAAGAAGCCCCACTGTGTCACAATGGCTCCTTGGCTTCATGTGCATCACCTGTGTCACCATGGTCTCCTTGATTCCATGAGGCCCCACTGCGTCTCAAAGGCTCCTTGCTTCCATGAGGTTCCGCAGTGTCACCATGCTCACCTTTGATCCACATTGTCAATAATGGACAATTGCTTCCATGTGGCCCCACTGTGTCACAATAGCCCATTTGTTCCATAGGTTTTCTAGAATGTAATGTATAATTTTCTACAATGTAACAATGGACTCCTTGGTTCTGGGAGCTACCCTGCTTTTTGCAGAGGTGTCTTTGGTTCCAACAAGGCCCCGCTGTGTCTCAGTGCACCCTGGCTTCCATGCGCATCTGGACTATCACAAAGGCTCCTTGGTTCCACGAGGTCTTGCTGTGTCACAATGGATGCTGTGCTCCATGAGGCCCTCCAAAGTCATCATGGAGCCTTGATTCCATGTGCTTCCATTGTGTCCCTGGGATCGCCTTGGTTCCATCAGTTTCCTTAGTGGCACAATGCTCTCCATGCTTCCATGATTGCCCACAATGTCACAATGCTCTCCATGCTTCCATGAGGCCCTGCTTTGCCACAATGGTCCCCTTGTGTCCATGAGGCCCCGCTGTGTCCCAATGGACGGAGGGTTCCATGAGGTTCCGTGCTGTCCCCATGGTCTTCTTGAATCCGCAGTGTAACAATGGACCATTGCTTCCAGGCGGCCTCTCTGTGTCACAAGGGGCTCCTTGATTCCATGATTCCCCACGGTGTCACCATGGAGCCTTGTTTCTAGGAGGTTCTGTACTGTCACAATTGTCTCCTTGATCCCATGAGCCCCTGCAGTGTCACAATGGCTCCTTGCTTCCATGAGGAACACAAAAGCTTTGCATCAACACTGAGCAACAGCTGCTGAACACACCTGGGAGCATCTGCTTGCATCAAAAGAGGGCTTCAAGCTGAGAATGGCAGCAGCAGCTTCCATCTGCAACAGAGAGCCAGGCAAAGGACAGGGGCAGAGAATTCAGTGGAAAGACTGCAAGAATTCTGCTCCCAGAGATCATTCCTGCTCACAGGGTCCCTTGTAGAAAGGGGACATCATTCCAGGCAGCCTGGACGGAGCATGTAGGGTTTGTTGTTGAGGAAACCTGCTCAGGCTTTTCCATTCTTTCCTTACAAACAGGAAAACTTCTCTGGGCCTGTGTGCAGGCAGAGCCCTGAGGAGAGCAGTTGGCACATGGTGCCGTGGGCTGGGACCGCCAGCTGCAGAGCTCAAGGGAAGAAGCCCCGTTGTGTCACAATGGCTCCTTGGCTTCATGTGCATCACCTGTGTCACCATGGTCTCCTTGATTCCATGAGGCCCCACTGTGTCACAATGGCTCCTTGGCTTCATGTGCATCACCTGTGTCACCATGGTCTCCTTGATTCCATGAGGCCCCACTGTGTCACAATGGCTCCTTGGCTTCATGTGCATCACCTGTGTCACCATGGTCTCCTTGATTCCATGAGGCCCCACTGCGTCTCAAAGGCTCCTTGGCTTCCATGAGGTTCCGCAGTGTCACCATGCTCACCTTTGATCCACATTGTCATAATGGACAATTGCTTCCATGTGGCCCCACTGTGTCACAATAGCCCCTTGGTTCCATAGGTTTTCTAGAATGTAATGTATAATTTTCTACAATGTAACAATGGACTCCTTGGTTCTGGGAGCTACCCTGCTTTTTGCAGAGGTGTCTTTGGTTCCAACAAGGCCCCGCTGTGTCTCAGTGCACCCTGGCTTCCATGCGCATCTGGAGTATCACAAAGGCTCCTTGGTTCCACGAGGTCTTGCTGTGTCACAATGGATCCTGTGCTCCATGAGGCCCTCCAAAGTCATCATGGAGCCTTGATTCCATGTGCTTCCATTGTGCCCCAGTGATCGCCTTGGTTCCATCAGTTTCCTTAGTGGCACAATGCTCTCCATGCTTCCATGATTGCCCACAATGTCACAATGCTCTCCATGCTTCCATGAGGCCCTGCTTTGCCACAATGGTCCCCTTGTGTCCATGAGGCCCCGCTGTGTCCCAATGGACGGAGGGTTCCATGAGGTTCCGTGCTGTCCCCATGGTCTTCTTGAATCCGCAGTGTAACAATGGACCATTGCTTCCAGGCGGCCTCTCTGTGTCACAAGGGGCTCCTTGATTCCATGATTCCCCACGGTGTCACCATGGAGCCTTGTTTCTAGGAGGTTCTGTACTGTCACAATTGTCTCCTTGATCCCATGAGCCCCTGCAGTGTCACAATGGCTCCTTGCTTCCATGAGGAACACAAAAGCTTTGCATCAACACTGAGCAACAGCTGCTGAACACACCTGGGAGCATCTGCTTGCATCAAAAGAGGGCTTCAAGCTGAGAATGGCAGCAGCAGCTTCCATCTGCAACAGAGAGCCAGGCAAAGGACAGGGACAGAGAATTCAGTGGAAAGACTGCGGGAATTCTGCTCCCAGAGATCATTCCTGCTCACAGTGTCCCTTGTAGAAAGGGGACATCATTGCACGCAGCCTGGACTGAGTATGTAGGGTTTGTTGTTTAGGAAACCTGCTCAGGCTTTTCCATTCTTTCCTTACAAACAGGAAAACTTCTCTGGGCCTGTGTGCAGGCAGAGCCCTGAGGAGAGCAGTTGGCACATGGTGCCATGGGCTGGGACAGCCAGCTGCAGAGCTCAAGGGAAGAAGCCCCGTTGTGTCACAATGGCTCCTTGGCTTCATGTGCATCACCTGTGTCACCATGGTCTCCTTGATTCCATGAGGCCCCACTGCGTCACAAAGGCTCCTTGCTTCCATGAGGTTCCGCAGTGTCACCATGCTCACCTTTGATCCACATTGTCATAATGGACAATTGCTTCCATGTGGCCCTACGGTGTCACAATAGCCCATTTGTTCCATAGGTTTTCTAGAATGTAATGTATAATTTTCTACAATGTAACAATGGACTCCTTGGTTCTGGGAGCTACCCTGCTTTTTGCAGAGGTGTCTTTGGTTCCAACAAGGCCCCGCTGTGTCTCAGTGCACCCTGGCTTCCATGCGCATCTGGAGTATCACAAAGGCTCCTTGGTTCCACGAGGTCTTGCTGTGTCACAATGGATGCTGTGCTCCATGAGGCCCTCCAAAGTCATCATGGAGCCTTGATTCCATGTGCTTCCATTGTGTCCCTGGGATCGCCTTGGTTCCATCAGTTTCCTTAGTGGCACAATGCTCTCCATGCTTCCATGAGGCCCTGCTTTGCCACAATGGTCCCCTTGTGCCCATGAGGCCCCGCTGTGTCCCAGTGGACGGAGGGTTCCATGAGGTTCCGTGCTGTCCCCATGGTCTTCTTGAATCCGCAGTGTAACAATGGACCATTGCTTCCAGGCGGCCTCTCTGTGTCACAAGGGGCTCCTTGATTCCATGATTCCCCACGGTGTCACCATGGAGCCTTGTTTCTAGGAGGTTCTGTACTGTCACAATTGTCTCCTTGATGCCATGAGCCCCTGCAGTGTCACAATGGCTCCTTGCTTCCATGAGGAACACAAAAGCTTTGCATCAACACTGAGCAACAGCTGCTGAACACACCTGGGAGCATCTGCTTGCATCAAAAGAGGGCTTCAAGCTGAGAATGGCAGCAGCAGCTTCCATCTGCAACAGAGAGCCAGGCAAAGGACAGGGACAGAGAATTCAGTGGAAAGACTGCGGGAATTCTGCTCCCAGAGATCATTCCTGCTCACAGTGTCCCGTGTAGAAAGTGGACATCATTCCACGCAGCCTGGACTGAGCATGTAGGGTTTGTCGTTTAGGAAACCTGCTCAGGCTTTTCCATACTTTCCTTACAAACAGGAAAACTTCTCTGGGCCTGTGTGCAGGCAGAGCCCTGAGGAGAGCAGTTGGCACATGGTGCCATGGGCTGGGACCGCCAGCTGCAGAGCTCAAGGGAAGAAGCCCCGCTGTGTCACAATGGCTCCTTGGCTTCATGTGCATCACCTGTGTCACCATGGTCTCCTTGATTCCATGAGGCCCCACTGTGTCACAATGGCTCCTTGGCTTCATGTGCATCACCTGTGTCACCATGGTCTCCTTGATTCCATGAGGCCCCACTGTGTCACAATGGCTCCTTGGCTTCATGTGCATCACCTGTGTCACCATGGTCTCCTTGATTCCATGAGGCCCCACTGTGTCACAATGGCTCCTTGGCTTCATGTGCATCACCTGTGTCACAATGGTCTCCTTGATTCCATGAGGTTCCGCAGTGTCACCATGCTCACCTTTGATCCACATTGTCATAATGGACAATTGCTTCCATGTGGCCCCACTCTGTCACAATAGGCCCTTGGTTCCATAGGTTTTCTAGAATGTAATGTATAATTTTCTACAATGTAACAATGGACTCCTTGGTTCTGGGAGCTACCCTGCTTTTTGCAGAGGTGTCTTTGGTTCCAACAAGGCCCCGCTGTGTCTCAGTGCACCCTGGCTTCCATGCGCATCTGGAGTATCACAAAGGCTCCTTGGTTCCACGAGGTCTTGCTGTGTCACAATGGATGCTGTGCTCCATGAGGCCCTCCAAAGTCATCATGGAGCCTTGATTCCATGTGCTTCCATTGTGTCCCAGTGATCGCCTTGGTTCCATCAGTTTCCTTAGTGGCACAATGCTCTCCATGCTTCCATGAGGCCCTGCTTTGCCACAATGGTCCCCTTGTGTCCATGAGGCCCAGCTGTGTCCCAATGGACAGATGGTTCCATGAGGTTCCATGCTGTCCCCATGGTCTTCTTGAATCCGCAGTGTAACAATGGACCATTGCTTCCAGGCGGCCTCTCTGTGTCACAAGGGGCTCCTTGATTCCATGATTCCCCACGGCGTCACCATGGAGCCTTGTTTCTAGGAGGTTCTGTACTGTCACAATTGTCTCCTTGATCCCATGAGCCCCTGCAGTGTCACAATGGCTCCTTGCTTCCATGAGGAACACAAAAGCTTTGCATCAACACTGAGCAACAGCTGCTGAACACACCTGGGAGCATCTGCTTGCATCAAAAGAGGGCTTCAAGCTGAGAATGGCAGCAGCAGCTTCCATCTGCAACAGAGAGCCAGGCAAAGGACAGGGACAGAGAATTCAGTGGAAAGACTGCAGGAATTCTGCTTTCAGAGATCATTCCTGCTCACAGTGTCCCGTGTAGAAAGGGGACATCATTCCACGCAGCCTGGACTGAGTATGTAGGGTTTGTTGTTTAGGAAACCTGCTCAGGCTTTTCCATACTTTCCTTACAAACAGGAAAACTTCTCTGGGCCTGTGTGCAGGCAGAGCCCTGAGGAGAGCAGTTGGCACATGGTGCCATGGGCTGGGACAGCCAGCTGCAGAGCTCAAGGGAAGAAGCCCCACTGTGTCACAATGGCTCCTTGGCTTCATGTGCATCACCTGTGTCACCATGGTCTCCTTGATTCCATGAGGCCCCACTGTGTCACAATGGCTCCTTGGCTTCATGTGCATCACCTGTGTCACCATGGTCTCCTTGATTCCATGAGGCCCCACTGTGTCACAATGGCTCCTTGGCTTCATGTGCATCACCTGTGTCACCATGGTCTCCTTGATTCCATGAGGCCCCACTGTGTCACAATGGCTCCTTGGCTTCATGTGCATCACCTGTGTCACAATGGTCTCCTTGCTTCCATGAGGTTCCGCAGTGTCACCATGCTCACCTTTGATCCACATTGTCATAATGGACAATTGCTTCCATGTGGCCCCACTCTGTCACAATAGGCCCTTGGTTCCATAGGTTTTCTAGAATGTAATGTATAATTTTCTACAATGTAACAATGGACTCCTTGGTTCTGGGAGCTACCCTGCTTTTTGCAGAGGTGTCTTTGGTTCCAACAAGGCCCCGCTGTGTCTCAGTGCACCCTGGCTTCCATGCGCATCTGGAGTATCACAAAGGCTCCTTGGTTCCACGAGGTCTTGCTGTGTCACAATGGATGCTGTGCTCCATGAGGCCCTCCAAAGTCATCATGGAGCCTTGATTCCATGTGCTTCCATTGTGTCCCAGTGATCGCCTTGGTTCCATCAGTTTCCTTAGTGGCACAATGCTCTCCATGCTTCCATGAGGCCCTGCTTTGCCACAATGGTCCCCTTGTGTCCATGAGGCCCCGCTGTGTCCCAATGGACAGATGGTTCCATGAGGTTCCGTGCTGTCCCCATGGTCTTCTTGAATCCGCAGTGTAACAATGGACCATTGCTTCCAGGCGGCCTCTCTGTGTCACAAGGGGCTCCTTGATCCCATGAGCCCCTGCAGTGTCACAATGGCTCCTTGCTTCCATGAGGAACACAAAAGCTTTGCATCAACACTGAGCAACAGCTGCTGAACACACCTGGGAGCATCTGCTTGCATCAAAAGAGGGCTTCAAGCTGAGAATGGCAGCAGCAGCTTCCATCTGCAACAGAGAGCCAGGCAAAGGACAGGGACAGAGAATTCAGTGGAAAGACTGCAAGAATTCTGCTCCCAGAGATCATTCCTGCTCACAGTGTCCCGTGTAGAAAGGGGACATCATTCCAGGCAGCCTGGACTGAGTATGTAGGGTTTGTTGTTGAGGAAACCTGCTCAGGCTTTTCCATTCTTTCCTTACAAACAGGAAAACTTCTCTGGGCCTGTGTGCAGGCAGAGCCCTGAGGAGAGCAGATGGCACATGGTGCCGTGGGCTGGGACAGCCAGCTGCAGAGCTCAAGGGAAGAAGCCCCACTGTGTCACAATGGCTCCTTGGCTTCATGTGCATCACCTGTGTCACCATGGTCTCCTTGATTCCATGAGGCCCCACTGCGTCTCAAAGGCTCCTTGCTTCCATGAGGTTCCGCAGTGTCACCATGCTCACCTTTGATCCACATTGTCAATAATGGACAATTGCTTCCATGTGGCCCCACTCTGTCACAATAGCCCATTTGTTCCATAGGTTTTCTAGAATGTAATGTATAATTTTCTACAATGTAACAATGGACTCCTTGGTTCTGGGAGCTACCCTGCTTTTTGCAGAGGTGTCTTTGGTTCCAACAAGGCCCCGCTGTGTCTCAGTGCACCCTGGCTTCCATGCGCATCTGGAGTATCACAAAGGCTCCTTGGTTCCACGAGGTCTTGCTGTGTCACAATGGATGCTGTGCTCCATGAGGCCCTCCAAAGTCATCATGGAGCCTTGATTCCATGTGCTTCCATTGTGTCCCAGGGATCGCCTTGGTTCCATCAGTTTCCTTAGTGGCACAATGCTCTCCATGCTTCCATGATTGCCCACAATGTCACAATGCTCTCCATGCTTCCATGAGGCCCTGCTTTGCCACAATGGTCCCCTTGTGTCCATGAGGCCCCGCTGTGTCCCAATGGACGGAGGGTTCCATGAGGTTCCGTGCTGTCCCCATGGTCTTCTTGAATCCGCAGTGTAACAATGGACCATTGCTTCCAGGCGGCCTCTCTGTGTCACAAGGGGCTCCTTGATTCCATGATTCGCCACGGTGTCACCATGGAGCCTTGTTTCTAGGAGGTTCTGTACTGTCACAATTGTCTCCTTGATGCCATGAGCCCCTGCAGTGTCACAATGGCTCCTTGCTTCCATGAGGAACACAAAAGCTTTGCATCAACACTGAGCAACAGCTGCTGAACACACCTGGGAGCACCTGCTTGCATCAAAAGAGGGCTTCAAGCTGAGAATGGCAGCAGCAGCTTCCATCTGCAACAGAGAGCCAGGCAAAGGACAGGGACAGAGAATTCAGTGGAAAGACTGCAAGAATTCTGCTCCCAGAGATCATTCCTGCTCACAGTGTCCCTTGTAGAAAGGGGACATCATTCCACGCAGCCTGGACTGAGTATGTGGGTTTGTTGTTTAGGAAACCTGCTCAGGCTTTTCCATACTTTCCTTACAAACAGGAAAACTTCCCTGGGCCTGTGTGCAGGCAGAGCCCTGCGGAGAGCAGATGGCACATGGTGCCATGGGCTGGGACAGCCAGCTGCAGAGCTCAAGGGAAGAAGCCCCGCTGTGTCACAATGGCCCTTCAGTGTCACAAGGCCTTGAAGCGTCACAATAGTCTCAGCGGGTTCCCCAGCTGCTTCACAATGGCCTCCTTGCTTCCATGATGCCCCGTAGCGTAACAATGGTATCCTTGCTTCCACACAGTCAGAATGGCCCCGGGGCCTCATGGAGCCCCACAGTGTCACTACCATCCCCTTGATTCCACGAGGCCCTGCCGTGCTACAATGACCCCTTGGTTATACAAGGCCCTGCTGGGTCACAATGGCCCCTTGGTTGTGAAGCGTGCAAGAGCCTAATAGTAAGAGAAAGGCTCCAAAAAACGCTTCCTCATTATCACTGCTCAACACCTGAAAGGCTTCAAAAGTCCTTCGTCATTATGGCTGCTTGTCATAATCGCTTTTGAACGCCTGGAAACTACGTGCCGGACGGGCCGTGCATAGCCCGCCTTGAGGCCCATAAAAAGGAAGGCAAAACTGGTGCAAAATGTGGAGGCGAAAGCGAGAGGTAGAATCCCCGCCCTTTGCCTTTCCCCCCACCACCCATCGCCTGCTGCGAGACACCCTGAGGCCTCCGGGAGCCGACGCCGCCCGCCTGGGGAGAACCCCCCAATCCTTCACCCCTGCACTGAAATCCCGAGTGAGTTGTGCAACCCCTAGCCCTGCTCCTTCGTCCCAGGCGCACCGAGGTTCAGCTGCAAGCATCGAGCCTGCATCTCGGAGGATGGGCCGCCGCTTTCCAGCCAAGCTGCTCCAGAGATGGGAAGAGGCAGCTAAGACGCTTCAAACAGCAGAAGAAAAAAGGCAAACACTTCTCCACTTCCCCCACCCTGTCTCAGCAGCAACAAAGGTAGCACAGTGTGCTGGTGACTTATCCTATGCTTTTTAGAGTAACCTTGTAACTTTGCTCTACTTTTCGCCTTCTTTCTCTTTGCCTCTCTTACCATTAGATAAACAGATACCCATTTTTTTGGCACCAACATTGAATCTCGTTTGGTTTCAATCTGGTCTTTGGGAATATTTTGAACCTCCAAAGTTCTTTCCTTTTTCTACTCAGAGATTTCGTTTTCTTTGCCCTTCTGGGTGTAAATCAGATGGGAACAAAGTGTCATAATGCTCTCCACGGTTCCATGAGGCGCCACAAGGGCACAACAGACTTTTGGTGCCATGAACTTTCGTACTGTCAGCAACAGTCTCCTTGGGTCCGCAGTGTCACAATGGACCCTTGGCTCCATGAGGTTCAGTAGCGTAACATGGACGCCTTGATTCCATGAGGTTGTGTAGTGTCACAATGATCTCCTTGGTTCTGCGGCCCTGCTGTGTGACAATGGGCCTGTGCTTCCATGAGGTTCTGTACTGTCAACCATGATCTCCTTGCTTGCCCAGTGTCATAACTGACCCTTGGTTCCATCAGGTGCCTGGCCTCCAACAGCTTCTAAGAGACCCTTATGGCCCCTCAAGGTCCCTCACAGCCCCTCATGACCCCTCAATGCCCCTCACAGCTCCCCATGGCCCCTGATGGCAGCTCATAGTCCCTCGCAGCCCCTCACAGTTCACAGCCCCTCATGACCCTTCACAGCCCCTAACAATCTCTCATGGCCCCTCACAGCACCTCAGGGCCCCTCAGACCTGTTTGTCTTGGCAGCTTTTGTCTTGGAGCAATCCTTGGAGAGATGGAATTTGGGAGGCCAAATCCCAGTTTTGTCCATGGACGTCTGGCCCATAAGGACAGCTCTTTTCCATTGGCAGAAAAGTGAGGAGCCCCAGTGTTTCAAAGGCAGATGAGAGCTGGCCCTCAGGAAGCCAAGGGAAGCTGGACATTCCTGGCAGCTTTTGTCGGGGAGCTATTCCTTGGATCTATGGAATTTCAGAGGTGGATTCCCAATTTTGGCCGTGCATGGCTGGACTTGAAAGATGGTTTTTTCCATGGGAAGAAAAGCACAGCCCCCGCGTGTTTTGAAGGCAGATGCGAGGTGGCCCCTAAGAGGCCAAGGCCAGCCTGAGCTGTCTGTCCTGGCAGGTTTCACATGGGAACAATCCTCGGAGAGAATCACATTTGGAGGTAGAATCCTAATTTCAGCCATGGGTCCCTGGAGGAGAAGGACAGTTCTTTCCCGCAGAAAGGAAAGCAAGGAACTCCAGCGTTTCAGGGGCAGAGGAGAAGCAACCCTCAACATGCCAAGGTCAGCTGGACCAGGCAGGTGGCCCCCAGGAGGCCAAGCCAACCAGACCTGTTCCACGTTCTTTGGATCCTTGGGGCCCTGCAGCATCACAATTTTGTTCCCCTGAGGCCCAGCAATAGCACAGTGGTCTCCTTGGCTCTACAGCGGCACAAAGGCCCCTTGCTTCCATGAGGCCTTGCTGTGTCCAAATGGTTTCCTTGGTTCCATGGGGCTGCAAAATAACACAATGGCCCACTGGTTCCATGAGGTCACAGAGTGTCACAATGGTCTCCATGATTCCATAAGGTCCTGCAGGGTCACAATGGCTCCTTGGTTCTATTGGGCTCCCCAGGATCACAATGGCCCCTTGGTTGCAAAAGGCCTGGCTGTGTCACACTGGCCCTTTGCTTCCATGAGACCTTGCAGTGTCACCATGGCCCCTTGGTTCCATGAGGCGTGGCTGTGTCACAATGGCCCCTGGCTCCCATGAGGCCCTGGGATGTCACAACGGTCTCATTGGTTTCACGAGGCCCCGCAGTTCCACAATGGCCCTTCAGTGTCACAAGGCCTTGAAGTGTCACAATAGTCTCAGCGGGTTCCCCAGCTGCTTCACAATGGCCTCCTTGCTTCCATGATGCCCCGTAGCGTAACAATGGTATCCTTGCTTCCACACAGTCAGAATGGCCCCGGGGCCTCATGGAGCCCCACAGTGTCACTACCATCCCCTTGATTCCACGAGGCCCTGCCGTGCTACAATGACCCCTTGGTTATACAAGGCCCTGCTGGGTCACAATGGCCCCTTGGTTGTGAAGCGTGCAAGAGCCTAATAGTAAGAGAAAGGCTCCAAAAAACGCTTCCTCATTATCACTGCTCAACACCTGAAAGGCTTCAAAAGTCCTTCGTCATTATGGCTGCTTGTCATAATCGCTTTTGAACGCCTGGAAACTACGTGCCGGACGGGCCGTGCATAGCCCGCCTTGAGGCCCATAAAAAGGAAGGCAAAACTGGTGCAAAATGTGGAGGCGAAAGCGAGAGGTAGAATCCCCGCCCTTTGCCTTTCCCCCCACCACCCATCGCCTGCTGCGAGACACCCTGAGGCCTCCGGGAGCCGACGCCGCCCGCCTGGGGAGAACCCCCCAATCCTTCACCCCTGCACTGAAATCCCGAGTGAGTTGTGCAACCCCTAGCCCTGCTCCTTCATCCCAGGCGCACCGAGGTTCAGCTGCAAGCATCGAGCCTGCATCTCGGAGGATGGGCCGCCGCTTTCCAGCCAAGCTGCTCCAGAGATGGGAAGAGGCAGCTAAGACGCTTCAAACAGCAGAAGAAAAAAGGCAAACACTTCTCCACTTCCCCCACCCTGTCTCAGCAGCAACAAAGGTAGCACAGTGTGCTGGTGACTTATCCTATGCTTTTTAGAGTAACCTTGTAACTTTGCTCTACTTTTCGCCTTCTTTCTCTTTGCCTCTCTTACCATTAGATAAACAGATACCCATTTTTTTGGCACCAACATTGAATCTCGTTTGGTTTCAATCTGGTCTTTGGGAATATTTTGAACCTTCAAAGTTCTTTCCTTTTTCTACTCAGAGATTTCGTTTTCTTTGCCCTTCTGGGTGTAAATCAGATGGGAACAAAGTGTCATAATGCTCTCCACGGTTCCATGAGGCGCCACAAGGGCACAACAGACTTTTGGTGCCATGAACTTTCGTACTGTCAGCAACAGTCTCCTTGGGTCCGCAGTGTCACAATGGACCCTTGGCTCCATGAGGTTCAGTAGCGTAACATGGACGCCTTGATTCCATGAGGTTGTGTAGTGTCACAATGATCTCCTTGGTTCTGCGGCCCTGCTGTGTGACAATGGGCCTGTGCTTCCATGAGGTTCTGTACTGTCAACCATGATCTCCTTGCTTGCCCAGTGTCATAACTGACCCTTGGTTCCATCAGGTGCCTGGCCTCCAACAGCTTCTGAGAGACCCTTATGGCCCCTCAAGGTCCCTCACAGCCCCTCATGACCCCTCAATGCCCCTCACAGCTCCCCATGGCCCCTGATGGCAGCTCACAGTCCCTCGCAGCCCCTCACAGTTCACAGCCCCTCATGACCCTTCACAGCCCCTAACAATCTCTCATGGCCCCTCACAGCACCTCAGGGCCCCTCAGACCTGTTTGTCTTGGCAGCTTTTGTCTTGGAGCAATCCTTGGAGAGATGGAATTTGGGAGGCCAAATCCCAGTTTTGTCCATGGACGTCTGGCCCATAAGGACAGCTCTTTTCCATTGGCAGAAAAGTGAGGAGCCCCAGTGTTTCAAAGGCAGATGAGAGCTGGCCCTCAGGAAGCCAAGGGAAGCTGGACATTCCTGGCAGCTTTTGTCGGGGAGCTATTCCTTGGATCTATGGAATTTCAGAGGTGGATTCCCAATTTTGGCCATGGATGGCTGGACTTGAAAGATGGTTTTTTCCATGGGAAGAAAAGCACAGCCCCCGCGTGTTTTGAAGGCAGATGCGAGGTGGCCCCTAAGAGGCCAAGGCCAGCCTGAGCTGTCTGTCCTGGCAGGTTTCACATGGGAACAATCCTCGGAGAGAATCACATTTGGAGGTAGAATCCTAATTTCAGCCATGGGTCCCTGGAGGAGAAGGACAGTTCTTTCCTGCAGAAAGGAAAGCAAGGAACTCCAGCGTTTCAGGGGCAGAGGAGAAGCAACCCTCAACATGCCAAGGTCAGCTGGACCAGGCAGGTGGCCCTCAGGAGGCCAAGCCAACCAGACCTGTTCCACGTTCTTTGGATCCTTGGGGCCCTGCAGCATCACAATTTTGTTCCCCTGAGGCCCAGCAATAGCACAGTGGTCTCCTTGGCTCTACAGCGGCACAAAGGCCCCTTGCTTCCATGAGGCCTTGCTGTGTCCAAATGGTTTCCTTGGTTCCATGGGGCTGCAAAATAACACAATGGCCCACTGGTTCCATGAGGTCACAGAGTGTCACAATGGTCTCCATGATTCCATAAGGTCCTGCAGGGTCACAATGGCTCCTTGGTTCTATTGGGCTCCCCAGGATCACAATGGCCCCTTGGTTGCAAAAGGCCTGGCTGTGTCACACTGGCCCTTTGCTTCCATGAGACCTTGCAGTGTCACCATGGCCCCTTGGTTCCATGAGGCGTGGCTGTGTCACAATGGCCCCTGGCTCCCATGAGGCCCTGGGATGTCACAACGGTCTCATTGGTTCCACGAGGCCCCGCAGTTCCACAATGGCCCTTCAGTGTCACAAGGCCTTGAAGTGTCACAATAGTCTCAGCGGGTTCCCCAGCTGCTTCACAATGGCCTCCTTGCTTCCATGATGCCCCGTAGCGTAGCAATGGTATCCTTGCTTCCACACAGTCAGAATGGCCCCGGGGCCTCATGGAGCCCCACAGTGTCACTACCATCCCCTTGACTCCACGAGGCCCTGCCGTGCTACAATGACCCCTTGGTTATACAAGGCCCTGCTGGGTCACAATGGCCCCTTGGTTGTGAAGCGTGCAAGAGCCTAATAGTAAGAGAAAGGCTCCAAAAAACGCTTCCTCATTATCACTGCTCAACACCTGAAAGGCTTCAAAAGTCCTTCGTCATTATGGCTGCTTGTCATAATCGCTTTTGAACGCCTGGAAACTACGTGCCGGACGGGCCGTGCATAGCCCGCCTTGAGGCCCATAAAAAGGAAGGCAAAACTGGTGCAAAATGTGGAGGCGAAAGCGAGAGGTAGAATCCCCGCCCTTTGCCTTTCCCCCCACCACCCATCGCCTGCTGCGAGACACCCTGAGGCCTCCGGGAGCCGACGCCGCCCGCCTGGGGAGAACCCCCCAATCCTTCACCCCTGCACTGAAATCCCGAGTGAGTTGTGCAACCCCTAGCCCTGCTCCTTCGTCCCAGGCGCACCGAGGTTCAGCTGCAAGCATCGAGCCTGCATCTCGGAGGATGGGCCGCCGCTTTCCAGCCAAGCTGCTCCAGAGATGGGAAGAGGCAGCTAAGACGCTTCAAACAGCAGAAGAAAAAAGGCAAACACTTCTCCACTTCCCCCACCCTGTCTCAGCAGCAACAAAGGTAGCACAGTGTGCTGGTGACTTATCCTATGCTTTTTAGAGTAACCTTGTAACTTTGCTCTACTTTTCGCTTTCTTTCTCTTTGCCTCTCTTACCATTAGATAAACAGATACCCATTTTTTTGGCACCAACATTGAATCTCGTTTGGTTTCAATCTGGTCTTTGGGAATATTTTGAACCTTCAAAGTTCTTTCCTTTTTCTACTCAGAGATTTCGTTTTCTTTGCCCTTCTGGGTGTAAATCAGATGGGAACAAAGTGTCATAATGCTCTCCACGGTTCCATGAGGCGCCATAAGGGCACAACAGACTTTTGGTGCCATGAACTTTCGTACTGTCAGCAACAGTCTCCTTGGGTCCGCAGTGTCACAATGGACCCTTGGCTCCATGAGGTTCAGTAGCGTAACATGGACGCCTTGATTCCATGAGGTTGTGTAGTGTCACAATGATCTCCTTGGTTCTGCGGCCCTGCTGTGTGACAATGGGCCTGTGCTTCCATGAGGTTCTGTACTGTCAACCATGATCTCCTTGCTTGCCCAGTGTCATAACTGACCCTTGGTTCCATCAGGTGCCTGGCCTCCAACAGCTTCTGAGAGACCCTTATGGCCCCTCAAGGTCCCTCACAGCCCCTCATGACCCCTCAATGCCCCTCACAGCTCCCCATGGCCCCTGATGGCAGCTCACAGTCCCTCGCAGCCCCTCACAGTTCACAGCCCCTCATGACCCTTCACAGCCCCTAACAATCTCTCATGGCCCCTCACAGCACCTCAGGGCCCCTCAGACCTGTTTGTCTTGGCAGCTTTTGTCTTGGAGCAATCCTTGGAGAGATGGAATTTGGGAGGCCAAATCCCAGTTTTGTCCATGGACGTCTGGCCCATAAGGACAGCTCTTTTCCATTGGCAGAAAAGTGAGGAGCCCCAGTGTTTCAAAGGCAGATGAGAGCTGGCCCTCAGGAAGCCAAGGGAAGCTGGACATTCCTGGCAGCTTTTGTCGGGGAGCTATTCCTTGGATCTATGGAATTTCAGAGGTGGATTCCCAATTTTGGCCATGGATGGCTGGACTTGAAAGATGGTTTTTTCCATGGGAAGAAAAGCACAGCCCCCGCGTGTTTTGAAGGCAGATGCGAGGTGGCCCCTAAGAGGCCAAGGCCAGCCTGAGCTGTCTGTCCTGGCAGGTTTCACATGGGAACAATCCTCGGAGAGAATCACATTTGGAGGTAGAATCCTAATTTCAGCCATGGGTCCCTGGAGGAGAAGGACAGTTCTTTCCTGCAGAAAGGAAAGCAAGGAACTCCAGCGTTTCAGGGGCAGAGGAGAAGCAACCCTCAACATGCCAAGGTCAGCTGGACCAGGCAGGTGGCCCTCAGGAGGCCAAGCCAACCAGACCTGTTCCACGTTCTTTGGATCCTTGGGGCCCTGCAGCATCACAATTTTGTTCCCCTGAGGCCCAGCAATAGCACAGTGGTCTCCTTGGCTCTACAGCGGCACAAAGGCCCCTTGCTTCCATGAGGCCTTGCTGTGTCCAAATGGTTTCCTTGGTTCCATGGGGCTGCAAAATAACACAATGGCCCACTGGTTCCATGAGGTCACAGAGTGTCACAATGGTCTCCATGATTCCATAAGGTCCTGCAGGGTCACAATGGCTCCTTGGTTCTATTGGGCTCCCCAGGATCACAATGGCCCCTTGGTTGCAAAAGGCCTGGCTGTGTCACACTGGCCCTTTGCTTCCATGAGACCTTGCAGTGTCACCATGGCCCCTTGGTTCCATGAGGCGTGGCTGTGTCACAATGGCCCCTGGCTCCCATGAGGCCCTGGGATGTCACAACGGTCTCATTGGTTCCACGAGGCCCCGCAGTTCCACAATGGCCCTTCAGTGTCACAAGGCCTTGAAGTGTCACAATAGTCTCAGCGGGTTCCCCAGCTGCTTCACAATGGCCTCCTTGCTTCCATGATGCCCCGTAGCGTAGCAATGGTATCCTTGCTTCCACACAGTCAGAATGGCCCCGGGGCCTCATGGAGCCCCACAGTGTCACTACCATCCCCTTGACTCCACGAGGCCCTGCCGTGCTACAATGACCCCTTGGTTATACAAGGCCCTGCTGGGTCACAATGGCCCCTTGGTTGTGAAGCGTGCAAGAGCCTAATAGTAAGAGAAAGGCTCCAAAAAACGCTTCCTCATTATCACTGCTCAACACCTGAAAGGCTTCAAAAGTCCTTCGTCATTATGGCTGCTTGTCATAATCGCTTTTGAACGCCTGGAAACTACGTGCCGGACGGGCCGTGCATAGCCCGCCTTGAGGCCCATAAAAAGGAAGGCAAAACTGGTGCAAAATGTGGAGGCGAAAGCGAGAGGTAGAATCCCCGCCCTTTGCCTTTCCCCCCACCACCCATCGCCTGCTGCGAGACACCCTGAGGCCTCCGGGAGCCGACGCCGCCCGCCTGGGGAGAACCCCCCAATCCTTCACCCCTGCACTGAAATCCCGAGTGAGTTGTGCAACCCCTAGCCCTGCTCCTTCGTCCCAGGCGCACCGAGGTTCAGCTGCAAGCATCGAGCCTGCATCTCGGAGGATGGGCCGCCGCTTTCCAGCCAAGCTGCTCCAGAGATGGGAAGAGGCAGCTAAGACGCTTCAAACAGCAGAAGAAAAAAGGCAAACACTTCTCCACTTCCCCCACCCTGTCTCAGCAGCAACAAAGGTAGCACAGTGTGCTGGTGACTTATCCTATGCTTTTTAGAGTAACCTTGTAACTTTGCTCTACTTTTCGCTTTCTTTCTCTTTGCCTCTCTTACCATTAGATAAACAGATACCCATTTTTTTGGCACCAACATTGAATCTCGTTTGGTTTCAATCTGGTCTTTGGGAATATTTTGAACCTTCAAAGTTCTTTCCTTTTTCTACTCAGAGATTTCGTTTTCTTTGCCCTTCTGGGTGTAAATCAGATGGGAACAAAGTGTCATAATGCTCTCCACGGTTCCATGAGGCGCCACAAGGGCACAACAGACTTTTGGTGCCATGAACTTTCGTACTGTCAGCAACAGTCTCCTTGGGTCCGCAGTGTCACAATGGACCCTTGGCTCCATGAGGTTCAGTAGCGTAACATGGACGCCTTGATTCCATGAGGTTGTGTAGTGTCACAATGATCTCCTTGGTTCTGCGGCCCTGCTGTGTGACAATGGGCCTGTGCTTCCATGAAGTTCTGTACTGTCAACCATGATCTCCTTGCTTGCCCAGTGTCATAACTGACCCTTGGTTCCATCAGGTGCCTGGCCTCCAACAGCTTCTGAGAGACCCTTATGGCCCCTCAAGGTCCCTCACAGCCCCTCATGACCCCTCAATGCCCCTCACAGCTCCCCATGGCCCCTGATGGCAGCTCACAGTCCCTCGCAGCCCCTCACAGTTCACAGCCCCTCATGACCCTTCACAGCCCCTAACAATCTCTCATGGCCCCTCACAGCACCTCAGGGCCCCTCAGACCTGTTTGTCTTGGCAGCTTTTGTCTTGGAGCAATCCTTGGAGAGATGGAATTTGGGAGGCCAAATCCCAGTTTTGTCCATGGACGTCTGGCCCATAAGGACAGCTCTTTTCCATTGGCAGAAAAGTGAGGAGCCCCAGTGTTTCAAAGGCAGATGAGAGCTGGCCCTCAGGAAGCCAAGGGAAGCTGGACATTCCTGGCAGCTTTTGTCGGGGAGCTATTCCTTGGATCTATGGAATTTCAGAGGTGGATTCCCAATTTTGGCCGTGCATGGCTGGACTTGAAAGATGGTTTTTTCCATGGGAAGAAAAGCACAGCCCCCGCGTGTTTTGAAGGCAGATGCGAGGTGGCCCCTAAGAGGCCAAGGCCAGCCTGAGCTGTCTGTCCTGGCAGGTTTCACATGGGAACAATCCTCGGAGAGAATCACATTTGGAGGTAGAATCCTAATTTCAGCCATGGGTCCCTGGAGGAGAAGGACAGTTCTTTCCCGCAGAAAGGAAAGCAAGGAACTCCAGCGTTTCAGGGGCAGAGGAGAAGCAACCCTCAACATGCCAAGGTCAGCTGGACCAGGCAGGTGGCCCCCAGGAGGCCAAGCCAACCAGACCTGTTCCACGTTCTTTGGATCCTTGGGGCCCTGCAGCATCACAATTTTGTTCCCCTGAGGCCCAGCAATAGCACAGTGGTCTCCTTGGCTCTACAGCGGCACAAAGGCCCCTTGCTTCCATGAGGCCTTGCTGTGTCCAAATGGTTTCCTTGGTTCCATGGGGCTGCAAAATAACACAATGGCCCACTGGTTCCATGAGGTCACAGAGTGTCACAATGGTCTCCATGATTCCATAAGGTCCTGCAGGGTCACAATGGCTCCTTGGTTCTATTGGGCTCCCCAGGATCACAATGGCCCCTTGGTTGCAAAAGGCCTGGCTGTGTCACACTGGCCCTTTGCTTCCATGAGACCTTGCAGTGTCACCATGGCCCCTTGGTTCCATGAGGCGTGGCTGTGTCACAATGGCCCCTGGCTCCCATGAGGCCCTGGGATGTCACAACGGTCTCATTGGTTCCACGAGGCCCCGCAGTTCCACAATGGCCCTTCAGTGTCACAAGGCCTTGAAGCGTCACAATAGTCTCAGTGGGTTCCCCAGCTGCTTCACAATGGCCTCCTTGCTTCCATGATGCCCCGTAGCGTAGCAATGGTATCCTTGCTTCCACACAGTCAGAATGGCCCCGGGGCCTCATGGAGCCCCACAGTGTCACTACCATCCCCTTGATTCCACGAGGCCCTGCCGTGCTACAATGACCCCTTGGTTATACAAGGCCCTGCTGGGTCACAATGGCCCCTTGGTTGTGAAGCGTGCAAGAGCCTAATAGTAAGAGAAAGGCTCCAAAAAACGCTTCCTCATTATCACTGCTCAACACCTGAAAGGCTTCAAAAGTCCTTCGTCATTATGGCTGCTTGTCATAATCGCTTTTGAACGCCTGGAAACTACGTGCCGGACGGGCCGTGCATAGCCCGCCTTGAGGCCCATAAAAAGGAAGGCAAAACTGGTGCAAAATGTGGAGGCGAAAGCGAGAGGTAGAATCCCCGCCCTTTGCCTTTCCCCCCACCACCCATCGCCTGCTGCGAGACACCCTGAGGCCTCCGGGAGCCGACGCCGCCCGCCTGGGGAGAACCCCCCAATCCTTCACCCCTGCACTGAAATCCCGAGTGAGTTGTGCAACCCCTAGCCCTGCTCCTTCGTCTCAGGCGCACCGAGGTTCAGCTGCAAGCATCGAGCCTGCATCTCGGAGGATGGGCCGCCGCTTTCCAGCCAAGCTGCTCCAGAGATGGGAAGAGGCAGCTAAGACGCTTCAAACAGCAGAAGAAAAAAGGCAAACACTTCTCCACTTCCCCCACCCTGTCTCAGCAGCAACAAAGGTAGCACAGTGTGCTGGTGACTTATCCTATGCTTTTTAGAGTAACCTTGTAACTTTGCTCTACTTTTCGCCTTCTTTCTCTTTGCCTCTCTTACCATTAGATAAACAGATACCCATTTTTTTGGCACCAACATTGAATCTCGTTTGGTTTCAATCTGGTCTTTGGGAATATTTTGAACCTCCAAAGTTCTTTCCTTTTTCTACTCAGAGATTTCGTTTTCTTTGCCCTTCTGGGTGTAAATCAGATGGGAACAAAGTGTCATAATGCTCTCCACGGTTCCATGAGGCGCCACAAGGGCACAACAGACTTTTGGTGCCATGAACTTTCGTACTGTCAGCAACAGTCTCCTTGGGTCCGCAGTGTCACAATGGACCCTTGGCTCCATGAGGTTCAGTAGCGTAACATGGACGCCTTGATTCCATGAGGTTGTGTAGTGTCACAATGATCTCCTTGGTTCTGCGGCCCTGCTGTGTGACAATGGGCCTGTGCTTCCATGAAGTTCTGTACTGTCAACCATGATCTCCTTGCTTGCCCAGTGTCATAACTGACCCTTGGTTCCATCAGGTGCCTGGCCTCCAACAGCTTCTGAGAGACCCTTATGGCCCCTCAAGGTCCCTCACAGCCCCTCATGACCCCTCAATGCCCCTCACAGCTCCCCATGGCCCCTGATGGCAGCTCACAGTCCCTCGCAGCCCCTCACAGTTCACAGCCCCTCATGACCCTTCACAGCCCCTAACAATCTCTCATGGCCCCTCACAGCACCTCAGGGCCCCTCAGACCTGTTTGTCTTGGCAGCTTTTGTCTTGGAGCAATCCTTGGAGAGATGGAATTTGGGAGGCCAAATCCCAGTTTTGTCCATGGACGTCTGGCCCATAAGGACAGCTCTTTTCCATTGGCAGAAAAGTGAGGAGCCCCAGTGTTTCAAAGGCAGATGAGAGCTGGCCCTCAGGAAGCCAAGGGAAGCTGGACATTCCTGGCAGCTTTTGTCGGGGAGCTATTCCTTGGATCTATGGAATTTCAGAGGTGGATTCCCAATTTTGGCCATGGATGGCTGGACTTGAAAGATGGTTTTTTCCATGGGAAGAAAAGCACAGCCCCCGCGTGTTTTGAAGGCAGATGCGAGGTGGCCCCTAAGAGGCCAAGGCCAGCCTGAGCTGTCTGTCCTGGCAGGTTTCACATGGGAACAATCCTCGGAGAGAATCACATTTGGAGGTAGAATCCTAATTTCAGCCATGGGTCCCTGGAGGAGAAGGACAGTTCTTTCCCGCAGAAAGGAAAGCAAGGAACTCCAGCGTTTCAGGGGCAGAGGAGAAGCAACCCTCAACATGCCAAGGTCAGCTGGACCAGGCAGGTGGCCCCCAGGAGGCCAAGCCAACCAGACCTGTTCCACGTTCTTTGGATCCTTGGGGCCCTGCAGCATCACAATTTTGTTCCCCTGAGGCCCAGCAATAGCACAGTGGTCTCCTTGGCTCTACAGCGGCACAAAGGCCCCTTGCTTCCATGAGGCCTTGCTGTGTCCAAATGGTTTCCTTGGTTCCATGGGGCTGCAAAATAACACAATGGCCCACTGGTTCCATGAGGTCACAGAGTGTCACAATGGTCTCCATGATTCCATAAGGTCCTGCAGGGTCACAATGGCTCCTTGGTTCTATTGGGCTCCCCAGGATCACAATGGCCCCTTGGTTGCAAAAGGCCTGGCTGTGTCACACTGGCCCTTTGCTTCCATGAGACCTTGCAGTGTCACCATGGCCCCTTGGTTCCATGAGGCGTGGCTGTGTCACAATGGCCCCTGGCTCCCATGAGGCCCTGGGATGTCACAACGGTCTCATTGGTTCCACGAGGCCCCGCAGTTCCACAATGGCCCTTCAGTGTCACAAGGCCTTGAAGTGTCACAATAGTCTCAGCGGGTTCCCCAGCTGCTTCACAATGGCCTCCTTGCTTCCATGATGCCCCGTAGCGTAACAATGGTATCCTTGCTTCCACACAGTCAGAATGGCCCCGGGGCCTCATGGAGCCCCACAGTGTCACTACCATCCCCTTGATTCCACGAGGCCCTGCCGTGCTACAATGACCCCTTGGTTATACAAGGCCCTGCTGGGTCACAATGGCCCCTTGGTTGTGAAGCGTGCAAGAGCCTAATAGTAAGAGAAAGGCTCCAAAAAACGCTTCCTCATTATCACTGCTCAACACCTGAAAGGCTTCAAAAGTCCTTCGTCATTATGGCTGCTTGTCATAATCGCTTTTGAACGCCTGGAAACTACGTGCCGGACGGGCCGTGCATAGCCCGCCTTGAGGCCCATAAAAAGGAAGGCAAAACTGGTGCAAAATGTGGAGGCGAAAGCGAGAGGTAGAATCCCCGCCCTTTGCCTTTCCCCCCACCACCCATCGCCTGCTGCGAGACACCCTGAGGCCTCCGGGAGCCGACGCCGCCCGCCTGGGGAGAACCCCCCAATCCTTCACCCCTGCACTGAAATCCCGAGTGAGTTGTGCAACCCCTAGCCCTGCTCCTTCGTCCCAGGCGCACCGAGGTTCAGCTGCAAGCATCGAGCCTGCATCTCGGAGGATGGGCCGCCGCTTTCCAGCCAAGCTGCTCCAGAGATGGGAAGAGGCAGCTAAGACGCTTCAAACAGCAGAAGAAAAAAGGCAAACACTTCTCCACTTCCCCCACCCTGTCTCAGCAGCAACAAAGGTAGCACAGTGTGCTGGTGACTTATCCTATGCTTTTTAGAGTAACCTTGTAACTTTGCTCTACTTTTCGCCTTCTTTCTCTTTGCCTCTCTTACCATTAGATAAACAGATACCCATTTTTTTGGCACCAACATTGAATCTCGTTTGGTTTCAATCTGGTCTTTGGGAATATTTTGAACCTTCAAAGTTCTTTCCTTTTTCTACTCAGAGATTTCATTTTCTTTGCCCTTCTGGGTGTAAATCAGATGGGAACAAAGTGTCATAATGCTCTCCACGGTTCCATGAGGCGCCACAAGGTCACAACAGACTTTTGGTGCCATGAACTTTCGTACTGTCAGCAACAGTCTCCTTGGGTCCGCAGTGTCACAATGGACCCTTGGCTCCATGAGGTTCAGTAGCGTAACATGGACGCCTTGATTCCATGAGGTTGTGTAGTGTCACAATGATCTCCTTGGTTCTGCGGCCCTGCTGTGTGACAATGGGCCTGTGCTTCCATGAAGTTCTGTACTGTCAACCATGATCTCCTTGCTTGCCCAGTGTCATAACTGACCCTTGGTTCCATCAGGTGCCTGGCCTCCAACAGCTTCTGAGAGACCCTTATGGCCCCTCAAGGTCCCTCACAGCCCCTCATGACCCCTCAATGCCCCTCACAGCTCCCCATGGCCCCTGATGGCAGCTCACAGTCCCTCGCAGCCCCTCACAGTTCACAGCCCCTCATGACCCTTCACAGCCCCTAACAATCTCTCATGGCCCCTCACAGCACCTCAGGGCCCCTCAGACCTGTTTGTCTTGGCAGCTTTTGTCTTGGAGCAATCCTTGGAGAGATGGAATTTGGGAGGCCAAATCCCAGTTTTGTCCATGGACGTCTGGCCCATAAGGACAGCTCTTTTCCATTGGCAGAAAAGTGAGGAGCCCCAGTGTTTCAAAGGCAGATGAGAGCTGGCCCTCAGGAAGCCAAGGGAAGCTGGACATTCCTGGCAGCTTTTGTCGGGGAGCTATTCCTTGGATCTATGGAATTTCAGAGGTGGATTCCCAATTTTGGCCGTGCATGGCTGGACTTGAAAGATGGTTTTTTCCATGGGAAGAAAAGCACAGCCCCCGCGTGTTTTGAAGGCAGATGCGAGGTGGCCCCTAAGAGGCCAAGGCCAGCCTGAGCTGTCTGTCCTGGCAGGTTTCACATGGGAACAATCCTCGGAGAGAATCACATTTGGAGGTAGAATCCTAATTTCAGCCATGGGTCCCTGGAGGAGAAGGACAGTTCTTTCCCGCAGAAAGGAAAGCAAGGAACTCCAGCGTTTCAGGGGCAGAGGAGAAGCAACCCTCAACATGCCAAGGTCAGCTGGACCAGGCAGGTGGCCCCCAGGAGGCCAAGCCAACCAGACCTGTTCCACGTTCTTTGGATCCTTGGGGCCCTGCAGCATCACAATTTTGTTCCCCTGAGGCCCAGCAATAGCACAGTGGTCTCCTTGGCTCTACAGCGGCACAAAGGCCCCTTGCTTCCATGAGGCCTTGCTGTGTCCAAATGGTTTCCTTGGTTCCATGGGGCTGCAAAATAACACAATGGCCCACTGGTTCCATGAGGTCACAGAGTGTCACAATGGTCTCCATGATTCCATAAGGTCCTGCAGGGTCACAATGGCTCCTTGGTTCTATTGGGCTCCCCAGGATCACAATGGCCCCTTGGTTGCAAAAGGCCTGGCTGTGTCACACTGGCCCTTTGCTTCCATGAGACCTTGCAGTGTCACCATGGCCCCTTGGTTCCATGAGGCGTGGCTGTGTCACAATGGCCCCTGGCTCCCATGAGGCCCTGGGATGTCACAACGGTCTCATTGGTTCCACGAGGCCCCGCAGTTCCACAATGGCCCTTCAGTGTCACAAGGCCTTGAAGTGTCACAATAGTCTCAGCGGGTTCCCCAGCTGCTTCACAATGGCCTCCTTGCTTCCATGATGCCCCGTAGCGTAACAATGGTATCCTTGCTTCCACACAGTCAGAATGGCCCCGGGGCCTCATGGAGCCCCACAGTGTCACTACCATCCCCTTGATTCCACGAGGCCCTGCCGTGCTACAATGACCCCTTGGTTATACAAGGCCCTGCTGGGTCACAATGGCCCCTTGGTTGTGAAGCGTGCAAGAGCCTAATAGTAAGAGAAAGGCTCCAAAAAACGCTTCCTCATTATCACTGCTCAACACCTGAAAGGCTTCAAAAGTCCTTCGTCATTATGGCTGCTTGTCATAATCGCTTTTGAACGCCTGGAAACTACGTGCCGGACGGGCCGTGCATAGCCCGCCTTGAGGCCCATAAAAAGGAAGGCAAAACTGGTGCAAAATGTGGAGGCGAAAGCGAGAGGTAGAATCCCCGCCCTTTGCCTTTCCCCCCACCACCCATCGCCTGCTGCGAGACACCCTGAGGCCTCCGGGAGCCGACGCCGCCCGCCTGGGGAGAACCCCCCAATCCTTCACCCCTGCACTGAAATCCCGAGTGAGTTGTGCAACCCCTAGCCCTGCTCCTTCGTCCCAGGCGCACCGAGGTTCAGCTGCAAGCATCGAGCCTGCATCTCGGAGGATGGGCCGCCGCTTTCCAGCCAAGCTGCTCCAGAGATGGGAAGAGGCAGCTAAGACGCTTCAAACAGCAGAAGAAAAAAGGCAAACACTTCTCCACTTCCCCCACCCTGTCTCAGCAGCAACAAAGGTAGCACAGTGTGCTGGTGACTTATCCTATGCTTTTTAGAGTAACCTTGTAACTTTGCTCTACTTTTCGCCTTCTTTCTCTTTGCCTCTCTTACCATTAGATAAACAGATACCCATTTTTTTGGCACCAACATTGAATCTCGTTTGGTTTCAATCTGGTCTTTGGGAATATTTTGAACCTCCAAAGTTCTTTCCTTTTTCTACTCAGAGATTTCGTTTTCTTTGCCCTTCTGGGTGTAAATCAGATGGGAACAAAGTGTCATAATGCTCTCCACGGTTCCATGAGGCGCCACAAGGGCACAACAGACTTTTGGTGCCATGAACTTTCGTACTGTCAGCAACAGTCTCCTTGGGTCCGCAGTGTCACAATGGACCCTTGGCTCCATGAGGTTCAGTAGCGTAACATGGACGCCTTGATTCCATGAGGTTGTGTAGTGTCACAATGATCTCCTTGGTTCTGCGGCCCTGCTGTGTGACAATGGGCCTGTGCTTCCATGAAGTTCTGTACTGTCAACCATGATCTCCTTGCTTGCCCAGTGTCATAACTGACCCTTGGTTCCATCAGGTGCCTGGCCTCCAACAGCTTCTGAGAGACCCTTATGGCCCCTCAAGGTCCCTCACAGCCCCTCATGACCCCTCAATGCCCCTCACAGCTCCCCATGGCCCCTGATGGCAGCTCACAGTCCCTCGCAGCCCCTCACAGTTCACAGCCCCTCATGACCCTTCACAGCCCCTAACAATCTCTCATGGCCCCTCACAGCACCTCAGGGCCCCTCAGACCTGTTTGTCTTGGCAGCTTTTGTCTTGGAGCAATCCTTGGAGAGATGGAATTTGGGAGGCCAAATCCCAGTTTTGTCCATGGACGTCTGGCCCATAAGGACAGCTCTTTTCCATTGGCAGAAAAGTGAGGAGCCCCAGTGTTTCAAAGGCAGATGAGAGCTGGCCCTCAGGAAGCCAAGGGAAGCTGGACATTCCTGGCAGCTTTTGTCGGGGAGCTATTCCTTGGATCTATGGAATTTCAGAGGTGGATTCCCAATTTTGGCCGTGCATGGCTGGACTTGAAAGATGGTTTTTTCCATGGGAAGAAAAGCACAGCCCCCGCGTGTTTTGAAGGCAGATGCGAGGTGGCCCCTAAGAGGCCAAGGCCAGCCTGAGCTGTCTGTCCTGGCAGGTTTCACATGGGAACAATCCTCGGAGAGAATCACATTTGGAGGTAGAATCCTAATTTCAGCCATGGGTCCCTGGAGGAGAAGGACAGTTCTTTCCCGCAGAAAGGAAAGCAAGGAACTCCAGCGTTTCAGGGGCAGAGGAGAAGCAACCCTCAACATGCCAAGGTCAGCTGGACCAGGCAGGTGGCCCCCAGGAGGCCAAGCCAACCAGACCTGTTCCACGTTCTTTGGATCCTTGGGGCCCTGCAGCATCACAATTTTGTTCCCCTGAGGCCCAGCAATAGCACAGTGGTCTCCTTGGCTCTACAGCGGCACAAAGGCCCCTTGCTTCCATGAGGCCTTGCTGTGTCCAAATGGTTTCCTTGGTTCCATGGGGCTGCAAAATAACACAATGGCCCACTGGTTCCATGAGGTCACAGAGTGTCACAATGGTCTCCATGATTCCATAAGGTCCTGCAGGGTCACAATGGCTCCTTGGTTCTATTGGGCTCCCCAGGATCACAATGGCCCCTTGGTTGCAAAAGGCCTGGCTGTGTCACACTGGCCCTTTGCTTCCATGAGACCTTGCAGTGTCACCATGGCCCCTTGGTTCCATGAGGCGTGGCTGTGTCACAATGGCCCCTGGCTCCCATGAGGCCCTGGGATGTCACAACAGTCTCATTGGTTCCACGAGGCCCCGCAGTTCCACAATGGCCCTTCAGTGTCACAAGGCCTTGAAGTGTCACAATAGTCTCAGCGGGTTCCCCAGCTGCTTCACAATGGCCTCCTTGCTTCCATGATGCCCCGTAGCGTAGCAATGGTATCCTTGCTTCCACACAGTCAGAATGGCCCCGGGGCCTCATGGAGCCCCACAGTGTCACTACCATCCCCTTGACTCCACGAGGCCCTGCCGTGCTACAATGACCCCTTGGTTATACAAGGCCCTGCTGGGTCACAATGGCCCCTTGGTTGTGAAGCGTGCAAGAGCCTAATAGTAAGAGAAAGGCTCCAAAAAACGCTTCCTCATTATCACTGCTCAACACCTGAAAGGCTTCAAAAGTCCTTCGTCATTATGGCTGCTTGTCATAATCGCTTTTGAACGCCTGGAAACTACGTGCCGGACGGGCCGTGCATAGCCCGCCTTGAGGCCCATAAAAAGGAAGGCAAAACTGGTGCAAAATGTGGAGGCGAAAGCGAGAGGTAGAATCCCCGCCCTTTGCCTTTCCCCCCACCACCCATCGCCTGCTGCGAGACACCCTGAGGCCTCCGGGAGCCGACGCCGCCCGCCTGGGGAGAACCCCCCAATCCTTCACCCCTGCACTGAAATCCCGAGTGAGTTGTGCAACCCCTAGCCCTGCTCCTTCGTCCCAGGCGCACCGAGGTTCAGCTGCAAGCATCGAGCCTGCATCTCGGAGGATGGGCCGCCGCTTTCCAGCCAAGCTGCTCCAGAGATGGGAAGAGGCAGCTAAGACGCTTCAAACAGCAGAAGAAAAAAGGCAAACACTTCTCCACTTCCCCCACCCTGTCTCAGCAGCAACAAAGGTAGCACAGTGTGCTGGTGACTTATCCTATGCTTTTTAGAGTAACCTTGTAACTTTGCTCTACTTTTCGCCTTCTTTCTCTTTGCCTCTCTTACCATTAGATAAACAGATACCCATTTTTTTGGCACCAACATTGAATCTCGTTTGGTTTCAATCTGGTCTTTGGGAATATTTTGAACCTTCAAAGTTCTTTCCTTTTTCTACTCAGAGATTTCGTTTTCTTTGCCCTTCTGGGTGTAAATCAGATGGGAACAAAGTGTCATAATGCTCTCCACGGTTCCATGAGGCGCCACAAGGGCACAACAGACTTTTGGTGCCATGAACTTTCGTACTGTCAGCAACAGTCTCCTTGGGTCCGCAGTGTCACAATGGACCCTTGGCTCCATGAGGTTCAGTAGCGTAACATGGACGCCTTGATTCCATGAGGCTGTGTAGTGTCACAATGATCTCCTTGGTTCTGCGGCCCTGCTGTGTGACAATGGGCCTGTGCTTCCATGAAGTTCTGTACTGTCAACCATGATCTCCTTGCTTGCACAGTGTCATAACTGACCCTTGGTTCCATCAGGTGCCTGGCCTCCAACAGCTTCTGAGAGACCCTTATGGCCCCTCAAGGTCCCTCACAGCCCCTCATGACCCCTCAATGCCCCTCACAGCTCCCCATGGCCCCTGATGGCAGCTCACAGTCCCTCGCAGCCCCTCACAGTTCACAGCCCCTCATGACCCTTCACAGCCCCTAACAATCTCTCATGGCCCCTCACAGCACCTCAGGGCCCCTCAGACCTGTTTGTCTTGGCAGCTTTTGTCTTGGAGCAATCCTTGGAGAGATGGAATTTGGGAGGCCAAATCCCAGTTTTGTCCATGGACGTCTGGCCCATAAGGACAGCTCTTTTCCATTGGCAGAAAAGTGAGGAGCCCCAGTGTTTCAAAGGCAGATGAGAGCTGGCCCTCAGGAAGCCAAGGGAAGCTGGACATTCCTGGCAGCTTTTGTCGGGGAGCTATTCCTTGGATCTATGGAATTTCAGAGGTGGATTCCCAATTTTGGCCGTGCATGGCTGGACTTGAAAGATGGTTTTTTCCATGGGAAGAAAAGCACAGCCCCCGCGTGTTTTGAAGGCAGATGCGAGGTGGCCCCTAAGAGGCCAAGGCCAGCCTGAGCTGTCTGTCCTGGCAGGTTTCACATGGGAACAATCCTCGGAGAGAATCACATTTGGAGGTAGAATCCTAATTTCAGCCATGGGTCCCTGGAGGAGAAGGACAGTTCTTTCCCGCAGAAAGGAAAGCAAGGAACTCCAGCGTTTCAGGGGCAGAGGAGAAGCAACCCTCAACATGCCAAGGTCAGCTGGACCAGGCAGGTGGCCCCCAGGAGGCCAAGCCAACCAGACCTGTTCCACGTTCTTTGGATCCTTGGGGCCCTGCAGCATCACAATTTTGTTCCCCTGAGGCCCAGCAATAGCACAGTGGTCTCCTTGGCTCTACAGCGGCACAAAGGCCCCTTGCTTCCATGAGGCCTTGCTGTGTCCAAATGGTTTCCTTGGTTCCATGGGGCTGCAAAATAACACAATGGCCCACTGGTTCCATGAGGTCACAGAGTGTCACAATGGTCTCCATGATTCCATAAGGTCCTGCAGGGTCACAATGGCTCCTTGGTTCCATTGGGCTCCCCAGGATCACAATGGCCCCTTGGTTGCAAAAGGCCTGGCTGTGTCACACTGGCCCTTTGCTTCCATGAGACCTTGCAGTGTCACCATGGCCCCTTGGTTCCATGAGGCGTGGCTGTGTCACAATGGCCCCTGGCTCCCATGAGGCCCTGGGATGTCACAACGGTCTCATTGGTTCCACGAGGCCCCGCAGTTCCACAATGGCCCTTCAGTGTCACAAGGCCTTGAAGTGTCACAATAGTCTCAGCGGGTTCCCCAGCTGCTTCACAATGGCCTCCTTGCTTCCATGATGCCCCGTAGCGTAGCAATGGTATCCTTGCTTCCACACAGTCAGAATGGCCCCGGGGCCTCATGGAGCCCCACAGTGTCACTACCATCCCCTTGACTCCACGAGGCCCTGCCGTGCTACAATGACCCCTTGGTTATACAAGGCCCTGCTGGGTCACAATGGCCCCTTGGTTGTGAAGCGTGCAAGAGCCTAATAGTAAGAGAAAGGCTCCAAAAAACGCTTCCTCATTATCACTGCTCAACACCTGAAAGGCTTCAAAAGTCCTTCGTCATTATGGCTGCTTGTCATAATCGCTTTTGAACGCCTGGAAACTACGTGCCGGACGGGCCGTGCATAGCCCGCCTTGAGGCCCATAAAAAGGAAGGCAAAACTGGTGCAAAATGTGGAGGCGAAAGCGAGAGGTAGAATCCCCGCCCTTTGCCTTTCCCCCCACCACCCATCGCCTGCTGCGAGACACCCTGAGGCCTCCGGGAGCCGACGCCGCCCGCCTGGGGAGAACCCCCCAATCCTTCACCCCTGCACTGAAATCCCGAGTGAGTTGTGCAACCCCTAGCCCTGCTCCTTCATCCCAGGCGCACCGAGGTTCAGCTGCAAGCATCGAGCCTGCATCTCGGAGGATGGGCCGCCGCTTTCCAGCCAAGCTGCTCCAGAGATGGGAAGAGGCAGCTAAGACGCTTCAAACAGCAGAAGAAAAAAGGCAAACACTTCTCCACTTCCCCCACCCTGTCTCAGCAGCAACAAAGGTAGCACAGTGTGCTGGTGACTTATCCTATGCTTTTTAGAGTAACCTTGTAACTTTGCTCTACTTTTCGCCTTCTTTCTCTTTGCCTCTCTTACCATTAGATAAACAGATACCCATTTTTTTGGCACCAACATTGAATCTCGTTTGGTTTCAATCTGGTCTTTGGGAATATTTTGAACCTTCAAAGTTCTTTCCTTTTTCTACTCAGAGATTTCGTTTTCTTTGCCCTTCTGGGTGTGAATCAGATGGGAACAAAGTGTCATAATGCTCTCCACGGTTCCATGAGGCGCCACAAGGGCACAACAGGCTTTTGGTGCCATGAACTTTCGTACTGTCAGCAACAGTCTCCTTGGGTCCGCAGTGTCACAATGGACCCTTGGCTCCATGAGGTTCAGTAGCGTAACATGGACGCCTTGATTCCATGAGGTTGTGTAGTGTCACAATGATCTCCTTGGTTCTGCGGCCCTGCTGTGTGACAATGGGCCTGTGCTTCCATGAGGTTCTGTACTGTCAACCATGATCTCCTTGCTTGCACAGTGTCATAACTGACCCTTGGTTCCATCAGGTGCCTGGCCTCCAACAGCTTCTGAGAGACCCTTATGGCCCCTCAAGGTCCCTCACAGCCCCTCATGACCCCTCAATGCCCCTCACAGCTCCCCATGGCCCCTGATGGCAGCTCACAGTCCCTCGCAGCCCCTCACAGTTCACAGCCCCTCATGACCCTTCACAGCCCCTAACAATCTCTCATGGCCCCTCACAGCACCTCAGGGCCCCTCAGACCTGTTTGTCTTGGCAGCTTTTGTCTTGGAGCAATCCTTGGAGAGATGGAATTTGGGAGGCCAAATCCCAGTTTTGTCCATGGACGTCTGGCCCATAAGGACAGCTCTTTTCCATTGGCAGAAAAGTGAGGAGCCCCAGTGTTTCAAAGGCAGATGAGAGCTGGCCCTCAGGAAGCCAAGGGAAGCTGGACATTCCTGGCAGCTTTTGTCGGGGAGCTATTCCTTGGATCTATGGAATTTCAGAGGTGGATTCCCAATTTTGGCCGTGCATGGCTGGACTTGAAAGATGGTTTTTTCCATGGGAAGAAAAGCACAGCCCCCGCGTGTTTTGAAGGCAGATGCGAGGTGGCCCCTAAGAGGCCAAGGCCAGCCTGAGCTGTCTGTCCTGGCAGGTTTCACATGGGAACAATCCTCGGAGAGAATCACATTTGGAGGTAGAATCCTAATTTCAGCCATGGGTCCCTGGAGGAGAAGGACAGTTCTTTCCCGCAGAAAGGAAAGCAAGGAACTCCAGCGTTTCAGGGGCAGAGGAGAAGCAACCCTCAACATGCCAAGGTCAGCTGGACCAGGCAGGTGGCCCCCAGGAGGCCAAGCCAACCAGACCTGTTCCACGTTCTTTGGATCCTTGGGGCCCTGCAGCATCACAATTTTGTTCCCCTGAGGCCCAGCAATAGCACAGTGGTCTCCTTGGCTCTACAGCGGCACAAAGGCCCCTTGCTTCCATGAGGCCTTGCTGTGTCCAAATGGTTTCCTTGGTTCCATGGGGCTGCAAAATAACACAATGGCCCACTGGTTCCATGAGGTCACAGAGTGTCACAATGGTCTCCATGATTCCATAAGGTCCTGCAGGGTCACAATGGCTCCTTGGTTCCATTGGGCTCCCCAGGATCACAATGGCCCCTTGGTTGCAAAAGGCCTGGCTGTGTCACACTGGCCCTTTGCTTCCATGAGACCTTGCAGTGTCACCATGGCCCCTTGGTTCCATGAGGCGTGGCTGTGTCACAATGGCCCCTGGCTCCCATGAGGCCCTGGGATGTCACAACGGTCTCATTGGTTCCACGAGGCCCCGCAGTTCCACAATGGCCCTTCAGTGTCACAAGGCCTTGAAGTGTCACAATAGTCTCAGCGGGTTCCCCAGCTGCTTCACAATGGCCTCCTTGCTTCCATGATGCCCCGTAGCGTAACAATGGTATCCTTGCTTCCACACAGTCAGAATGGCCCCGGGGCCTCATGGAGCCCCACAGTGTCACTACCATCCCCTTGATTCCACGAGGCCCTGCCGTGCTACAATGACCCCTTGGTTATACAAGGCCCTGCTGGGTCACAATGGCCCCTTGGTTGTGAAGCGTGCAAGAGCCTAATAGTAAGAGAAAGGCTCCAAAAAACGCTTCCTCATTATCACTGCTCAACACCTGAAAGGCTTCAAAAGTCCTTCGTCATTATGGCTGCTTGTCATAATCGCTTTTGAACGCCTGGAAACTACGTGCCGGACGGGCCGTGCATAGCCCGCCTTGAGGCCCATAAAAAGGAAGGCAAAACTGGTGCAAAATGTGGAGGCGAAAGCGAGAGGTAGAATCCCCGCCCTTTGCCTTTCCCCCCACCACCCATCGCCTGCTGCGAGACACCCTGAGGCCTCCGGGAGCCGACGCCGCCCGCCTGGGGAGAACCCCCCAATCCTTCACCCCTGCACTGAAATCCCGAGTGAGTTGTGCAACCCCTAGCCCTGCTCCTTCGTCCCAGGCGCACCGAGGTTCAGCTGCAAGCATCGAGCCTGCATCTCGGAGGATGGGCCGCCGCTTTCCAGCCAAGCTGCTCCAGAGATGGGAAGAGGCAGCTAAGACGCTTCAAACAGCAGAAGAAAAAAGGCAAACACTTCTCCACTTCCCCCACCCTGTCTCAGCAGCAACAAAGGTAGCACAGTGTGCTGGTGACTTATCCTATGCTTTTTAGAGTAACCTTGTAACTTTGCTCTACTTTTCGCCTTCTTTCTCTTTGCCTCTCTTACCATTAGATAAACAGATACCCATTTTTTTGGCACCAACATTGAATCTCGTTTGGTTTCAATCTGGTCTTTGGGAATATTTTGAACCTCCAAAGTTCTTTCCTTTTTCTACTCAGAGATTTCGTTTTCTTTGCCCTTCTGGGTGTAAATCAGATGGGAACAAAGTGTCATAATGCTCTCCACGGTTCCATGAGGCGCCACAAGGGCACAACAGACTTTTGGTGCCATGAACTTTCGTACTGTCAGCAACAGTCTCCTTGGGTCCGCAGTGTCACAATGGACCCTTGGCTCCATGAGGTTCAGTAGCGTAACATGGACGCCTTGATTCCATGAGGTTGTGTAGTGTCACAATGATCTCCTTGGTTCTGCGGCCCTGCTGTGTGACAATGGGCCTGTGCTTCCATGAAGTTCTGTACTGTCAACCATGATCTCCTTGCTTGCCCAGTGTCATAACTGACCCTTGGTTCCATCAGGTGCCTGGCCTCCAACAGCTTCTGAGAGACCCTTATGGCCCCTCAAGGTCCCTCACAGCCCCTCATGACCCCTCAATGCCCCTCACAGCTCCCCATGGCCCCTGATGGCAGCTCACAGTCCCTCGCAGCCCCTCACAGTTCACAGCCCCTCATGACCCTTCACAGCCCCTAACAATCTCTCATGGCCCCTCACAGCACCTCAGGGCCCCTCAGACCTGTTTGTCTTGGCAGCTTTTGTCTTGGAGCAATCCTTGGAGAGATGGAATTTGGGAGGCCAAATCCCAGTTTTGTCCATGGACGTCTGGCCCATAAGGACAGCTCTTTTCCATTGGCAGAAAAGTGAGGAGCCCCAGTGTTTCAAAGGCAGATGAGAGCTGGCCCTCAGGAAGCCAAGGGAAGCTGGACATTCCTGGCAGCTTTTGTCGGGGAGCTATTCCTTGGATCTATGGAATTTCAGAGGTGGATTCCCAATTTTGGCCGTGCATGGCTGGACTTGAAAGATGGTTTTTTCCATGGGAAGAAAAGCACAGCCCCCGCGTGTTTTGAAGGCAGATGCGAGGTGGCCCCTAAGAGGCCAAGGCCAGCCTGAGCTGTCTGTCCTGGCAGGTTTCACATGGGAACAATCCTCGGAGAGAATCACATTTGGAGGTAGAATCCTAATTTCAGCCATGGGTCCCTGGAGGAGAAGGACAGTTCTTTCCCGCAGAAAGGAAAGCAAGGAACTCCAGCGTTTCAGGGGCAGAGGAGAAGCAACCCTCAACATGCCAAGGTCAGCTGGACCAGGCAGGTGGCCCCCAGGAGGCCAAGCCAACCAGACCTGTTCCACGTTCTTTGGATCCTTGGGGCCCTGCAGCATCACAATTTTGTTCCCCTGAGGCCCAGCAATAGCACAGTGGTCTCCTTGGCTCTACAGCGGCACAAAGGCCCCTTGCTTCCATGAGGCCTTGCTGTGTCCAAATGGTTTCCTTGGTTCCATGGGGCTGCAAAATAACACAATGGCCCACTGGTTCCATGAGGTCACAGAGTGTCACAATGGTCTCCATGATTCCATAAGGTCCTGCAGGGTCACAATGGCTCCTTGGTTCTATTGGGCTCCCCAGGATCACAATGGCCCCTTGGTTGCAAAAGGCCTGGCTGTGTCACACTGGCCCTTTGCTTCCATGAGACCTTGCAGTGTCACCATGGCCCCTTGGTTCCATGAGGCGTGGCTGTGTCACAATGGCCCCTGGCTCCCATGAGGCCCTGGGATGTCACAACAGTCTCATTGGTTCCACGAGGCCCCGCAGTTCCACAATGGCCCTTCAGTGTCACAAGGCCTTGAAGTGTCACAATAGTCTCAGCGGGTTCCCCAGCTGCTTCACAATGGCCTCCTTGCTTCCATGATGCCCCGTAGCGTAGCAATGGTATCCTTGCTTCCACACAGTCAGAATGGCCCCGGGGCCTCATGGAGCCCCACAGTGTCACTACCATCCCCTTGACTCCACGAGGCCCTGCCGTGCTACAATGACCCCTTGGTTATACAAGGCCCTGCTGGGTCACAATGGCCCCTTGGTTGTGAAGCGTGCAAGAGCCTAATAGTAAGAGAAAGGCTCCAAAAAACGCTTCCTCATTATCACTGCTCAACACCTGAAAGGCTTCAAAAGTCCTTCGTCATTATGGCTGCTTGTCATAATCGCTTTTGAACGCCTGGAAACTACGTGCCGGACGGGCCGTGCATAGCCCGCCTTGAGGCCCATAAAAAGGAAGGCAAAACTGGTGCAAAATGTGGAGGCGAAAGCGAGAGGTAGAATCCCCGCCCTTTGCCTTTCCCCCCACCACCCATCGCCTGCTGCGAGACACCCTGAGGCCTCCGGGAGCCGACGCCGCCCGCCTGGGGAGAACCCCCCAATCCTTCACCCCTGCACTGAAATCCCGAGTGAGTTGTGCAACCCCTAGCCCTGCTCCTTCGTCCCAGGCGCACCGAGGTTCAGCTGCAAGCATCGAGCCTGCATCTCGGAGGATGGGCCGCCGCTTTCCAGCCAAGCTGCTCCAGAGATGGGAAGAGGCAGCTAAGACGCTTCAAACAGCAGAAGAAAAAAGGCAAACACTTCTCCACTTCCCCCACCCTGTCTCAGCAGCAACAAAGGTAGCACAGTGTGCTGGTGACTTATCCTATGCTTTTTAGAGTAACCTTGTAACTTTGCTCTACTTTTCGCCTTCTTTCTCTTTGCCTCTCTTACCATTAGATAAACAGATACCCATTTTTTTGGCACCAACATTGAATCTCGTTTGGTTTCAATCTGGTCTTTGGGAATATTTTGAACCTTCAAAGTTCTTTCCTTTTTCTACTCAGAGATTTCGTTTTCTTTGCCCTTCTGGGTGTAAATCAGATGGGAACAAAGTGTCATAATGCTCTCCACGGTTCCATGAGGCGCCACAAGGGCACAACAGACTTTTGGTGCCATGAACTTTCGTACTGTCAGCAACAGTCTCCTTGGGTCCGCAGTGTCACAATGGACCCTTGGCTCCATGAGGTTCAGTAGCGTAACATGGACGCCTTGATTCCATGAGGCTGTGTAGTGTCACAATGATCTCCTTGGTTCTGCGGCCCTGCTGTGTGACAATGGGCCTGTGCTTCCATGAAGTTCTGTACTGTCAACCATGATCTCCTTGCTTGCACAGTGTCATAACTGACCCTTGGTTCCATCAGGTGCCTGGCCTCCAACAGCTTCTGAGAGACCCTTATGGCCCCTCAAGGTCCCTCACAGCCCCTCATGACCCCTCAATGCCCCTCACAGCTCCCCATGGCCCCTGATGGCAGCTCACAGTCCCTCGCAGCCCCTCACAGTTCACAGCCCCTCATGACCCTTCACAGCCCCTAACAATCTCTCATGGCCCCTCACAGCACCTCAGGGCCCCTCAGACCTGTTTGTCTTGGCAGCTTTTGTCTTGGAGCAATCCTTGGAGAGATGGAATTTGGGAGGCCAAATCCCAGTTTTGTCCATGGACGTCTGGCCCATAAGGACAGCTCTTTTCCATTGGCAGAAAAGTGAGGAGCCCCAGTGTTTCAAAGGCAGATGAGAGCTGGCCCTCAGGAAGCCAAGGGAAGCTGGACATTCCTGGCAGCTTTTGTCGGGGAGCTATTCCTTGGATCTATGGAATTTCAGAGGTGGATTCCCAATTTTGGCCGTGCATGGCTGGACTTGAAAGATGGTTTTTTCCATGGGAAGAAAAGCACAGCCCCCGCGTGTTTTGAAGGCAGATGCGAGGTGGCCCCTAAGAGGCCAAGGCCAGCCTGAGCTGTCTGTCCTGGCAGGTTTCACATGGGAACAATCCTCGGAGAGAATCACATTTGGAGGTAGAATCCTAATTTCAGCCATGGGTCCCTGGAGGAGAAGGACAGTTCTTTCCCGCAGAAAGGAAAGCAAGGAACTCCAGCGTTTCAGGGGCAGAGGAGAAGCAACCCTCAACATGCCAAGGTCAGCTGGACCAGGCAGGTGGCCCCCAGGAGGCCAAGCCAACCAGACCTGTTCCACGTTCTTTGGATCCTTGGGGCCCTGCAGCATCACAATTTTGTTCCCCTGAGGCCCAGCAATAGCACAGTGGTCTCCTTGGCTCTACAGCGGCACAAAGGCCCCTTGCTTCCATGAGGCCTTGCTGTGTCCAAATGGTTTCCTTGGTTCCATGGGGCTGCAAAATAACACAATGGCCCACTGGTTCCATGAGGTCACAGAGTGTCACAATGGTCTCCATGATTCCATAAGGTCCTGCAGGGTCACAATGGCTCCTTGGTTCCATTGGGCTCCCCAGGATCACAATGGCCCCTTGGTTGCAAAAGGCCTGGCTGTGTCACACTGGCCCTTTGCTTCCATGAGACCTTGCAGTGTCACCATGGCCCCTTGGTTCCATGAGGCGTGGCTGTGTCACAATGGCCCCTGGCTCCCATGAGGCCCTGGGATGTCACAACGGTCTCATTGGTTCCACGAGGCCCCGCAGTTCCACAATGGCCCTTCAGTGTCACAAGGCCTTGAAGTGTCACAATAGTCTCAGCGGGTTCCCCAGCTGCTTCACAATGGCCTCCTTGCTTCCATGATGCCCCGTAGCGTAGCAATGGTATCCTTGCTTCCACACAGTCAGAATGGCCCCGGGGCCTCATGGAGCCCCACAGTGTCACTACCATCCCCTTGACTCCACGAGGCCCTGCCGTGCTACAATGACCCCTTGGTTATACAAGGCCCTGCTGGGTCACAATGGCCCCTTGGTTGTGAAGCGTGCAAGAGCCTAATAGTAAGAGAAAGGCTCCAAAAAACGCTTCCTCATTATCACTGCTCAACACCTGAAAGGCTTCAAAAGTCCTTCGTCATTATGGCTGCTTGTCATAATCGCTTTTGAACGCCTGGAAACTACGTGCCGGACGGGCCGTGCATAGCCCGCCTTGAGGCCCATAAAAAGGAAGGCAAAACTGGTGCAAAATGTGGAGGCGAAAGCGAGAGGTAGAATCCCCGCCCTTTGCCTTTCCCCCCACCACCCATCGCCTGCTGCGAGACACCCTGAGGCCTCCGGGAGCCGACGCCGCCCGCCTGGGGAGAACCCCCCAATCCTTCACCCCTGCACTGAAATCCCGAGTGAGTTGTGCAACCCCTAGCCCTGCTCCTTCATCCCAGGCGCACCGAGGTTCAGCTGCAAGCATCGAGCCTGCATCTCGGAGGATGGGCCGCCGCTTTCCAGCCAAGCTGCTCCAGAGATGGGAAGAGGCAGCTAAGACGCTTCAAACAGCAGAAGAAAAAAGGCAAACACTTCTCCACTTCCCCCACCCTGTCTCAGCAGCAACAAAGGTAGCACAGTGTGCTGGTGACTTATCCTATGCTTTTTAGAGTAACCTTGTAACTTTGCTCTACTTTTCGCCTTCTTTCTCTTTGCCTCTCTTACCATTAGATAAACAGATACCCATTTTTTTGGCACCAACATTGAATCTCGTTTGGTTTCAATCTGGTCTTTGGGAATATTTTGAACCTTCAAAGTTCTTTCCTTTTTCTACTCAGAGATTTCGTTTTCTTTGCCCTTCTGGGTGTGAATCAGATGGGAACAAAGTGTCATAATGCTCTCCACGGTTCCATGAGGCGCCACAAGGGCACAACAGGCTTTTGGTGCCATGAACTTTCGTACTGTCAGCAACAGTCTCCTTGGGTCCGCAGTGTCACAATGGACCCTTGGCTCCATGAGGTTCAGTAGCGTAACATGGACGCCTTGATTCCATGAGGTTGTGTAGTGTCACAATGATCTCCTTGGTTCTGCGGCCCTGCTGTGTGACAATGGGCCTGTGCTTCCATGAGGTTCTGTACTGTCAACCATGATCTCCTTGCTTGCACAGTGTCATAACTGACCCTTGGTTCCATCAGGTGCCTGGCCTCCAACAGCTTCTGAGAGACCCTTATGGCCCCTCAAGGTCCCTCACAGCCCCTCATGACCCCTCAATGCCCCTCACAGCTCCCCATGGCCCCTGATGGCAGCTCACAGTCCCTCGCAGCCCCTCACAGTTCACAGCCCCTCATGACCCTTCACAGCCCCTAACAATCTCTCATGGCCCCTCACAGCACCTCAGGGCCCCTCAGACCTGTTTGTCTTGGCAGCTTTTGTCTTGGAGCAATCCTTGGAGAGATGGAATTTGGGAGGCCAAATCCCAGTTTTGTCCATGGACGTCTGGCCCATAAGGACAGCTCTTTTCCATTGGCAGAAAAGTGAGGAGCCCCAGTGTTTCAAAGGCAGATGAGAGCTGGCCCTCAGGAAGCCAAGGGAAGCTGGACATTCCTGGCAGCTTTTGTCGGGGAGCTATTCCTTGGATCTATGGAATTTCAGAGGTGGATTCCCAATTTTGGCCGTGCATGGCTGGACTTGAAAGATGGTTTTTTCCATGGGAAGAAAAGCACAGCCCCCGCGTGTTTTGAAGGCAGATGCGAGGTGGCCCCTAAGAGGCCAAGGCCAGCCTGAGCTGTCTGTCCTGGCAGGTTTCACATGGGAACAATCCTCGGAGAGAATCACATTTGGAGGTAGAATCCTAATTTCAGCCATGGGTCCCTGGAGGAGAAGGACAGTTCTTTCCCGCAGAAAGGAAAGCAAGGAACTCCAGCGTTTCAGGGGCAGAGGAGAAGCAACCCTCAACATGCCAAGGTCAGCTGGACCAGGCAGGTGGCCCCCAGGAGGCCAAGCCAACCAGACCTGTTCCACGTTCTTTGGATCCTTGGGGCCCTGCAGCATCACAATTTTGTTCCCCTGAGGCCCAGCAATAGCACAGTGGTCTCCTTGGCTCTACAGCGGCACAAAGGCCCCTTGCTTCCATGAGGCCTTGCTGTGTCCAAATGGTTTCCTTGGTTCCATGGGGCTGCAAAATAACACAATGGCCCACTGGTTCCATGAGGTCACAGAGTGTCACAATGGTCTCCATGATTCCATAAGGTCCTGCAGGGTCACAATGGCTCCTTGGTTCCATTGGGCTCCCCAGGATCACAATGGCCCCTTGGTTGCAAAAGGCCTGGCTGTGTCACACTGGCCCTTTGCTTCCATGAGACCTTGCAGTGTCACCATGGCCCCTTGGTTCCATGAGGCGTGGCTGTGTCACAATGGCCCCTGGCTCCCATGAGGCCCTGGGATGTCACAACGGTCTCATTGGTTCCACGAGGCCCCGCAGTTCCACAATGGCCCTTCAGTGTCACAAGGCCTTGAAGTGTCACAATAGTCTCAGCGGGTTCCCCAGCTGCTTCACAATGGCCTCCTTGCTTCCATGATGCCCCGTAGCGTAGCAATGGTATCCTTGCTTCCACACAGTCAGAATGGCCCCGGGGCCTCATGGAGCCCCACAGTGTCACTACCATCCCCTTGACTCCACGAGGCCCTGCCGTGCTACAATGACCCCTTGGTTATACAAGGCCCTGCTGGGTCACAATGGCCCCTTGGTTGTGAAGCGTGCAAGAGCCTAATAGTAAGAGAAAGGCTCCAAAAAACGCTTCCTCATTATCACTGCTCAACACCTGAAAGGCTTCAAAAGTCCTTCGTCATTATGGCTGCTTGTCATAATCGCTTTTGAACGCCTGGAAACTACGTGCCGGACGGGCCGTGCATAGCCCGCCTTGAGGCCCATAAAAAGGAAGGCAAAACTGGTGCAAAATGTGGAGGCGAAAGCGAGAGGTAGAATCCCCGCCCTTTGCCTTTCCCCCCACCACCCATCGCCTGCTGCGAGACACCCTGAGGCCTCCGGGAGCCGACGCCGCCCGCCTGGGGAGAACCCCCCAATCCTTCACCCCTGCACTGAAATCCCGAGTGAGTTGTGCAACCCCTAGCCCTGCTCCTTCGTCCCAGGCGCACCGAGGTTCAGCTGCAAGCATCGAGCCTGCATCTCGGAGGATGGGCCGCCGCTTTCCAGCCAAGCTGCTCCAGAGATGGGAAGAGGCAGCTAAGACGCTTCAAACAGCAGAAGAAAAAAGGCAAACACTTCTCCACTTCCCCCACCCTGTCTCAGCAGCAACAAAGGTAGCACAGTGTGCTGGTGACTTATCCTATGCTTTTTAGAGTAACCTTGTAACTTTGCTCTACTTTTCGCCTTCTTTCTCTTTGCCTCTCTTACCATTAGATAAACAGATACCCATTTTTTTGGCACCAACATTGAATCTCGTTTGGTTTCAATCTGGTCTTTGGGAATATTTTGAACCTTCAAAGTTCTTTCCTTTTTCTACTCAGAGATTTCGTTTTCTTTGCCCTTCTGGGTGTGAATCAGATGGGAACAAAGTGTCATAATGCTCTCCACGGTTCCATGAGGCGCCACAAGGGCACAACAGGCTTTTGGTGCCATGAACTTTCGTACTGTCAGCAACAGTCTCCTTGGGTCCGCAGTGTCACAATGGACCCTTGGCTCCATGAGGTTCAGTAGCGTAACATGGACGCCTTGATTCCATGAGGTTGTGTAGTGTCACAATGATCTCCTTGGTTCTGCGGCCCTGCTGTGTGACAATGGGCCTGTGCTTCCATGAGGTTCTGTACTGTCAACCATGATCTCCTTGCTTGCACAGTGTCATAACTGACCCTTGGTTCCATCAGGTGCCTGGCCTCCAACAGCTTCTGAGAGACCCTTATGGCCCCTCAAGGTCCCTCACAGCCCCTCATGACCCCTCAATGCCCCTCACAGCTCCCCATGGCCCCTGATGGCAGCTCACAGTCCCTCGCAGCCCCTCACAGTTCACAGCCCCTCATGACCCTTCACAGCCCCTAACAATCTCTCATGGCCCCTCACAGCACCTCAGGGCCCCTCAGACCTGTTTGTCTTGGCAGCTTTTGTCTTGGAGCAATCCTTGGAGAGATGGAATTTGGGAGGCCAAATCCCAGTTTTGTCCATGGACGTCTGGCCCATAAGGACAGCTCTTTTCCATTGGCAGAAAAGTGAGGAGCCCCAGTGTTTCAAAGGCAGATGAGAGCTGGCCCTCAGGAAGCCAAGGGAAGCTGGACATTCCTGGCAGCTTTTGTCGGGGAGCTATTCCTTGGATCTATGGAATTTCAGAGGTGGATTCCCAATTTTGGCCGTGCATGGCTGGACTTGAAAGATGGTTTTTTCCATGGGAAGAAAAGCACAGCCCCCGCGTGTTTTGAAGGCAGATGCGAGGTGGCCCCTAAGAGGCCAAGGCCAGCCTGAGCTGTCTGTCCTGGCAGGTTTCACATGGGAACAATCCTCGGAGAGAATCACATTTGGAGGTAGAATCCTAATTTCAGCCATGGGTCCCTGGAGGAGAAGGACAGTTCTTTCCCGCAGAAAGGAAAGCAAGGAACTCCAGCGTTTCAGGGGCAGAGGAGAAGCAACCCTCAACATGCCAAGGTCAGCTGGACCAGGCAGGTGGCCCCCAGGAGGCCAAGCCAACCAGACCTGTTCCACGTTCTTTGGATCCTTGGGGCCCTGCAGCATCACAATTTTGTTCCCCTGAGGCCCAGCAATAGCACAGTGGTCTCCTTGGCTCTACAGCGGCACAAAGGCCCCTTGCTTCCATGAGGCCTTGCTGTGTCCAAATGGTTTCCTTGGTTCCATGGGGCTGCAAAATAACACAATGGCCCACTGGTTCCATGAGGTCACAGAGTGTCACAATGGTCTCCATGATTCCATAAGGTCCTGCAGGGTCACAATGGCTCCTTGGTTCCATTGGGCTCCCCAGGATCACAATGGCCCCTTGGTTGCAAAAGGCCTGGCTGTGTCACACTGGCCCTTTGCTTCCATGAGACCTTGCAGTGTCACCATGGCCCCTTGGTTCCATGAGGCGTGGCTGTGTCACAATGGCCCCTGGCTCCCATGAGGCCCTGGGATGTCACAACGGTCTCATTGGTTCCACGAGGCCCCGCAGTTCCACAATGGCCCTTCAGTGTCACAAGGCCTTGAAGTGTCACAATAGTCTCAGCGGGTTCCCCAGCTGCTTCACAATGGCCTCCTTGCTTCCATGATGCCCCGTAGCGTAACAATGGTATCCTTGCTTCCACACAGTCAGAATGGCCCCGGGGCCTCATGGAGCCCCACAGTGTCACTACCATCCCCTTGATTCCACGAGGCCCTGCCGTGCTACAATGACCCCTTGGTTATACAAGGCCCTGCTGGGTCACAATGGCCCCTTGGTTGTGAAGCGTGCAAGAGCCTAATAGTAAGAGAAAGGCTCCAAAAAACGCTTCCTCATTATCACTGCTCAACACCTGAAAGGCTTCAAAAGTCCTTCGTCATTATGGCTGCTTGTCATAATCGCTTTTGAACGCCTGGAAACTACGTGCCGGACGGGCCGTGCATAGCCCGCCTTGAGGCCCATAAAAAGGAAGGCAAAACTGGTGCAAAATGTGGAGGCGAAAGCGAGAGGTAGAATCCCCGCCCTTTGCCTTTCCCCCCACCACCCATCGCCTGCTGCGAGACACCCTGAGGCCTCCGGGAGCCGACGCCGCCCGCCTGGGGAGAACCCCCCAATCCTTCACCCCTGCACTGAAATCCCGAGTGAGTTGTGCAACCCCTAGCCCTGCTCCTTCGTCCCAGGCGCACCGAGGTTCAGCTGCAAGCATCGAGCCTGCATCTCGGAGGATGGGCCGCCGCTTTCCAGCCAAGCTGCTCCAGAGATGGGAAGAGGCAGCTAAGACGCTTCAAACAGCAGAAGAAAAAAGGCAAACACTTCTCCACTTCCCCCACCCTGTCTCAGCAGCAACAAAGGTAGCACAGTGTGCTGGTGACTTATCCTATGCTTTTTAGAGTAACCTTGTAACTTTGCTCTACTTTTCGCCTTCTTTCTCTTTGCCTCTCTTACCATTAGATAAACAGATACCCATTTTTTTGGCACCAACATTGAATCTCGTTTGGTTTCAATCTGGTCTTTGGGAATATTTTGAACCTCCAAAGTTCTTTCCTTTTTCTACTCAGAGATTTCGTTTTCTTTGCCCTTCTGGGTGTAAATCAGATGGGAACAAAGTGTCATAATGCTCTCCACGGTTCCATGAGGCGCCACAAGGGCACAACAGACTTTTGGTGCCATGAACTTTCGTACTGTCAGCAACAGTCTCCTTGGGTCCGCAGTGTCACAATGGACCCTTGGCTCCATGAGGTTCAGTAGCGTAACATGGACGCCTTGATTCCATGAGGTTGTGTAGTGTCACAATGATCTCCTTGGTTCTGCGGCCCTGCTGTGTGACAATGGGCCTGTGCTTCCATGAAGTTCTGTACTGTCAACCATGATCTCCTTGCTTGCCCAGTGTCATAACTGACCCTTGGTTCCATCAGGTGCCTGGCCTCCAACAGCTTCTGAGAGACCCTTATGGCCCCTCAAGGTCCCTCACAGCCCCTCATGACCCCTCAATGCCCCTCACAGCTCCCCATGGCCCCTGATGGCAGCTCACAGTCCCTCGCAGCCCCTCACAGTTCACAGCCCCTCATGACCCTTCACAGCCCCTAACAATCTCTCATGGCCCCTCACAGCACCTCAGGGCCCCTCAGACCTGTTTGTCTTGGCAGCTTTTGTCTTGGAGCAATCCTTGGAGAGATGGAATTTGGGAGGCCAAATCCCAGTTTTGTCCATGGACGTCTGGCCCATAAGGACAGCTCTTTTCCATTGGCAGAAAAGTGAGGAGCCCCAGTGTTTCAAAGGCAGATGAGAGCTGGCCCTCAGGAAGCCAAGGGAAGCTGGACATTCCTGGCAGCTTTTGTCGGGGAGCTATTCCTTGGATCTATGGAATTTCAGAGGTGGATTCCCAATTTTGGCCGTGCATGGCTGGACTTGAAAGATGGTTTTTTCCATGGGAAGAAAAGCACAGCCCCCGCGTGTTTTGAAGGCAGATGCGAGGTGGCCCCTAAGAGGCCAAGGCCAGCCTGAGCTGTCTGTCCTGGCAGGTTTCACATGGGAACAATCCTCGGAGAGAATCACATTTGGAGGTAGAATCCTAATTTCAGCCATGGGTCCCTGGAGGAGAAGGACAGTTCTTTCCCGCAGAAAGGAAAGCAAGGAACTCCAGCGTTTCAGGGGCAGAGGAGAAGCAACCCTCAACATGCCAAGGTCAGCTGGACCAGGCAGGTGGCCCCCAGGAGGCCAAGCCAACCAGACCTGTTCCACGTTCTTTGGATCCTTGGGGCCCTGCAGCATCACAATTTTGTTCCCCTGAGGCCCAGCAATAGCACAGTGGTCTCCTTGGCTCTACAGCGGCACAAAGGCCCCTTGCTTCCATGAGGCCTTGCTGTGTCCAAATGGTTTCCTTGGTTCCATGGGGCTGCAAAATAACACAATGGCCCACTGGTTCCATGAGGTCACAGAGTGTCACAATGGTCTCCATGATTCCATAAGGTCCTGCAGGGTCACAATGGCTCCTTGGTTCTATTGGGCTCCCCAGGATCACAATGGCCCCTTGGTTGCAAAAGGCCTGGCTGTGTCACACTGGCCCTTTGCTTCCATGAGACCTTGCAGTGTCACCATGGCCCCTTGGTTCCATGAGGCGTGGCTGTGTCACAATGGCCCCTGGCTCCCATGAGGCCCTGGGATGTCACAACAGTCTCATTGGTTCCACGAGGCCCCGCAGTTCCACAATGGCCCTTCAGTGTCACAAGGCCTTGAAGTGTCACAATAGTCTCAGCGGGTTCCCCAGCTGCTTCACAATGGCCTCCTTGCTTCCATGATGCCCCGTAGCGTAGCAATGGTATCCTTGCTTCCACACAGTCAGAATGGCCCCGGGGCCTCATGGAGCCCCACAGTGTCACTACCATCCCCTTGACTCCACGAGGCCCTGCCGTGCTACAATGACCCCTTGGTTATACAAGGCCCTGCTGGGTCACAATGGCCCCTTGGTTGTGAAGCGTGCAAGAGCCTAATAGTAAGAGAAAGGCTCCAAAAAACGCTTCCTCATTATCACTGCTCAACACCTGAAAGGCTTCAAAAGTCCTTCGTCATTATGGCTGCTTGTCATAATCGCTTTTGAACGCCTGGAAACTACGTGCCGGACGGGCCGTGCATAGCCCGCCTTGAGGCCCATAAAAAGGAAGGCAAAACTGGTGCAAAATGTGGAGGCGAAAGCGAGAGGTAGAATCCCCGCCCTTTGCCTTTCCCCCCACCACCCATCGCCTGCTGCGAGACACCCTGAGGCCTCCGGGAGCCGACGCCGCCCGCCTGGGGAGAACCCCCCAATCCTTCACCCCTGCACTGAAATCCCGAGTGAGTTGTGCAACCCCTAGCCCTGCTCCTTCGTCCCAGGCGCACCGAGGTTCAGCTGCAAGCATCGAGCCTGCATCTCGGAGGATGGGCCGCCGCTTTCCAGCCAAGCTGCTCCAGAGATGGGAAGAGGCAGCTAAGACGCTTCAAACAGCAGAAGAAAAAAGGCAAACACTTCTCCACTTCCCCCACCCTGTCTCAGCAGCAACAAAGGTAGCACAGTGTGCTGGTGACTTATCCTATGCTTTTTAGAGTAACCTTGTAACTTTGCTCTACTTTTCGCCTTCTTTCTCTTTGCCTCTCTTACCATTAGATAAACAGATACCCATTTTTTTGGCACCAACATTGAATCTCGTTTGGTTTCAATCTGGTCTTTGGGAATATTTTGAACCTTCAAAGTTCTTTCCTTTTTCTACTCAGAGATTTCGTTTTCTTTGCCCTTCTGGGTGTAAATCAGATGGGAACAAAGTGTCATAATGCTCTCCACGGTTCCATGAGGCGCCACAAGGGCACAACAGACTTTTGGTGCCATGAACTTTCGTACTGTCAGCAACAGTCTCCTTGGGTCCGCAGTGTCACAATGGACCCTTGGCTCCATGAGGTTCAGTAGCGTAACATGGACGCCTTGATTCCATGAGGCTGTGTAGTGTCACAATGATCTCCTTGGTTCTGCGGCCCTGCTGTGTGACAATGGGCCTGTGCTTCCATGAAGTTCTGTACTGTCAACCATGATCTCCTTGCTTGCACAGTGTCATAACTGACCCTTGGTTCCATCAGGTGCCTGGCCTCCAACAGCTTCTGAGAGACCCTTATGGCCCCTCAAGGTCCCTCACAGCCCCTCATGACCCCTCAATGCCCCTCACAGCTCCCCATGGCCCCTGATGGCAGCTCACAGTCCCTCGCAGCCCCTCACAGTTCACAGCCCCTCATGACCCTTCACAGCCCCTAACAATCTCTCATGGCCCCTCACAGCACCTCAGGGCCCCTCAGACCTGTTTGTCTTGGCAGCTTTTGTCTTGGAGCAATCCTTGGAGAGATGGAATTTGGGAGGCCAAATCCCAGTTTTGTCCATGGACGTCTGGCCCATAAGGACAGCTCTTTTCCATTGGCAGAAAAGTGAGGAGCCCCAGTGTTTCAAAGGCAGATGAGAGCTGGCCCTCAGGAAGCCAAGGGAAGCTGGACATTCCTGGCAGCTTTTGTCGGGGAGCTATTCCTTGGATCTATGGAATTTCAGAGGTGGATTCCCAATTTTGGCCGTGCATGGCTGGACTTGAAAGATGGTTTTTTCCATGGGAAGAAAAGCACAGCCCCCGCGTGTTTTGAAGGCAGATGCGAGGTGGCCCCTAAGAGGCCAAGGCCAGCCTGAGCTGTCTGTCCTGGCAGGTTTCACATGGGAACAATCCTCGGAGAGAATCACATTTGGAGGTAGAATCCTAATTTCAGCCATGGGTCCCTGGAGGAGAAGGACAGTTCTTTCCCGCAGAAAGGAAAGCAAGGAACTCCAGCGTTTCAGGGGCAGAGGAGAAGCAACCCTCAACATGCCAAGGTCAGCTGGACCAGGCAGGTGGCCCCCAGGAGGCCAAGCCAACCAGACCTGTTCCACGTTCTTTGGATCCTTGGGGCCCTGCAGCATCACAATTTTGTTCCCCTGAGGCCCAGCAATAGCACAGTGGTCTCCTTGGCTCTACAGCGGCACAAAGGCCCCTTGCTTCCATGAGGCCTTGCTGTGTCCAAATGGTTTCCTTGGTTCCATGGGGCTGCAAAATAACACAATGGCCCACTGGTTCCATGAGGTCACAGAGTGTCACAATGGTCTCCATGATTCCATAAGGTCCTGCAGGGTCACAATGGCTCCTTGGTTCCATTGGGCTCCCCAGGATCACAATGGCCCCTTGGTTGCAAAAGGCCTGGCTGTGTCACACTGGCCCTTTGCTTCCATGAGACCTTGCAGTGTCACCATGGCCCCTTGGTTCCATGAGGCGTGGCTGTGTCACAATGGCCCCTGGCTCCCATGAGGCCCTGGGATGTCACAACGGTCTCATTGGTTCCACGAGGCCCCGCAGTTCCACAATGGCCCTTCAGTGTCACAAGGCCTTGAAGTGTCACAATAGTCTCAGCGGGTTCCCCAGCTGCTTCACAATGGCCTCCTTGCTTCCATGATGCCCCGTAGCGTAGCAATGGTATCCTTGCTTCCACACAGTCAGAATGGCCCCGGGGCCTCATGGAGCCCCACAGTGTCACTACCATCCCCTTGACTCCACGAGGCCCTGCCGTGCTACAATGACCCCTTGGTTATACAAGGCCCTGCTGGGTCACAATGGCCCCTTGGTTGTGAAGCGTGCAAGAGCCTAATAGTAAGAGAAAGGCTCCAAAAAACGCTTCCTCATTATCACTGCTCAACACCTGAAAGGCTTCAAAAGTCCTTCGTCATTATGGCTGCTTGTCATAATCGCTTTTGAACGCCTGGAAACTACGTGCCGGACGGGCCGTGCATAGCCCGCCTTGAGGCCCATAAAAAGGAAGGCAAAACTGGTGCAAAATGTGGAGGCGAAAGCGAGAGGTAGAATCCCCGCCCTTTGCCTTTCCCCCCACCACCCATCGCCTGCTGCGAGACACCCTGAGGCCTCCGGGAGCCGACGCCGCCCGCCTGGGGAGAACCCCCCAATCCTTCACCCCTGCACTGAAATCCCGAGTGAGTTGTGCAACCCCTAGCCCTGCTCCTTCATCCCAGGCGCACCGAGGTTCAGCTGCAAGCATCGAGCCTGCATCTCGGAGGATGGGCCGCCGCTTTCCAGCCAAGCTGCTCCAGAGATGGGAAGAGGCAGCTAAGACGCTTCAAACAGCAGAAGAAAAAAGGCAAACACTTCTCCACTTCCCCCACCCTGTCTCAGCAGCAACAAAGGTAGCACAGTGTGCTGGTGACTTATCCTATGCTTTTTAGAGTAACCTTGTAACTTTGCTCTACTTTTCGCCTTCTTTCTCTTTGCCTCTCTTACCATTAGATAAACAGATACCCATTTTTTTGGCACCAACATTGAATCTCGTTTGGTTTCAATCTGGTCTTTGGGAATATTTTGAACCTTCAAAGTTCTTTCCTTTTTCTACTCAGAGATTTCGTTTTCTTTGCCCTTCTGGGTGTGAATCAGATGGGAACAAAGTGTCATAATGCTCTCCACGGTTCCATGAGGCGCCACAAGGGCACAACAGGCTTTTGGTGCCATGAACTTTCGTACTGTCAGCAACAGTCTCCTTGGGTCCGCAGTGTCACAATGGACCCTTGGCTCCATGAGGTTCAGTAGCGTAACATGGACGCCTTGATTCCATGAGGTTGTGTAGTGTCACAATGATCTCCTTGGTTCTGCGGCCCTGCTGTGTGACAATGGGCCTGTGCTTCCATGAGGTTCTGTACTGTCAACCATGATCTCCTTGCTTGCACAGTGTCATAACTGACCCTTGGTTCCATCAGGTGCCTGGCCTCCAACAGCTTCTGAGAGACCCTTATGGCCCCTCAAGGTCCCTCACAGCCCCTCATGACCCCTCAATGCCCCTCACAGCTCCCCATGGCCCCTGATGGCAGCTCACAGTCCCTCGCAGCCCCTCACAGTTCACAGCCCCTCATGACCCTTCACAGCCCCTAACAATCTCTCATGGCCCCTCACAGCACCTCAGGGCCCCTCAGACCTGTTTGTCTTGGCAGCTTTTGTCTTGGAGCAATCCTTGGAGAGATGGAATTTGGGAGGCCAAATCCCAGTTTTGTCCATGGACGTCTGGCCCATAAGGACAGCTCTTTTCCATTGGCAGAAAAGTGAGGAGCCCCAGTGTTTCAAAGGCAGATGAGAGCTGGCCCTCAGGAAGCCAAGGGAAGCTGGACATTCCTGGCAGCTTTTGTCGGGGAGCTATTCCTTGGATCTATGGAATTTCAGAGGTGGATTCCCAATTTTGGCCGTGCATGGCTGGACTTGAAAGATGGTTTTTTCCATGGGAAGAAAAGCACAGCCCCCGCGTGTTTTGAAGGCAGATGCGAGGTGGCCCCTAAGAGGCCAAGGCCAGCCTGAGCTGTCTGTCCTGGCAGGTTTCACATGGGAACAATCCTCGGAGAGAATCACATTTGGAGGTAGAATCCTAATTTCAGCCATGGGTCCCTGGAGGAGAAGGACAGTTCTTTCCCGCAGAAAGGAAAGCAAGGAACTCCAGCGTTTCAGGGGCAGAGGAGAAGCAACCCTCAACATGCCAAGGTCAGCTGGACCAGGCAGGTGGCCCCCAGGAGGCCAAGCCAACCAGACCTGTTCCACGTTCTTTGGATCCTTGGGGCCCTGCAGCATCACAATTTTGTTCCCCTGAGGCCCAGCAATAGCACAGTGGTCTCCTTGGCTCTACAGCGGCACAAAGGCCCCTTGCTTCCATGAGGCCTTGCTGTGTCCAAATGGTTTCCTTGGTTCCATGGGGCTGCAAAATAACACAATGGCCCACTGGTTCCATGAGGTCACAGAGTGTCACAATGGTCTCCATGATTCCATAAGGTCCTGCAGGGTCACAATGGCTCCTTGGTTCCATTGGGCTCCCCAGGATCACAATGGCCCCTTGGTTGCAAAAGGCCTGGCTGTGTCACACTGGCCCTTTGCTTCCATGAGACCTTGCAGTGTCACCATGGCCCCTTGGTTCCATGAGGCGTGGCTGTGTCACAATGGCCCCTGGCTCCCATGAGGCCCTGGGATGTCACAACGGTCTCATTGGTTCCACGAGGCCCCGCAGTTCCACAATGGCCCTTCAGTGTCACAAGGCCTTGAAGTGTCACAATAGTCTCAGCGGGTTCCCCAGCTGCTTCACAATGGCCTCCTTGCTTCCATGATGCCCCGTAGCGTAGCAATGGTATCCTTGCTTCCACACAGTCAGAATGGCCCCGGGGCCTCATGGAGCCCCACAGTGTCACTACCATCCCCTTGACTCCACGAGGCCCTGCCGTGCTACAATGACCCCTTGGTTATACAAGGCCCTGCTGGGTCACAATGGCCCCTTGGTTGTGAAGCGTGCAAGAGCCTAATAGTAAGAGAAAGGCTCCAAAAAACGCTTCCTCATTATCACTGCTCAACACCTGAAAGGCTTCAAAAGTCCTTCGTCATTATGGCTGCTTGTCATAATCGCTTTTGAACGCCTGGAAACTACGTGCCGGACGGGCCGTGCATAGCCCGCCTTGAGGCCCATAAAAAGGAAGGCAAAACTGGTGCAAAATGTGGAGGCGAAAGCGAGAGGTAGAATCCCCGCCCTTTGCCTTTCCCCCCACCACCCATCGCCTGCTGCGAGACACCCTGAGGCCTCCGGGAGCCGACGCCGCCCGCCTGGGGAGAACCCCCCAATCCTTCACCCCTGCACTGAAATCCCGAGTGAGTTGTGCAACCCCTAGCCCTGCTCCTTCGTCCCAGGCGCACCGAGGTTCAGCTGCAAGCATCGAGCCTGCATCTCGGAGGATGGGCCGCCGCTTTCCAGCCAAGCTGCTCCAGAGATGGGAAGAGGCAGCTAAGACGCTTCAAACAGCAGAAGAAAAAAGGCAAACACTTCTCCACTTCCCCCACCCTGTCTCAGCAGCAACAAAGGTAGCACAGTGTGCTGGTGACTTATCCTATGCTTTTTAGAGTAACCTTGTAACTTTGCTCTACTTTTCGCCTTCTTTCTCTTTGCCTCTCTTACCATTAGATAAACAGATACCCATTTTTTTGGCACCAACATTGAATCTCGTTTGGTTTCAATCTGGTCTTTGGGAATATTTTGAACCTTCAAAGTTCTTTCCTTTTTCTACTCAGAGATTTCGTTTTCTTTGCCCTTCTGGGTGTGAATCAGATGGGAACAAAGTGTCATAATGCTCTCCACGGTTCCATGAGGCGCCACAAGGGCACAACAGGCTTTTGGTGCCATGAACTTTCGTACTGTCAGCAACAGTCTCCTTGGGTCCGCAGTGTCACAATGGACCCTTGGCTCCATGAGGTTCAGTAGCGTAACATGGACGCCTTGATTCCATGAGGTTGTGTAGTGTCACAATGATCTCCTTGGTTCTGCGGCCCTGCTGTGTGACAATGGGCCTGTGCTTCCATGAGGTTCTGTACTGTCAACCATGATCTCCTTGCTTGCACAGTGTCATAACTGACCCTTGGTTCCATCAGGTGCCTGGCCTCCAACAGCTTCTGAGAGACCCTTATGGCCCCTCAAGGTCCCTCACAGCCCCTCATGACCCCTCAATGCCCCTCACAGCTCCCCATGGCCCCTGATGGCAGCTCACAGTCCCTCGCAGCCCCTCACAGTTCACAGCCCCTCATGACCCTTCACAGCCCCTAACAATCTCTCATGGCCCCTCACAGCACCTCAGGGCCCCTCAGACCTGTTTGTCTTGGCAGCTTTTGTCTTGGAGCAATCCTTGGAGAGATGGAATTTGGGAGGCCAAATCCCAGTTTTGTCCATGGACGTCTGGCCCATAAGGACAGCTCTTTTCCATTGGCAGAAAAGTGAGGAGCCCCAGTGTTTCAAAGGCAGATGAGAGCTGGCCCTCAGGAAGCCAAGGGAAGCTGGACATTCCTGGCAGCTTTTGTCGGGGAGCTATTCCTTGGATCTATGGAATTTCAGAGGTGGATTCCCAATTTTGGCCGTGCATGGCTGGACTTGAAAGATGGTTTTTTCCATGGGAAGAAAAGCACAGCCCCCGCGTGTTTTGAAGGCAGATGCGAGGTGGCCCCTAAGAGGCCAAGGCCAGCCTGAGCTGTCTGTCCTGGCAGGTTTCACATGGGAACAATCCTCGGAGAGAATCACATTTGGAGGTAGAATCCTAATTTCAGCCATGGGTCCCTGGAGGAGAAGGACAGTTCTTTCCCGCAGAAAGGAAAGCAAGGAACTCCAGCGTTTCAGGGGCAGAGGAGAAGCAACCCTCAACATGCCAAGGTCAGCTGGACCAGGCAGGTGGCCCCCAGGAGGCCAAGCCAACCAGACCTGTTCCACGTTCTTTGGATCCTTGGGGCCCTGCAGCATCACAATTTTGTTCCCCTGAGGCCCAGCAATAGCACAGTGGTCTCCTTGGCTCTACAGCGGCACAAAGGCCCCTTGCTTCCATGAGGCCTTGCTGTGTCCAAATGGTTTCCTTGGTTCCATGGGGCTGCAAAATAACACAATGGCCCACTGGTTCCATGAGGTCACAGAGTGTCACAATGGTCTCCATGATTCCATAAGGTCCTGCAGGGTCACAATGGCTCCTTGGTTCCATTGGGCTCCCCAGGATCACAATGGCCCCTTGGTTGCAAAAGGCCTGGCTGTGTCACACTGGCCCTTTGCTTCCATGAGACCTTGCAGTGTCACCATGGCCCCTTGGTTCCATGAGGCGTGGCTGTGTCACAATGGCCCCTGGCTCCCATGAGGCCCTGGGATGTCACAACGGTCTCATTGGTTCCACGAGGCCCCGCAGTTCCACAATGGCCCTTCAGTGTCACAAGGCCTTGAAGTGTCACAATAGTCTCAGCGGGTTCCCCAGCTGCTTCACAATGGCCTCCTTGCTTCCATGATGCCCCGTAGCGTAGCAATGGTATCCTTGCTTCCACACAGTCAGAATGGCCCCGGGGCCTCATGGAGCCCCACAGTGTCACTACCATCCCCTTGACTCCACGAGGCCCTGCCGTGCTACAATGACCCCTTGGTTATACAAGGCCCTGCTGGGTCACAATGGCCCCTTGGTTGTGAAGCGTGCAAGAGCCTAATAGTAAGAGAAAGGCTCCAAAAAACGCTTCCTCATTATCACTGCTCAACACCTGAAAGGCTTCAAAAGTCCTTCGTCATTATGGCTGCTTGTCATAATCGCTTTTGAACGCCTGGAAACTACGTGCCGGACGGGCCGTGCATAGCCCGCCTTGAGGCCCATAAAAAGGAAGGCAAAACTGGTGCAAAATGTGGAGGCGAAAGCGAGAGGTAGAATCCCCGCCCTTTGCCTTTCCCCCCACCACCCATCGCCTGCTGCGAGACACCCTGAGGCCTCCGGGAGCCGACGCCGCCCGCCTGGGGAGAACCCCCCAATCCTTCACCCCTGCACTGAAATCCCGAGTGAGTTGTGCAACCCCTAGCCCTGCTCCTTCGTCCCAGGCGCACCGAGGTTCAGCTGCAAGCATCGAGCCTGCATCTCGGAGGATGGGCCGCCGCTTTCCAGCCAAGCTGCTCCAGAGATGGGAAGAGGCAGCTAAGACGCTTCAAACAGCAGAAGAAAAAAGGCAAACACTTCTCCACTTCCCCCACCCTGTCTCAGCAGCAACAAAGGTAGCACAGTGTGCTGGTGACTTATCCTATGCTTTTTAGAGTAACCTTGTAACTTTGCTCTACTTTTCGCCTTCTTTCTCTTTGCCTCTCTTACCATTAGATAAACAGATACCCATTTTTTTGGCACCAACATTGAATCTCGTTTGGTTTCAATCTGGTCTTTGGGAATATTTTGAACCTTCAAAGTTCTTTCCTTTTTCTACTCAGAGATTTCGTTTTCTTTGCCCTTCTGGGTGTGAATCAGATGGGAACAAAGTGTCATAATGCTCTCCACGGTTCCATGAGGCGCCACAAGGGCACAACAGGCTTTTGGTGTCATGAACTTTCGTACTGTCAGCAACAGTCTCCTTGGGTCCGCAGTGTCACAATGGACCCTTGGCTCCATGAGGTTCAGTAGCGTAACATGGACGCCTTGATTCCATGAGGTTGTGTAGTGTCACAATGATCTCCTTGGTTCTGCGGCCCTGCTGTGTGACAATGGGCCTGTGCTTCCATGAAGTTCTGTACTGTCAACCATGATCTCCTTGCTTGCCCAGTGTCATAACTGACCCTTGGTTCCATCAGGTGCCTGGCCTCCAACAGCTTCTGAGAGACCCTTATGGCCCCTCAAGGTCCCTCACAGCCCCTCATGACCCCTCAATGCCCCTCACAGCTCCCCATGGCCCCTGATGGCAGCTCACAGTCCCTCGCAGCCCCTCACAGTTCACAGCCCCTCATGACCCTTCACAGCCCCTAACAATCTCTCATGGCCCCTCACAGCACCTCAGGGCCCCTCAGACCTGTTTGTCTTGGCAGCTTTTGTCTTGGAGCAATCCTTGGAGAGATGGAATTTGGGAGGCCAAATCCCAGTTTTGTCCATGGACGTCTGGCCCATAAGGACAGCTCTTTTCCATTGGCAGAAAAGTGAGGAGCCCCAGTGTTTCAAAGGCAGATGAGAGCTGGCCCTCAGGAAGCCAAGGGAAGCTGGACATTCCTGGCAGCTTTTGTCGGGGAGCTATTCCTTGGATCTATGGAATTTCAGAGGTGGATTCCCAATTTTGGCCGTGCATGGCTGGACTTGAAAGATGGTTTTTTCCATGGGAAGAAAAGCACAGCCCCCGCGTGTTTTGAAGGCAGATGCGAGGTGGCCCCTAAGAGGCCAAGGCCAGCCTGAGCTGTCTGTCCTGGCAGGTTTCACATGGGAACAATCCTCGGAGAGAATCACATTTGGAGGTAGAATCCTAATTTCAGCCATGGGTCCCTGGAGGAGAAGGACAGTTCTTTCCCGCAGAAAGGAAAGCAAGGAACTCCAGCGTTTCAGGGGCAGAGGAGAAGCAACCCTCAACATGCCAAGGTCAGCTGGACCAGGCAGGTGGCCCCCAGGAGGCCAAGCCAACCAGACCTGTTCCACGTTCTTTGGATCCTTGGGGCCCTGCAGCATCACAATTTTGTTCCCCTGAGGCCCAGCAATAGCACAGTGGTCTCCTTGGCTCTACAGCGGCACAAAGGCCCCTTGCTTCCATGAGGCCTTGCTGTGTCCAAATGGTTTCCTTGGTTCCATGGGGCTGCAAAATAACACAATGGCCCACTGGTTCCATGAGGTCACAGAGTGTCACAATGGTCTCCATGATTCCATAAGGTCCTGCAGGGTCACAATGGCTCCTTGGTTCCATTGGGCTCCCCAGGATCACAATGGCCCCTTGGTTGCAAAAGGCCTGGCTGTGTCACACTGGCCCTTTGCTTCCATGAGACCTTGCAGTGTCACCATGGCCCCTTGGTTCCATGAGGCGTGGCTGTGTCACAATGGCCCCTGGCTCCCATGAGGCCCTGGGATGTCACAACGGTCTCATTGGTTCCACGAGGCCCCGCAGTTCCACAATGGCCCTTCAGTGTCACAAGGCCTTGAAGTGTCACAATAGTCTCAGCGGGTTCCCCAGCTGCTTCACAATGGCCTCCTTGCTTCCATGATGCCCCGTAGCGTAGCAATGGTATCCTTGCTTCCACACAGTCAGAATGGCCCCGGGGCCTCATGGAGCCCCACAGTGTCACTACCATCCCCTTGACTCCACGAGGCCCTGCCGTGCTACAATGACCCCTTGGTTATACAAGGCCCTGCTGGGTCACAATGGCCCCTTGGTTGTGAAGCGTGCAAGAGCCTAATAGTAAGAGAAAGGCTCCAAAAAACGCTTCCTCATTATCACTGCTCAACACCTGAAAGGCTTCAAAAGTCCTTCGTCATTATGGCTGCTTGTCATAATCGCTTTTGAACGCCTGGAAACTACGTGCCGGACGGGCCGTGCATAGCCCGCCTTGAGGCCCATAAAAAGGAAGGCAAAACTGGTGCAAAATGTGGAGGCGAAAGCGAGAGGTAGAATCCCCGCCCTTTGCCTTTCCCCCCACCACCCATCGCCTGCTGCGAGACACCCTGAGGCCTCCGGGAGCCGACGCCGCCCGCCTGGGGAGAACCCCCCAATCCTTCACCCCTGCACTGAAATCCCGAGTGAGTTGTGCAACCCCTAGCCCTGCTCCTTCGTCCCAGGCGCACCGAGGTTCAGCTGCAAGCATCGAGCCTGCATCTCGGAGGATGGGCCGCCGCTTTCCAGCCAAGCTGCTCCAGAGATGGGAAGAGGCAGCTAAGACGCTTCAAACAGCAGAAGAAAAAAGGCAAACACTTCTCCACTTCCCCCACCCTGTCTCAGCAGCAACAAAGGTAGCACAGTGTGCTGGTGACTTATCCTATGCTTTTTAGAGTAACCTTGTAACTTTGCTCTACTTTTCGCCTTCTTTCTCTTTGCCTCTCTTACCATTAGATAAACAGATACCCATTTTTTTGGCACCAACATTGAATCTCGTTTGGTTTCAATCTGGTCTTTGGGAATATTTTGAACCTTCAAAGTTCTTTCCTTTTTCTACTCAGAGATTTCGTTTTCTTTGCCCTTCTGGGTGTGAATCAGATGGGAACAAAGTGTCATAATGCTCTCCACGGTTCCATGAGGCGCCACAAGGGCACAACAGGCTTTTGGTGTCATGAACTTTCGTACTGTCAGCAACAGTCTCCTTGGGTCCGCAGTGTCACAATGGACCCTTGGCTCCATGAGGTTCAGTAGCGTAACATGGACGCCTTGATTCCATGAGGTTGTGTAGTGTCACAATGATCTCCTTGGTTCTGCGGCCCTGCTGTGTGACAATGGGCCTGTGCTTCCATGAGGTTCTGTACTGTCAACCATGATCTCCTTGCTTGCACAGTGTCATAACTGACCCTTGGTTCCATCAGGTGCCTGGCCTCCAACAGCTTCTGAGAGACCCTTATGGCCCCTCAAGGTCCCTCACAGCCCCTCATGACCCCTCAATGCCCCTCACAGCTCCCCATGGCCCCTGATGGCAGCTCACAGTCCCTCGCAGCCCCTCACAGTTCACAGCCCCTCATGACCCTTCACAGCCCCTAACAATCTCTCATGGCCCCTCACAGCACCTCAGGGCCCCTCAGACCTGTTTGTCTTGGCAGCTTTTGTCTTGGAGCAATCCTTGGAGAGATGGAATTTGGGAGGCCAAATCCCAGTTTTGTCCACGGACGTCTGGCCCATAAGGACAGCTCTTTTCCATTGGCAGAAAAGTGAGGAGCCCCAGTGTTTCAAAGGCAGATGAGAGCTGGCCCTCAGGAAGCCAAGGGAAGCTGGACATTCCTGGCAGCTTTTGTCGGGGAGCTATTCCTTGGATCTATGGAATTTCAGAGGTGGATTCCCAATTTTGGCCGTGCATGGCTGGACTTGAAAGATGGTTTTTTCCATGGGAAGAAAAGCACAGCCCCCGCGTGTTTTGAAGGCAGATGCGAGGTGGCCCCTAAGAGGCCAAGGCCAGCCTGAGCTGTCTGTCCTGGCAGGTTTCACATGGGAACAATCCTCGGAGAGAATCACATTTGGAGGTAGAATCCTAATTTCAGCCATGGGTCCCTGGAGGAGAAGGACAGTTCTTTCCCGCAGAAAGGAAAGCAAGGAACTCCAGCGTTTCAGGGGCAGAGGAGAAGCAACCCTCAACATGCCAAGGTCAGCTGGACCAGGCAGGTGGCCCCCAGGAGGCCAAGCCAACCAGACCTGTTCCACGTTCTTTGGATCCTTGGGGCCCTGCAGCATCACAATTTTGTTCCCCTGAGGCCCAGCAATAGCACAGTGGTCTCCTTGGCTCTACAGCGGCACAAAGGCCCCTTGCTTCCATGAGGCCTTGCTGTGTCCAAATGGTTTCCTTGGTTCCATGGGGCTGCAAAATAACACAATGGCCCACTGGTTCCATGAGGTCACAGAGTGTCACAATGGTCTCCATGATTCCATAAGGTCCTGCAGGGTCACAATGGCTCCTTGGTTCTATTGGGCTCCCCAGGATCACAATGGCCCCTTGGTTGCAAAAGGCCTGGCTGTGTCACACTGGCCCTTTGCTTCCATGAGACCTTGCAGTGTCACCATGGCCCCTTGGTTCCATGAGGCGTGGCTGTGTCACAATGGCCCCTGGCTCCCATGAGGCCCTGGGATGTCACAACGGTCTCATTGGTTCCACGAGGCCCCGCAGTTCCACAATGGCCCTTCAGTGTCACAAGGCCTTGAAGTGTCACAATAGTCTCAGCGGGTTCCCCAGCTGCTTCACAATGGCCTCCTTGCTTCCATGATGCCCCGTAGCGTAGCAATGGTATCCTTGCTTCCACACAGTCAGAATGGCCCTGGGGCCTCATGGAGCCCCACAGTGTCACTATGATCCCCTTGATTCCACGAGGCCCTGCCGTGCTACAATGACCCCTTGGTTATACAAGGCCCTGCTGGGTCACAATGGCCCCTTGGTTGTGAAGCGTGCAAGAGCCGAATAGTAAGAGAAAGGCTCCAAAAAACGCTTCCTCATTATCACTGCTCAACACCTGAAAGGCTTCAAAAGTCCTTCGTCATTATGGCTGCTTGTCATAATCGCTTTTGAACGCCTGGAAACTACGTGCCGGACGGGCCGTGCATAGCCCGCCTTGAGGCCCATAAAAAGGAAGGCAAAACTGGTGCAAAATGTGGAGGCGAAAGCGAGAGGTAGAATCCCCGCCCTTTGCCTTTCCCCCCACCACCCATCGCCTGCTGCGAGACACCCTGAGGCCTCCGGGAGCCGACGCCGCCCGCCTGGGGAGAACCCCCCAATCCTTCACCCCTGCACTGAAATCCCGAGTGAGTTGTGCAACCCCTAGCCCTGCTCCTTCGTCCCAGGCGCACCGAGGTTCAGCTGCAAGCATCGAGCCTGCATCTCGGAGGATGGGCCGCCGCTTTCCAGCCAAGCTGCTCCAGAGATGGGAAGAGGCAGCTAAGACGCTTCAAACAGCAGAAGAAAAAAGGCAAACACTTCTCCACTTCCCCCACCCTGTCTCAGCAGCAACAAAGGTAGCACAGTGTGCTGGTGACTTATCCTATGCTTTTTAGAGTAACCTTGTAACTTTGCTCTACTTTTCGCCTTCTTTCTCTTTGCCTCTCTTACCATTAGATAAACAGATACCCATTTTTTTGGCACCAACATTGAATCTCGTTTGGTTTCAATCTGGTCTTTGGGAATATTTTGAACCTTCAAAGTTCTTTCCTTTTTCTACTCAGAGATTTCGTTTTCTTTGCCCTTCTGGGTGTAAATCAGATGGGAACAAAGTGTCATAATGCTCTCCACGGTTCCATGAGGCGCCACAAGGGCACAACAGACTTTTGGTGCCATGAACTTTCGTACTGTCAGCAACAGTCTCCTTGGGTCCGCAGTGTCACAATGGACCCTTGGCTCCATGAGGTTCAGTAGCGTAACATGGACGCCTTGATTCCATGAGGCTGTGTAGTGTCACAATGATCTCCTTGGTTCTGCGGCCCTGCTGTGTGACAATGGGCCTGTGCTTCCATGAAGTTCTGTACTGTCAACCATGATCTCCTTGCTTGCCCAGTGTCATAACTGACCCTTGGTTCCATCAGGTGCCTGGCCTCCAACAGCTTCTGAGAGACCCTTATGGCCCCTCAAGGTCCCTCACAGCCCCTCATGACCCCTCAATGCCCCTCACAGCTCCCCATGGCCCCTGATGGCAGCTCACAGTCCCTCGCAGCCCCTCACAGTTCACAGCCCCTCATGACCCTTCACAGCCCCTAACAATCTCTCATGGCCCCTCACAGCACCTCAGGGCCCCTCAGACCTGTTTGTCTTGGCAGCTTTTGTCTTGGAGCAATCCTTGGAGAGATGGAATTTGGGAGGCCAAATCCCAGTTTTGTCCATGGACGTCTGGCCCATAAGGACAGCTCTTTTCCATTGGCAGAAAAGTGAGGAGCCCCAGTGTTTCAAAGGCAGATGAGAGCTGGCCCTCAGGAAGCCAAGGGAAGCTGGACATTCCTGGCAGCTTTTGTCGGGGAGCTATTCCTTGGATCTATGGAATTTCAGAGGTGGATTCCCAATTTTGGCCGTGCATGGCTGGACTTGAAAGATGGTTTTTTCCATGGGAAGAAAAGCACAGCCCCCGCGTGTTTTGAAGGCAGATGCGAGGTGGCCCCTAAGAGGCCAAGGCCAGCCTGAGCTGTCTGTCCTGGCAGGTTTCACATGGGAACAATCCTCGGAGAGAATCACATTTGGAGGTAGAATCCTAATTTCAGCCATGGGTCCCTGGAGGAGAAGGACAGTTCTTTCCCGCAGAAAGGAAAGCAAGGAACTCCAGCGTTTCAGGGGCAGAGGAGAAGCAACCCTCAACATGCCAAGGTCAGCTGGACCAGGCAGGTGGCCCCCAGGAGGCCAAGCCAACCAGACCTGTTCCACGTTCTTTGGATCCTTGGGGCCCTGCAGCATCACAATTTTGTTCCCCTGAGGCCCAGCAATAGCACAGTGGTCTCCTTGGCTCTACAGCGGCACAAAGGCCCCTTGCTTCCATGAGGCCTTGCTGTGTCCAAATGGTTTCCTTGGTTCCATGGGGCTGCAAAATAACACAATGGCCCACTGGTTCCATGAGGTCACAGAGTGTCACAATGGTCTCCATGATTCCATAAGGTCCTGCAGGGTCACAATGGCTCCTTGGTTCTATTGGGCTCCCCAGGATCACAATGGCCCCTTGGTTGCAAAAGGCCTGGCTGTGTCACACTGGCCCTTTGCTTCCATGAGACCTTGCAGTGTCACCATGGCCCCTTGGTTCCATGAGGCGTGGCTGTGTCACAATGGCCCCTGGCTCCCATGAGGCCCTGGGATGTCACAACGGTCTCATTGGTTCCACGAGGCCCCGCAGTTCCACAATGGCCCTTCAGTGTCACAAGGCCTTGAAGTGTCACAATAGTCTCAGCGGGTTCCCCAGCTGCTTCACAATGGCCTCCTTGCTTCCATGATGCCCCGTAGCGTAGCAATGGTATCCTTGCTTCCACACAGTCAGAATGGCCCTGGGGCCTCATGGAGCCCCACAGTGTCACTATGATCCCCTTGATTCCACGAGGCCCTGCCGTGCTACAATGACCCCTTGGTTATACAAGGCCCTGCTGGGTCACAATGGCCCCTTGGTTGTGAAGCGTGCAAGAGCCTAATAGTAAGAGAAAGGCTCCAAAAAACGCTTCCTCATTATCACTGCTCAACACCTGAAAGGCTTCAAAAGTCCTTCGTCATTATGGCTGCTTGTCATAATCGCTTTTGAACGCCTGGAAACTACGTGCCGGACGGGCCGTGCATAGCCCGCCTTGAGGCCCATAAAAAGGAAGGCAAAACTGGTGCAAAATGTGGAGGCGAAAGCGAGAGGTAGAATCCCCGCCCTTTGCCTTTCCCCCCACCACCCATCGCCTGCTGCGAGACACCCTGAGGCCTCCGGGAGCCGACGCCGCCCGCCTGGGGAGAACCCCCCAATCCTTCACCCCTGCACTGAAATCCCGAGTGAGTTGTGCAACCCCTAGCCCTGCTCCTTCGTCCCAGGCGCACCGAGGTTCAGCTGCAAGCATCGAGCCTGCATCTCGGAGGATGGGCCGCCGCTTTCCAGCCAAGCTGCTCCAGAGATGGGAAGAGGCAGCTAAGACGCTTCAAACAGCAGAAGAAAAAAGGCAAACACTTCTCCACTTCCCCCACCCTGTCTCAGCAGCAACAAAGGTAGCACAGTGTGCTGGTGACTTATCCTATGCTTTTTAGAGTAACCTTGTAACTTTGCTCTACTTTTCGCCTTCTTTCTCTTTGCCTCTCTTACCATTAGATAAACAGATACCCATTTTTTTGGCACCAACATTGAATCTCGTTTGGTTTCAATCTGGTCTTTGGGAATATTTTGAACCTTCAAAGTTCTTTCCTTTTTCTACTCAGAGATTTCGTTTTCTTTGCCCTTCTGGGTGTAAATCAGATGGGAACAAAGTGTCATAATGCTCTCCACGGTTCCATGAGGCGCCACAAGGGCACAACAGACTTTTGGTGCCATGAACTTTCGTACTGTCAGCAACAGTCTCCTTGGGTCCGCAGTGTCACAATGGACCCTTGGCTCCATGAGGTTCAGTAGCGTAACATGGACGCCTTGATTCCATGAGGCTGTGTAGTGTCACAATGATCTCCTTGGTTCTGCGGCCCTGCTGTGTGACAATGGGCCTGTGCTTCCATGAAGTTCTGTACTGTCAACCATGATCTCCTTGCTTGCCCAGTGTCATAACTGACCCTTGGTTCCATCAGGTGCCTGGCCTCCAACAGCTTCTGAGAGACCCTTATGGCCCCTCAAGGTCCCTCACAGCCCCTCATGACCCCTCAATGCCCCTCACAGCTCCCCATGGCCCCTGATGGCAGCTCACAGTCCCTCGCAGCCCCTCACAGTTCACAGCCCCTCATGACCCTTCACAGCCCCTAACAATCTCTCATGGCCCCTCACAGCACCTCAGGGCCCCTCAGACCTGTTTGTCTTGGCAGCTTTTGTCTTGGAGCAATCCTTGGAGAGATGGAATTTGGGAGGCCAAATCCCAGTTTTGTCCATGGACGTCTGGCCCATAAGGACAGCTCTTTTCCATTGGCAGAAAAGTGAGGAGCCCCAGTGTTTCAAAGGCAGATGAGAGCTGGCCCTCAGGAAGCCAAGGGAAGCTGGACATTCCTGGCAGCTTTTGTCGGGGAGCTATTCCTTGGATCTATGGAATTTCAGAGGTGGATTCCCAATTTTGGCCGTGCATGGCTGGACTTGAAAGATGGTTTTTTCCATGGGAAGAAAAGCACAGCCCCCGCGTGTTTTGAAGGCAGATGCGAGGTGGCCCCTAAGAGGCCAAGGCCAGCCTGAGCTGTCTGTCCTGGCAGGTTTCACATGGGAACAATCCTCGGAGAGAATCACATTTGGAGGTAGAATCCTAATTTCAGCCATGGGTCCCTGGAGGAGAAGGACAGTTCTTTCCCGCAGAAAGGAAAGCAAGGAACTCCAGCGTTTCAGGGGCAGAGGAGAAGCAACCCTCAACATGCCAAGGTCAGCTGGACCAGGCAGGTGGCCCCCAGGAGGCCAAGCCAACCAGACCTGTTCCACGTTCTTTGGATCCTTGGGGCCCTGCAGCATCACAATTTTGTTCCCCTGAGGCCCAGCAATAGCACAGTGGTCTCCTTGGCTCTACAGCGGCACAAAGGCCCCTTGCTTCCATGAGGCCTTGCTGTGTCCAAATGGTTTCCTTGGTTCCATGGGGCTGCAAAATAACACAATGGCCCACTGGTTCCATGAGGTCACAGAGTGTCACAATGGTCTCCATGATTCCATAAGGTCCTGCAGGGTCACAATGGCTCCTTGGTTCTATTGGGCTCCCCAGGATCACAATGGCCCCTTGGTTGCAAAAGGCCTGGCTGTGTCACACTGGCCCTTTGCTTCCATGAGACCTTGCAGTGTCACCATGGCCCCTTGGTTCCATGAGGCGTGGCTGTGTCACAATGGCCCCTGGCTCCCATGAGGCCCTGGGATGTCACAACGGTCTCATTGGTTCCACGAGGCCCCGCAGTTCCACAATGGCCCTTCAGTGTCACAAGGCCTTGAAGTGTCACAATAGTCTCAGCGGGTTCCCCAGCTGCTTCACAATGGCCTCCTTGCTTCCATGATGCCCCGTAGCGTAGCAATGGTATCCTTGCTTCCACACAGTCAGAATGGCCCTGGGGCCTCATGGAGCCCCACAGTGTCACTATGATCCCCTTGATTCCACGAGGCCCTGCCGTGCTACAATGACCCCTTGGTTATACAAGGCCCTGCTGGGTCACAATGGCCCCTTGGTTGTGAAGCGTGCAAGAGCCTAATAGTAAGAGAAAGGCTCCAAAAAACGCTTCCTCATTATCACTGCTCAACACCTGAAAGGCTTCAAAAGTCCTTCGTCATTATGGCTGCTTGTCATAATCGCTTTTGAACGCCTGGAAACTACGTGCCGGACGGGCCGTGCATAGCCCGCCTTGAGGCCCATAAAAAGGAAGGCAAAACTGGTGCAAAATGTGGAGGCGAAAGCGAGAGGTAGAATCCCCGCCCTTTGCCTTTCCCCCCACCACCCATCGCCTGCTGCGAGACACCCTGAGGCCTCCGGGAGCCGACGCCGCCCGCCTGGGGAGAACCCCCCAATCCTTCACCCCTGCACTGAAATCCCGAGTGAGTTGTGCAACCCCTAGCCCTGCTCCTTCGTCCCAGGCGCACCGAGGTTCAGCTGCAAGCATCGAGCCTGCATCTCGGAGGATGGGCCGCCGCTTTCCAGCCAAGCTGCTCCAGAGATGGGAAGAGGCAGCTAAGACGCTTCAAACAGCAGAAGAAAAAAGGCAAACACTTCTCCACTTCCCCCACCCTGTCTCAGCAGCAACAAAGGTAGCACAGTGTGCTGGTGACTTATCCTATGCTTTTTAGAGTAACCTTGTAACTTTGCTCTACTTTTCGCCTTCTTTCTCTTTGCCTCTCTTACCATTAGATAAACAGATACCCATTTTTTTGGCACCAACATTGAATCTCGTTTGGTTTCAATCTGGTCTTTGGGAATATTTTGAACCTTCAAAGTTCTTTCCTTTTTCTACTCAGAGATTTCGTTTTCTTTGCCCTTCTGGGTGTAAATCAGATGGGAACAAAGTGTCATAATGCTCTCCACGGTTCCATGAGGCGCCACAAGGGCACAACAGACTTTTGGTGCCATGAACTTTCGTACTGTCAGCAACAGTCTCCTTGGGTCCGCAGTGTCACAATGGACCCTTGGCTCCATGAGGTTCAGTAGCGTAACATGGACGCCTTGATTCCATGAGGCTGTGTAGTGTCACAATGATCTCCTTGGTTCTGCGGCCCTGCTGTGTGACAATGGGCCTGTGCTTCCATGAAGTTCTGTACTGTCAACCATGATCTCCTTGCTTGCCCAGTGTCATAACTGACCCTTGGTTCCATCAGGTGCCTGGCCTCCAACAGCTTCTGAGAGACCCTTATGGCCCCTCAAGGTCCCTCACAGCCCCTCATGACCCCTCAATGCCCCTCACAGCTCCCCATGGCCCCTGATGGCAGCTCACAGTCCCTCGCAGCCCCTCACAGTTCATAGCCCCTCATGACCCTTCACAGCCCCTAACAATCTCTCATGGCCCCTCACAGCACCTCAGGGCCCCTCAGACCTGTTTGTCTTGGCAGCTTTTGTCTTGGAGCAATCCTTGGAGAGATGGAATTTGGGAGGCCAAATCCCAGTTTTGTCCATGGACGTCTGGCCCATAAGGACAGCTCTTTTCCATTGGCAGAAAAGTGAGGAGCCCCAGTGTTTCAAAGGCAGATGAGAGCTGGCCCTCAGGAAGCCAAGGGAAGCTGGACATTCCTGGCAGCTTTTGTCGGGGAGCTATTCCTTGGATCTATGGAATTTCAGAGGTGGATTCCCAATTTTGGCCGTGCATGGCTGGACTTGAAAGATGGTTTTTTCCATGGGAAGAAAAGCACAGCCCCCGCGTGTTTTGAAGGCAGATGCGAGGTGGCCCCTAAGAGGCCAAGGCCAGCCTGAGCTGTCTGTCCTGGCAGGTTTCACATGGGAACAATCCTCGGAGAGAATCACATTTGGAGGTAGAATCCTAATTTCAGCCATGGGTCCCTGGAGGAGAAGGACAGTTCTTTCCCGCAGAAAGGAAAGCAAGGAACTCCAGCGTTTCAGGGGCAGAGGAGAAGCAACCCTCAACATGCCAAGGTCAGCTGGACCAGGCAGGTGGCCCCCAGGAGGCCAAGCCAACCAGACCTGTTCCACGTTCTTTGGATCCTTGGGGCCCTGCAGCATCACAATTTTGTTCCCCTGAGGCCCAGCAATAGCACAGTGGTCTCCTTGGCTCTACAGCGGCACAAAGGCCCCTTGCTTCCATGAGGCCTTGCTGTGTCCAAATGGTTTCCTTGGTTCCATGGGGCTGCAAAATAACACAATGGCCCACTGGTTCCATGAGGTCACAGAGTGTCACAATGGTCTCCATGATTCCATAAGGTCCTGCAGGGTCACAATGGCTCCTTGGTTCTATTGGGCTCCCCAGGATCACAATGGCCCCTTGGTTGCAAAAGGCCTGGCTGTGTCACACTGGCCCTTTGCTTCCATGAGACCTTGCAGTGTCACCATGGCCCCTTGGTTCCATGAGGCGTGGCTGTGTCACAATGGCCCCTGGCTCCCATGAGGCCCTGGGATGTCACAACGGTCTCATTGGTTCCACGAGGCCCCGCAGTTCCACAATGGCCCTTCAGTGTCACAAGGCCTTGAAGTGTCACAATAGTCTCAGCGGGTTCCCCAGCTGCTTCACAATGGCCTCCTTGCTTCCATGATGCCCCGTAGCGTAGCAATGGTATCCTTGCTTCCACACAGTCAGAATGGCCCTGGGGCCTCATGGAGCCCCACAGTGTCACTATGATCCCCTTGATTCCACGAGGCCCTGCCGTGCTACAATGACCCCTTGGTTATACAAGGCCCTGCTGGGTCACAATGGCCCCTTGGTTGTGAAGCGTGCAAGAGCCTAATAGTAAGAGAAAGGCTCCAAAAAACGCTTCCTCATTATCACTGCTCAACACCTGAAAGGCTTCAAAAGTCCTTCGTCATTATGGCTGCTTGTCATAATCGCTTTTGAACGCCTGGAAACTACGTGCCGGACGGGCCGTGCATAGCCCGCCTTGAGGCCCATAAAAAGGAAGGCAAAACTGGTGCAAAATGTGGAGGCGAAAGCGAGAGGTAGAATCCCCGCCCTTTGCCTTTCCCCCCACCACCCATCGCCTGCTGCGAGACACCCTGAGGCCTCCGGGAGCCGACGCCGCCCGCCTGGGGAGAACCCCCCAATCCTTCACCCCTGCACTGAAATCCCGAGTGAGTTGTGCAACCCCTAGCCCTGCTCCTTCGTCCCAGGCGCACCGAGGTTCAGCTGCAAGCATCGAGCCTGCATCTCGGAGGATGGGCCGCCGCTTTCCAGCCAAGCTGCTCCAGAGATGGGAAGAGGCAGCTAAGACGCTTCAAACAGCAGAAGAAAAAAGGCAAACACTTCTCCACTTCCCCCACCCTGTCTCAGCAGCAACAAAGGTAGCACAGTGTGCTGGTGACTTATCCTATGCTTTTTAGAGTAACCTTGTAACTTTGCTCTACTTTTCGCCTTCTTTCTCTTTGCCTCTCTTACCATTAGATAAACAGATACCCATTTTTTTGGCACCAACATTGAATCTCGTTTGGTTTCAATCTGGTCTTTGGGAATATTTTGAACCTTCAAAGTTCTTTCCTTTTTCTACTCAGAGATTTCGTTTTCTTTGCCCTTCTGGGTGTAAATCAGATGGGAACAAAGTGTCATAATGCTCTCCACGGTTCCATGAGGCGCCACAAGGGCACAACAGACTTTTGGTGCCATGAACTTTCGTACTGTCAGCAACAGTCTCCTTGGGTCCGCAGTGTCACAATGGACCCTTGGCTCCATGAGGTTCAGTAGCGTAACATGGACGCCTTGATTCCATGAGGCTGTGTAGTGTCACAATGATCTCCTTGGTTCTGCGGCCCTGCTGTGTGACAATGGGCCTGTGCTTCCATGAAGTTCTGTACTGTCAACCATGATCTCCTTGCTTGCACAGTGTCATAACTGACCCTTGGTTCCATCAGGTGCCTGGCCTCCAACAGCTTCTGAGAGACCCTTATGGCCCCTCAAGGTCCCTCACAGCCCCTCATGACCCCTCAATGCCCCTCACAGCTCCCCATGGCCCCTGATGGCAGCTCACAGTCCCTCGCAGCCCCTCACAGTTCATAGCCCCTCATGACCCTTCACAGCCCCTAACAATCTCTCATGGCCCCTCACAGCACCTCAGGGCCCCTCAGACCTGTTTGTCTTGGCAGCTTTTGTCTTGGAGCAATCCTTGGAGAGATGGAATTTGGGAGGCCAAATCCCAGTTTTGTCCATGGACGTCTGGCCCATAAGGACAGCTCTTTTCCATTGGCAGAAAAGTGAGGAGCCCCAGTGTTTCAAAGGCAGATGAGAGCTGGCCCTCAGGAAGCCAAGGGAAGCTGGACATTCCTGGCAGCTTTTGTCGGGGAGCTATTCCTTGGATCTATGGAATTTCAGAGGTGGATTCCCAATTTTGGCCGTGCATGGCTGGACTTGAAAGATGGTTTTTTCCATGGGAAGAAAAGCACAGCCCCCGCGTGTTTTGAAGGCAGATGCGAGGTGGCCCCTAAGAGGCCAAGGCCAGCCTGAGCTGTCTGTCCTGGCAGGTTTCACATGGGAACAATCCTCGGAGAGAATCACATTTGGAGGTAGAATCCTAATTTCAGCCATGGGTCCCTGGAGGAGAAGGACAGTTCTTTCCCGCAGAAAGGAAAGCAAGGAACTCCAGCGTTTCAGGGGCAGAGGAGAAGCAACCCTCAACATGCCAAGGTCAGCTGGACCAGGCAGGTGGCCCCCAGGAGGCCAAGCCAACCAGACCTGTTCCACGTTCTTTGGATCCTTGGGGCCCTGCAGCATCACAATTTTGTTCCCCTGAGGCCCAGCAATAGCACAGTGGTCTCCTTGGCTCTACAGCGGCACAAAGGCCCCTTGCTTCCATGAGGCCTTGCTGTGTCCAAATGGTTTCCTTGGTTCCATGGGGCTGCAAAATAACACAATGGCCCACTGGTTCCATGAGGTCACAGAGTGTCACAATGGTCTCCATGATTCCATAAGGTCCTGCAGGGTCACAATGGCTCCTTGGTTCTATTGGGCTCCCCAGGATCACAATGGCCCCTTGGTTGCAAAAGGCCTGGCTGTGTCACACTGGCCCTTTGCTTCCATGAGACCTTGCAGTGTCACCATGGCCCCTTGGTTCCATGAGGCGTGGCTGTGTCACAATGGCCCCTGGCTCCCATGAGGCCCTGGGATGTCACAACGGTCTCATTGGTTTCACGAGGCCCCGCAGTTCCACAATGGCCCTTCAGTGTCACAAGGCCTTGAAGTGTCACAATAGTCTCAGCGGGTTCCCCAGCTGCTTCACAATGGCCTCCTTGCTTCCATGATGCCCCGTAGCGTAACAATGGTATCCTTGCTTCCACACAGTCAGAATGGCCCCGGGGCCTCATGGAGCCCCACAGTGTCACTACCATCCCCTTGATTCCACGAGGCCCTGCCGTGCTACAATGACCCCTTGGTTATACAAGGCCCTGCTGGGTCACAATGGCCCCTTGGTTGTGAAGCGTGCAAGAGCCTAATAGTAAGAGAAAGGCTCCAAAAAACGCTTCCTCATTATCACTGCTCAACACCTGAAAGGCTTCAAAAGTCCTTCGTCATTATGGCTGCTTGTCATAATCGCTTTTGAACGCCTGGAAACTACGTGCCGGACGGGCCGTGCATAGCCCGCCTTGAGGCCCATAAAAAGGAAGGCAAAACTGGTGCAAAATGTGGAGGCGAAAGCGAGAGGTAGAATCCCCGCCCTTTGCCTTTCCCCCCACCACCCATCGCCTGCTGCGAGACACCCTGAGGCCTCCGGGAGCCGACGCCGCCCGCCTGGGGAGAACCCCCCAATCCTTCACCCCTGCACTGAAATCCCGAGTGAGTTGTGCAACCCCTAGCCCTGCTCCTTCGTCCCAGGCGCACCGAGGTTCAGCTGCAAGCATCGAGCCTGCATCTCGGAGGATGGGCCGCCGCTTTCCAGCCAAGCTGCTCCAGAGATGGGAAGAGGCAGCTAAGACGCTTCAAACAGCAGAAGAAAAAAGGCAAACACTTCTCCACTTCCCCCACCCTGTCTCAGCAGCAACAAAGGTAGCACAGTGTGCTGGTGACTTATCCTATGCTTTTTAGAGTAACCTTGTAACTTTGCTCTACTTTTCGCCTTCTTTCTCTTTGCCTCTCTTACCATTAGATAAACAGATACCCATTTTTTTGGCACCAACATTGAATCTCGTTTGGTTTCAATCTGGTCTTTGGGAATATTTTGAACCTCCAAAGTTCTTTCCTTTTTCTACTCAGAGATTTCGTTTTCTTTGCCCTTCTGGGTGTGAATCAGATGGGAACAAAGTGTCATAATGCTCTCCACGGTTCCATGAGGTGCCACAAGGGCACAACAGGCTTTTGGTGCCATGAACTTTCGTACTGTCAGCAACAGTCTCCTTGGGTCCGCAGTGTCACAATGGACCCTTGGCTCCATGAGGTTCAGTAGCGTAACATGGACGCCTTGATTCCATGAGGTTGTGTAGTGTCACAATGATCTCCTTGGTTCTGCGGCCCTGCTGTGTGACAATGGGCCTGTGCTTCCATGAGGTTCTGTACTGTCAACCATGATCTCCTTGCTTGCACAGTGTCATAACTGACCCTTGGTTCCATCAGGTGCCTGGCCTCCAACAGCTTCTAAGAGACCCTTATGGCCCCTCAAGGTCCCTCACAGCCCCTCATGACCCCTCAATGCCCCTCACAGCTCCCCATGGCCCCTGATGGCAGCTCACAGTCCCTCGCAGCCCCTCACAGTTCACAGCCCCTCATGACCCTTCACAGCCCCTAACAATCTCTCATGGCCCCTCACAGCACCTCAGGGCCCCTCAGACCTGTTTGTCTTGGCAGCTTTTGTCTTGGAGCAATCCTTGGAGAGATGGAATTTGGGAGGCCAAATCCCAGTTTTGTCCATGGACGTCTGGCCCATAAGGACAGCTCTTTTCCATTGGCAGAAAAGTGAGGAGCCCCAGTGTTTCAAAGGCAGATGAGAGCTGGCCCTCAGGAAGCCAAGGGAAGCTGGACATTCCTGGCAGCTTTTGTCGGGGAGCTATTCCTTGGATCTATGGAATTTCAGAGGTGGATTCCCAATTTTGGCCGTGCATGGCTGGACTTGAAAGATGGTTTTTTCCATGGGAAGAAAAGCACAGCCCCCACGTGTTTTGAAGGCAGATGCGAGGTGGCCCCTA